>NC_050446.1:133888207-134188207 GCF_903995425.1 Onychomys torridus
ACCACTGGAGTGTCCACCAGGTCCTACATTGATTCCTATGGGTTTCCAGCAAAATGGGCACATGTAACATGAACCATCTTTCCCATTTAGTTTTCAAGGACGGGAATGCAGAGGGTCTCCAAAGAAGCGGATGGACATGCGTCTGTCCAGGACATCCAGTATGGAGCGGGGCAAGGAAAGGGAGGAGACATGGAGCTTTGACGGGGCCTCAGAGAACAAGCGGACTGCTGCCAAAGACTCCGAGGAGAACAAGGAGAATCTGATGCTGAGCTCTGAGCTCAAAGATGACTTGCTTCTGTACCAGGATGAGGAGGCACTCAACGACTCCATCATCTCCGGTGAGGAAGGCAATGGCCAGGGGAGGGATATAAGCCAGTGCTATGTCACCCAGAGCCACATGAATCTGGTGCTTTTCTGCAAGCCATTGGCTGGAATGGGCAGAGTAAAGGGCCTGCCCTGAAGGCATGGGGGGTTCTTTGGAAAGTGAGCTGTTTCCTGGGGGTGGGGGTACAAGGCCCAGCGAGGACTTTAAAGACACTGGGTGAACTTGTATCTGGGAGGCTGGGTATTTGTTCCAAAGGACGTTGGCAATACATACATGAGGGCTTTGAGTGAACTTGAGATGGCTCCCCTAAGCATGCCTGGCCAACAACATGAAGGTAGTGTGCATGTGGCCAACACTGTGCATTTTGATTTTAAAAATAGATGAAATAGGGAAAGAGGGAAGACAAAAGTCAAGTAATTGACTGACCCCCAATAGCCACATCAGGAGTGATCTGAATGGACAGACAGATGGACTTATGCAAGACAGAGTTTTCACAGGGTTTCTGGGTCTGTGTTTGTGTCTCTGTATTCTCCTGGGGGAGACAGAATTCCCTGCTGCTTGCAAAGAGAGCCCAGGAGTCACTATCAGGATGTGTAGCCTAGAGTCCTTGATTCCTAAAATCAAGTGGAAACAGCTGCTGTCATATTCTCAACTGTGACCATGATTCTTCAAAGATAAAATTTCTTTTAAGGTTAAATGTTTGGAAGATGAATTCAGCACCATTTCTCCCATCCCCCTAAAATTACAAATGTTGCTTTGGAGAGGACAGTTATCCACAGTGGGAACTTCTCATGAGGCCGTTCTTCCTTGCCAACTACAGATAAGGTCAAACGGAACTACTTGACCCTGTCCATAGCCTCCTAACTTGAGACCCCATTCTCATATCTCAGCTGTTGTGTGGTGTAGACAAGAAAGTGGAGGCAGCAGGTGGTCCTGGGATGTGTATCTCCCACCCTCCTCCCATCAGTGAGGGTCAAGGTTTAGCATCTATCATGTGTGTGCACTCTTGATGCCCCCCATATGAATGTTCCAAGGAAAGTTTTCTTGAGACCACTTGTCTCAGAACTTCATGTTTGAAAACAATGGAAGCCTTGTTAGGGGCAGGCCTGGCTTCTGAGTGTCTGGAACATAGGGCATCTGCTGGTCCCTCTGTGTGCCATAGACATTTGCTGTGGTCAGATCCTGGAAGTTGGACTTGCAGGTGGGATGTGATGTCCACATTGTAGTGAGGGACTTCATGGGCTCTGGGCTTGGGTGTTTCTTGGATGCAGAGCTCTGTGTATGTATGCTGGCACATATAGGCTCTTGTATGCACACATACCTGCATGCACACATAGGCTCAGTCACTCTAGGTGCATATGGTCAGCCTCAGGGATGGCAGGACCTTCAGAAAATCCACCAGTAATGTGAGGCTAATTCCACAAGGAGCCATTTCAATGTGTGTCTAGAAGAGATGTTTGTTTTGTTGTTTCCTGTCTTCAGAGGTTCAGTCCGTTATCACCATGGTGGGGAACATGCAAGCAGATGTGGTGCTGAGCTGAGACTCCTACATCTTGCAGGCAACAGGAAGTCACCGGACATACTTGATGGTATCCTGAGCCCTGGAATCTCAAAGCCCACCCCACAGTGTCACACTTCCTCCAGCAAGGCCATATCCACTCCAAAAAAGTCACACATCCTAATAGTGCCACTGCCTATGAGATTATGGGGGCCAATTACAATCAAACTACCACAGTGGGTGAGAAAGAAAATCTGTGGTTTCTCATTTCCCTACATAGTTTGTGCTTGTATTTAGACTCCATCCATTCCAGTTATTCATGTACACAAGCTGCAGTATGTAGCTGAAGTTTTCCTGTGTCCCACATGGCCCATGGTCAGGACAAATCTCTCTCACCTGCCAGTCCTGCAGCTGCTTGGACCCAAGTAAACACACTGAGGTTTATATTAATTAAACTGCGTGGCCTACCACTGACTAGCTCTTACATTTAAACTAACCCATAATTCTTATTTACATTTAGCCAAGTGGCTTAGTACCTTTTCTCAGTTCTGCCTTCATATCTTGCTTCCTCTGTGTCTGGCTGATGACTCCTGACTCAGCCTTCCCAAAATTCTCTTCTCTGCTTGTCCCACCTATACTTCCTGCCTGGCTACTGGCCAATCAGCATTTTATTTATTAGCCAATCAGAGCAACACACATTCACAGCATACAGAGTGATATCCACAGCAGCAGGACCAGTACACATAGTGAATGTTCCCAGTTATGATGAGGCAGGTCCATAACTTCACCCAGGCTGCCATAGCTTGGCTTCTATAACAGAATGTTATAGACTTGCCTGAAAATCCAAGGTCTGATGTCTGGAGATGGCTGTCTCCTGGTTCCTAGGTGGTGTGTCTTATAAAGCGCTAATCCCATCAGGAAGACTTTACCTTCACAACCATACCACCCAGTAACTACTGTCCCATGAAGGCTGTAAAGGCTCAGGCTTCAAAATAGAATTTAGGGAGGGAAGTATTGCTTGTGTCTTGGGCTTCTCAGCAGAAGGCCATCTGTCCATTCACACAGCCTTCCTCCCTGGGCTCTTAGCACAAAGAGACTTCCTTTGGGGCTCAGTCACCACATATTGACACACCCTTTCCTAGCATCCTGACCATGGTCAGGCTTGCTCATCTCTCCAATTGAATTAGGTGTGGCTTGCCTAAAGACCTATACAAATTTAAAAACTCAGTCTCTGCCCCAAAGGCTTTGCTTCTGGAGTCTACCTCAAGGTCCTCACACACCCAAAGAACAGCTGTTGGCCGCAAAGACTTCTGTGTGGGCTCTGGGTAGCCACAATGAACATTTGAGGCCACAAATGTCACCTATGTCTTGTAGGGAGCTGAGAATCACCCATTATCCCTATCCTCCATATGCCAGTAGTACCCCTTAGCCTAGTTGTGACAGCCTTCAGCCATGGTTCAGTGTTCCCGTGCACCTGCTGTCTGTTGAGCAGGACTGTGCAGAAGTTCACAGTGATGCTACCTGTGACAGCAAACTGGGTGTTCTTTGAGTGGTGGTCAATAGAAGTCAGTCAGTCACACCCCATGTGGACAGTAGACCTCTGTGCAGATGACAAGATGTGTGAGCTCTGAGGTATAAGCATGTCCAAGATACTCTGAGGAGACAAGCCTTGAGAATCCACTTTTGTTGCCTTTTAAATTAAACTCATTTATGCACCTAGCTACATGGCCTAGTACAAAGAAGGGACAGAAAGCTGTGATGGTTGATTACCACCAGTCAGGTGGACAGGATTTGGGGTCACTTAGGAGACACACCCTGGCTAGTCAGTCCACAAGGGCATTTCCAGTGCAGCTTAACTCTTCAGAGGTGGGAGAAGACCCACCCTAAATGTGGTCAGCACCATCCCAGAGCCCGAGGGCCCACACATGATGAAAAGGATAAAAGGAGAAATGGAGCCAAGTGAGCTGAGCCCCAGCTAACTGCTCTGTTTCCTGAGTGGACGCTGTGACCTCCATGTCTCCCTTGCCATGATGGATTTCACTCTCAAACCTTGAGCCAAACTAAATCTTTCAGTTGCTTCTTCTCAGGTATTTTGTCAGCATAATAAGAAGATGAAATTACAAAGAAGACGTAATGTTTCTAACTTGATATGATTAGGACCGGGCAGCTGTATTTCTGTAACTTAAAATAGCCAATTATAGAGGTTGTCAGGGCAGAGAGGGCCATGATGGGAGGTGGAGCCCTAAGACAAAGTAGGTACTGGCATTTGACAGCACGGTGATCATTGTAGAGAGTGCTGCTCTTGGGTTCTGAGTATGGTCTAGAGGTAAAGGGGGAGTGGCTTTCCACTGGATGCATAGTCCTCTGTGGACCTGTGAAAAGTGTCTGTCATTTGAATCCCATTTTGTGTGCAGAGAGGACAGTGGAAAGGTCCCTTTTGATGGTCACTGTGGTGAATCCACAGAATACCAGGTATCAAAACCTGGCAAGCTGGGGCTCTGGGCTGGGAAATCCATGCTTTGTGGCCAGCAGGTGGCGCGCGCACACACAAACATTCTCTGTTTCTGTCTCTATCTCTGTCTCTGTCTCTCTCTGTCTCTCTCTGTCTCTCTCTGTCTCTCTCTGTCTCTCTCTCTCTCTCTCTCTCTCTCTCTCTCACACACACACACACACACACACACACACACACACACTTACTCACTCACTCACACACTGGACTGCAGAAAGTTTTGATTCTCATCTCTGGGACAATCTGGTGGGTCTTTGGGGTGAGGAAAGGGAGGAAGAGGCTGTGCTTGTCCTCACCAGGTGGCCGAGATGAGCCAGTCAGTGCTGCCTTCAGGTTTTCATTGTGGGGCTGGTACTTGGCACTTCTTTCAGCCCCCCTGTCAGAGTTCTTGTGTGGTCTGTTGCTGCTATGGAGGACTTCCTGATGTGGCAGGTTCTGTTTTGTCCTTTCTCTCTGAGGCAGAGGGAATGGAGCTCGCTGGCCCACTGAATCCGGGTCTTTGCCTGCAGTTCAAATGCAGGCTTGTAGGTTTCCTTCAGTGTCCTGCATGCTAGTGGCTGTGACCTCTGGATGCAGGCGGCCCAGGGCATGCAGTAGGACTTCCCGAGAGGTGATTGGAGGTGAAATGTTGAACAGCATAGGTTATACTGTGATCTCTATGTTCTCTCTGGAAGTATGACCACTTTCAAATGCACTCAGGTGCTCCCTCCCTAGAACTAACATGGCTGCCCCAGGGCCTGGGTGTTGTAGCTTTCAGCCTCCTTAGCACCCGTGTGCCCCCCTAGCTAGAGGGTCCTTCTAGACTTTTCATCAGATGCTCCTGGGGTGCTGGGAAGATGTGCTGTAGGGGTGTGCCCTTGGGTGACCTGCAAGAAGGGATGTGAGTGTTGTGTGAAGACCACAAAGGGCTTGACAACCTTCAGTGCTAATCTCTGGTTTCCAGGGAAGACATTTTGTCAGTCCTGTGATCTCAGCCCAGCTGAGCTCCCAGCCCCTCAGGCTGCTGTTGAGTTTTGAACTTGTCACCACCCACATCTGGGTGGGCTGTGCTTGATGATAGCCCCAAGAATTTGCACGCACACACTCATGTACATGTGTGTGTGTTTCTGTGGGTGGTGTGAGCACCCTGTTGCCTGAGCTTCCTTGGAGAAACCAGGCTAATTCACGAGTTAGTCCTAAACTCCAGCCACAGTTGAGAATGAAGTCCTTATGTATTTGCCTGTCTCTCTCTCTCTCTCTCTCTCTCTCTCTCTCTCTCTCTCTCTCTCTCTCTGTGTGTGTGTGTGTGTGTGTGTGTGTGTGTGTGTGTGTATGCATGCATTGTCTTGCTCTATCACTTCACACAGGAAGTGCTGACCTTCACAATCTTCTTTTTCCACTTTGAAACACAGTGTTGAGTTTTATTGTAGCCCCACGCACACCATAGGTCACTAAAGCTCCTCCGGAAAGGTCACCAAGAGACTTACCTTCCATTGGCATCTCCTCTCCCTCACCACACTCCAGCCTCAGATAACCATAGTTCACCCCAAACTCGCATGAGCTCGACAGCTCAAAATACATCCCTGAAAGCACCTGGTTCTTGCCTCTCTGTGCTGCAGGTTTTACTCAGCATAGTGCCCTCCGTGGTGCACCAGGGTGGTGCGTGATGGAATTTGTTCCTCTTCCTTCTGTATTCTGTCTGTATAGAGCCCATGCTGTCTTTATCCATTCATTTGCAGATAGGTCTTCTGTTTTATATTTAGTAAAAAAAAAAAAAAAAGCATCCATAAAAACAGGTGTACAGATATCTCTCTAGCACACTGCATTTTTAAAATATTTTTTATTTGTTTATGTGTCTATGCATATGTACCATGTGAGAGGACAGAGGAAAGTGTTGGGTCCCCTAGAGCTGGAGTTACAGGCAGTTGAGCTGTAGGACATGGGTGATTGAGAAGAACAATATGTGGTCTTAACTGCAGAGCCATGATTTTAATTCCTTTGGATTCTCACTCAGGAAGGACACACTGGGCGTGTGGTAGCTGTACTGACATTTCCCGAGGGGACCTGGGCTGCCTGGACTGATCTGAGTTCCTACCAGCAGGGCATGAAGATATCCCTCTCTATGTACCCTTGACCACTGTCATCTGCCTCCCCCCTGGCAGCCATTTCTGGTAGACAAGGACTGGTGCCCCCCCCCCCCGTGGTATAACTCAGTTTTCCTGGTGTGTGGTGGTCATGATGGACTTTGCATGTATACGTGGGAGCTCCATCTGGTGTGTGTGTGTGTGTGCCACCCTCAGCTTTTGTGAGATGAAGCCTTTCATTGGCCCTGGGCCGACCAATCAGGCCAGAGTGGCTGACCTGCAGCCTCACAGATCCCCCTTCTTCCTCCCCAGTAGTGGGACTGCAGGAGCATGTGGCCACACCTTGTTTTTCATATACATGCTCAACCTTCTGAGCCATTTCTCCAGGCCTCCTTTGTTCATTTATGTCCCTTTCTGCATTTTAAAAGTGGATGCTGACTTGTTTTCTTGCCACTGGCATGATTTTCTTCTGCATGTTGGTGTTGACCTCATAGCTAATGGATGGCTTGTGTCAACTGTCTCCCAGTGGTGCGGTCTCTTTACTCTGCCCATTTTCCACTAGTGTGTAGAAGTGTTTGAATTGGATGCTATGCCACTGTTATTGTTGTTTTTCTTTCACACTTTGCTCTTTGGTCTTTTGCTCTTTGCCCACAATGCGGTGGAAAATTTAACTAGTGTTTTCTTGTTATAATTCTGCAGTTTTAAGCCTCATGTTAACATCTTTTACCCATTTCATGTTGATATTCATTATAGTGTGAGATGGGAGCTAGATGTGTGAGGGGAGAGCTCGTGTAGGATGTAGTAGCTCAGGTCCAGTGTCCATTTTCCCTGGGCATTAGAGATAATGTTATTTCTTCCACTGTGTGGTCTTGGTACCTTTACAGGGAGTCAGCTGACCTCAAAGGGTCTATCTCTGGGCTCTCTATCTTCTCCTGTTGGCACCATTCTATTGTAACAACTTTACAAGAGAATCTGAAGTTGCTAGTGTGAAGCCAGCAGCTAGCTGGTGACAGGTGTTTAAGGACATTATCAAGGGCTTGCGTTGCTCTGCCTGTACAATAAAGTCCTATCTATTGTGATCTCTATGCTGGCAATGTATGTTTATTGAGCAGTTTACACCTTGTACAGATGTCTATGAAGGGCTTTCTGACTGTTAATGGGTAATTATTGAGTTATCTTTGCAGCTAGCAGGTTTATATGGTGTAAAGGTTAATCTTCCTCATCAACTTGACTGCATTTAGAATCACTTAAAGGACATCTTCACAGGCACACCCAGATGGGTGTTTCCAGGGAGGTTTAACTGCAGAGGAAGGATTCATGCTAAGCATGGACGACTATGCAGATGAATACAGGAGGAAGGGGAGAAGGGAGCAGAAGATGCTGCTGAGCAGGCACCCACCTCTTTCTGTTCCCTGAGGACACAGTGTGAGCAGCCACCTAAGGCACATGCTGCATCCACAGCTCCATTACCAGCTCTTTCTTCTGTGATGACTATACTCCACCAAATTATGTGCCAAAATAAACTCTCCTCCCTCATGTTACTTTTTCATTATTTATTTATTACTTATGTGTATGAGTATTTGTCCAGAGGTATGTAAGTGCACCAAATATGTGTGGTGCCCACTGAAGCCAGAAGTGGGTTCTTGATCTTATGGAACTGGGGTTACAGGTGGTTATTAACCATTATGTGGGTGCTGGGAATGAACAGACGTACTCTGCAAGAGTACTCTCAACCCTGAGCCGTCTCTCCAACGCCATCTTAGGTTGCTTCTTGTCAGGTCATGATCTCACTGATGAGAGACCACACTCACATGTTAAAGTCTTTGTGCTGTTAAAGGCATTTACAGACATCTGCACACAGCTAGAGAGGGCTCCTGGAGGTCTCTTTACTATGAAAAGAGGCTCCCAGAAACCCCTCTGTGTAGTGGACAAGTGTGACAAGGGGATGCTGCTGGGGCCAGGCTTTTTATTCCTACCCCCTGACTCCTTAATGTAGATGTAACCATCTTGTTAAATAAGAAACACAGAGCCAATTGCAGAGTTAAAAGCCAAGAGGTCAGAGCAATGGCTGAGAGCTGAAAACCTTACCCTTCACTGCTTCTCTGTCTTTCTTCTCCAGAGAGAGCTACTTCCTGTGTTCTGTCTTTTATATAAACTTTCTGTTCTGCCTTCTCATTGGTTGTAAACTCAGCCACATGACCTCCTCATCACTGCCTGTCTGTACAGATTTCCAGGTCTTCTATGGTTGGTATTGAGATTAAAGGTGTGTGTCACCATGCTAGCTGTATCCTTGAACACACAGAGATCCTTCCTAGCTCTGCCTCCCAAGTGCTGGGATTAAAGGCATGCAGCACTACCACCCAGCTTCTGCTATGGTTTGCTCTGACCCCAAGGCAACTTTAGTAATATACAAATAAAATCACATTTCAGTACAAATAAAATATCACTATACCTTTTCACATGAGAAATGTTGTTTTTCAACCATGGGTATATAGAACTACAAAATGGGTATACAAACAGCACACTAACTGCTTAAAAGTCATAAATAAATTTAATTAAAACAGTTCTTTGGTATGAATATCATCATTTCACCATTTACTAGAGATAAAAGCACAGTTGCACACCAGTGAGATGGATGTGTTGTTTGCAGAAAGCGCTAAATCTTGGCTGCACATTTGAGGATGCAGGTCAAAGAGACTCTTCAGTGTCTTTCAGAGTTGATTGATGTTTTGATTTTACAATCATCAATGCCAGGAAGATAACTTTGCTTAAATATAGAGTTCAAAAATGACAGATTTGTTTAGGGCCATATCAGAAAGTGTTGGAAATTCTGTCTTAATCTCAAGCCAAAATTCATCAAACAACCTTTTAGTTTTAAATCAAATTCAAGTCAGCAGCTCAATCATCAGTTTTTGAAGTGAAGTTTATTAATGACCCAATCCAAAGCTGCCCTAACTTGGTGTGGACGTGCTGAGGCTCTCAAGGTTGGCAGGCGCTGTGGAGGGCCTGAGGTTAGAGGGGCATCATTGTTTTTCTCTGCTGTAACAAAATGGCTGACATCAGGCAATTTATAAAGGATGGGCATTTCTCTTCTCCACTTCTGGAGTCTAGAGACTCCATGATCAAGGTGCTGCATGTTTAGATATGTGAGGGCTGTGATCCACTGGAGGATCACAGGCAGAGGGAAGCCAGCTGAGCTCTGTGTGGTCTCTTTTATGAGTGTCCTAGTCTCATTCCCAAGGCAGAAGGCTTTGTGCCCCAAGAGCCTAGCACCATTCCATAAACAGCCCTGGAACTGCATAGGGATAACTTTTAAACTTCAAACTGATGTTTATGGAGGCTCCTCCAGGCAGTTCGTGTTTATAGAGGATCTTGAGTACAGTTAGGAGTTCCTGGGTATTTGTATGGGGCTCTCTCTGTTGGACACACAGACCTCTTCAACAATGTCAACCTCCCTATGCTTCCCTTCTCTACTGTTATGGAGGGATGAAGACATCCATGTTTAGATGCACAGAGGTCTTTAAAATTGTATGGCTATGGGCTGGAGAGATGGCTCCACAGTTAAGAGCACTGGCTGATCTTCAAGAGGACCCAGGTTTGGTTCCCAGCATCCACATGGCAGCTCAAAACCTTCAGTAACTCCAATTCCAGGGGATATGATGGCCCTCTGACCTCCAAGGGCACAGCATGCATGTGATACACACACACACACACACACACACACACACACACACACACACACACACCCCGCACCACACAAACACACATAAAATTAAGAGAAAATTTCTAAATTTCTGCTTGGTACCATTGCCAGAGTAAACACCCAGGCACAATACTTCTACAAATCAGTACCCAAGCCAGCCTGGACCATAGTTTCTTCTAGAGCTGAGGTGTGAGTGGGGAAGGAGATGGCTTTTCTCCTGGCTACTGCCAGTTTAAGACACATGCAGTAAAGCAAATACATAGACATTTTGTAACTGAAGCAGAAGCCATGCTTCCCTGAGGCAGGTAGCCAGCTCTGCTCTCAGATGGCCACATCCCAGCAAACCTCAAGTGTCCATGGGCATCACCATCCTTTCATTAGTTACCTGTAGAGGAACAGAGTCCTGGACTCCTTTCAGCTTTAATTTCAGTAGCTGGAACAAGCCCTAGTTGCTTGAGAGTGGCTACAGCTCCATGTGGGCACAAATCAACCCTTGTCTTCCTCTCTTGGGACCCCTGATCTTGAAGAGTGCTGCCTGACAGCAGGGAGACTGAGGGCCACCTGGAGACCATGCAAGCATATTTCATGCCTACTCATAGTGTGAGAACAGGTGACAGGTATCTGTTTAAAAAGAACCACGCCCACTTCCATCTCCTAGGTACAGCTGCCTCTCCAGGGGTTTTCCTAGGGTCCAGTTCTTACCCACCATGGAGGGGGGGGGCACATTCAATGCATGTCCAGGCACAGGTGCATGTGTAAGGCTTTCCCTCTTGAAGATGAGTGAGACTAGACCCCTCTCCCCTTGGTCTTCCCCATCCCCTTACCACATAGAACTATGCGGGAGAGCCTTCCCCATGCCAGCCTTACCTAACCCACTACTTCTTCCCTCTCTTGAGAGAAGCTGTAGCCGTGATACCTAGGTGCCGGTGTGGTCCTGCTGGCACAGGCAGTGGTGGTGGTAAGGGCAGACTAAGGTTCTGGGATGGTTAGACAGGTCTAGACCCACCCTCTCTCAGCCAGTACATCTGAGCATTTTCTGTATGCCCAGCCCTGTTCTGGGCCCTGGGGATCAAGTGTGATCAAGGCAGATAGGGTTCTCTTCTCCCTTGGAGCCCATGGCTTAGGGACTCTATAGACAACACACAGGCCAGCTAGCCAGCAAGCAAATTACCAAGTGGGGTGTGTGTTGTGGTGGGCGTCACCCAGTTGATGGGCCTGAGAGTAACAACAGCCTCCACACAGCATGGTAACCCCCCTGGTCCCCAGGAGGTAAACCAGGAGCTGAAGTGTTCTGAGAAGAAACCAGCCATGCCAGTAGAATTATGAGCAGGGGGAAGAGTTGGCACAAAGATGAGACAGGCCTGAATATACTCCAGAAGTGGGAGGAAGTTTCTGTAGCAGAGGACAAGGGATGCCTGGCTGGGCGCAGATTGTGTGTCCTCTGTAGCACCGGGGAGAAGAATGGGGTTTATTCTCAAGGATTTACAAGGCCATGGATGAGCCTTCAAACAGAGGTACACAAAATAATTCAAAATCATGGTTTTGCCACTGTTTGCCAGAACTACACGCAAAGATATCTTCAATCACTTTTTATGTATCTCCAGGAGATGTGATTGGCCACATAAGAAGCATACATTATCTGTGCAACATTACCACAATTGAGACAGCCTGGCTTACTGGCCTACTTCCTGTGACCCTGTGATGTTGCTCACATCTAGCTTCCCCATGACACCATGACACCTGTACCTCATGCCTGGGAATCTCTGTCAATCTTCTGTGACTAAAGTTTGCTTGGACATTCTAGCATTTATAGATGTAAAATCTATATCTATGTATTCAGGGTCATAAATGGGAACAAAGCATAGTGACATATATATGAAAATGCCAGAGTGAATCCAGAGCTGTGTGCTAACCTAAAACAAACTGAAAAAAAAAAAATTCTCTCAAGTCATAAAAGTATTCTCCCATATTCTCTAAGAGCTGTAGTATTTTGATTTGGGAGACAAAAATACTGTGCCTGTATTTTTGGTGTGAATTACATGAGGGTGGAGTCCAAGTTCCCCTATATAGACCTAGAACAGGACTTCATCTTCTGTGTCTCTGGCCAACATTTTCATGTCAAGGTCCTTCTGTGTAAGGTTTGCTCCAGGCCTCCTACCCTCCGGAGCTGGTGACTTAGTCATGTTGGGGCCATTTCGCCTTCTTAATTGACTACAGCCCTGTGGGGAGACTTGCTCTCTGGAGCACGTCAACCTGCCAAATTCTCCTCCTTGGGTGGATGGGGGTTCTAGATGATTCTTGGCACAGAAAAGAAGGGTTCTTCTATCTGGCTTCTTTACTCATTTGTTCTGAGACACATGGAGGTTGTAAAAGGAATCTATAGCCCCTTTCCATTGTTGAGTACGTAACTAGCCTTTAGCCTTTGGTCAGCTGTAAGCAGCTGCTGCTACATGCCTGGGTGGCATGAAGTTAGCACAGGCCCAGCCCTGACAGCTACTTGTGGTCAAGCCTTTGTGTGCACACACATCTATTTCTTTGGGAGAATACATAGAGTAGAACGTCTGGGTCATATGAAGGTGATTAACAGTTGAACAGACTGACCAAGGCCAGGTAGATGGCTCAGTGGGTAGAGTACTTGCTTGCCCTTTACACCGGAGGACCTGAGTTATGATGCCAGCATCTATGTAAAAAAACTGGGTCCACATGACAGCATGTGCCTTTAATCTCTGGGGAGCCAGAGACAGGAGGATCCCTGGGTCTGGCTGGCCAGAGTGTCTAGACCATTCAGCGAGCTCCAGGTTCAGTAAAAGAAACCTGTCTCAAAATATAAATGACAGAGATTGAGGAAGATACTCGAGGTTGATCTCTGATATCTGCGTGTATGCATATGTACCCTCTTGTGCACATACAAACATTCACTCACATGACTTTCATGTCCATGGTTACATACACACTCTCACAGTGTTTTCTAAAACTGCCTGAACTTGCTATCACCACCATCACTGTGTTGAGTTCAAGTTCCCCCACACCCTTTGTTTAGCCATTGTAGGGGCAGGCAGTAATGTCTCAGGTGGTTTGTGTTTGTGTTTCCATGTTGATTTAAAATGTGCATTTTTCATAATCTTATTTCCATCCTTTCAAACATTTACCTAACTTTGAAAACAAGGCTGCTCATCTCCCTAAGCAGGCGATACACTCACCATAGTCCTTTAAGAGGCCACTTGGCATACATTCTCTCCCTGTCCGGTCTCCTCTCTTGCCCTTGCTCCAGAAGAGTGGCCACTACCCAGTTCCTTCATAGCTTGAGCTTTGGGTTTGTGTCAGGAGACGCTTGTGGACCCCAAGGTCACAAATGTTTCCTCCTGTTTTCCTCCAGAGGTTTGTTTTTAGATTTTACATTTATGTCTGTGGCATATCTTTAGGTATATCCCATGGTATGAAGGATGGATCAAAGCTCATTTAAAAAACAATTTCCCCCAGGCCATTTGTTGAAAAGACGTTTCTTCATCTGAACACTCTTCATATTTGTCAACAAAGGCATCGCCATGTGTGGGACTCAGCCCCTGGCCTTCCTCTCCTGCCCCTCTGACGCGCTGCCTCTCTAGTTGCCAGCACCAAGCACCTTGGTTATCAGTGCTTAGTAAGTTGTGAACCTGAGTAGTGTTGGCCCCTTTTTATTTGGTATGGGTGCTCATGTATGTGCAAATGCACACGTGTTCAGGTGTGTATATGCCTGTGTACACACATGTGTAGAGGCCCCATTTTTATAAACTGTTAGATTCACTAAATTTTTGTTTTAGAAATTTGGTACCCTGTCCATTGATCTGCAGAGCCAAGGATGATTTTTGTTTTAAGTTTTATATCAGTGTTTGCTCTTGTGAGATGTCAGGCTTTAGTTTTCTGGGTTTTCCTTCAAAGTAAGTTCTAGCTGAGCTGAATGAATTGTAAAGTACTTTTATCTTCAATTTTCTGAAATCACTTGTACAGTATCTATGTTATTGAACATGACATGCTTTGTTAAAATCACCATATTGTTTAAGTGTGTAAGTGTATATGTGTATGTGTGTGTGTGTGTATGTTTGTAAGTTTTAAACTAAAAGTTACTTTTTAAAAAACTCATTCTTCTCTCACATATTTCCCCTCCCTCCTCTCCTCTCAGTTCCCCCCACCTCCCCTCTCCCCCAGACCCACTCCTCTTCCATGTCCCTTCAGGAAAGCACAGGCCTCCCAGGGACATCAGCTGAACACAACATACTAAGTGCAAGACTAGGCACAAACCCTCATATCAAGGCTGGGCAAGGCAACCCAATAGGAGGAAAAGTGTCCTAAAAGCAGATGAAAGAGTTAGAGACACCCCAACTCCCACTGTTAGGAGTCCCCCTAAATCACCAAACTAACAAATGTAACATATATGCACAGGACCTAGCCAGGCCCATGCAGGCTCCATGATTGCTTCTTCAGTCTCTTTGAGCCCCTATGAGCTCTTCTTGGGCAGAAGTTGTGAAACTGGCCAACCAATGACTGCTCTAATTTGAGGCCCACTCCACAAGAGGAAGCCCATGCTGGACACTGCCAGGATGACCAGGAACTAGAGGCTGGATAGCCCAGAGACCTAGTATAGGAAAAAGAAAAGCCGTGAAATGAATCCCATTGATATTCTGCTATACCCATAGACCAGTACCTAGCCCAATCATCATCAAAGAGGCTTCTGCTGGCTGCTGATGGAGCAGATGCAGAGACCCACAGCCAAACATCAGGTAGAGAGAGATCCCAAATTAGAGATCTTCGTCGGGTGCCTTGGAGCTCAGGAAACCCCATGGAAGAAGGGAAAGAATTGTAGGAGCCAGAGAGCTCAAGGACACTAGGAGAACACAGCCCATAGAATCATCTAAAGTTACTTTTATTTAATAGATATAGCCTGAGCTAGTTATGATTGCTCATTTGAGTTTTGGTAATTTATATTGCTCCAGAAATTGTTTTTTGGTACCTTTCTATGACTGTGATCAAATATCATGACCAAAAGCAACTTGGGGAGGGAAGGGTGTATCTTAAAGACTAGAGTCCATCATCCAGAAAAGCCAGGGCAGGAACTGAAGCAGAGGCCATAGCTGAACACTGCTCATTAGCTTGCTCCTCATGGCTTGCTCAGCTTGCCTTATAGCACTCAGGACCACCAGCCCAGGGGTGGCACTGCCCACAGTGGTATGTCTCTCCCACATCAACCATCCAGCAAGAAAATACCCTATAGACTTGTCTACAGCTCAATCCTATAGGGAAGCAGTTTCTCAGTTAAGATTTCTTCTTCCCAGATGACCCTGGGAAGCTGATATAAAAACTAGTTAGCACTGGTTTATGTCATCTAAATTGCCAGTTTATTAGCATAAAGTCACTGAAAATGTCCTCTTGTATCTTTTTAAGATCTGCAGACTCAGATGGCGTGTTTCATCCCTTCTGCTCCTGATAATGCCTACCACCCCTCCTCCTCCTTTCAGATCAGTGACGCTAGAGTTTTGCCAATCTTCTCATGGACTGACTTTTCATCTTAGTGGCTTTATTTTTAGTTATTTTCTGCTCTGTATTTTTGTATTGCATTATGTCCATCTCCATGGTTTACTTTGTTTTTTTTTTCCAGGTTATTGAGGTCAACTCTAAGACCGGTAGTTTTAATAAGGGCACTCAATGCTGTAAACACCCCCTTAGCATCATTTTGATAGATTGCATTTGCTTAAAAATCCTCTGTGTTTTTGTTGTGAGTTGTTCTTGGAACTTTGGGTTTCTCAGAAGTTAAATATATATATTTTAATTTAGTCTGGTTATTTTTGAAGAGATCTTTTCGTTATTGATTTCCAATTTTGTTCCATGCTAGTCTGAGGACATGTTTTATATGAATTGAGGTCTTTGAAATCTATCAACCTGTTTCATAGCCCAGAATAGGCTATGTCCTGGTAAAGGGGGCTTCAACACTTAGAGGGAGCACATGATCTCTGACAGTGTTCTGTGCATGGATTCTGTGTCAGCCTGTGGTGTTGGTGGGTGTGTGCAAGTCAGCCTTATTGCCTGAGCTGTTGCCTACTGCTTCTGTGAATGACCTAGGCCAGAGCTATGAGACCCCTGCTGCAGCTGTGCCCTACATGTTTTCTCAGGTTTTTGTTCTGTATTCTGAAGCCCTGAAGAAGGCCCCCATATTTAGGTTCTTTATGACCTACGTGTGGAGTGACCTCTTTATGACAACAGAGTGACCCTTCCTGCTGACAAAGGTGTTTGCCCTGAAATTCTCCCTGTCTGCTCATGACCTTCTTCAGCTTTCTTTGACCAGGATGAGAATAGGGGCGCCCTGCCCTCTGCTTTTCCAGTGGGTGTTTTGTGGCAGCTTGAACTTTTGCCCTGCTTTCCACTCATACTCCTTTCTGTATTAAGTGCTCAGAATATCTACATGAATGTGGCTGGTTATCACATCTCAATTTACTGTGTGTGGAATGTGTTTTCTTTTGAAAATAGTTCATGTGTGTGTGTGTATGTGCCTCATTGTATGCGTGTGCACCACACACATGAAGCAGAGTCCCTAGCAGTGGAGTTACAGATGGTTCTGAGCCTCCGTGTGGGTGCTGGGAATCAAACCTGGCTCTTCTGTAAGAGCAGCCATGGTTTTTAATGCGGAGCTTTCTCTCCAGCCTTGTTTGGTTTTGAGGTAGGGACTTGTGTAGCTCAGGCTAACCTCAGACTGACTGTATAGCTGAGCGTGACCTTGAACTCCAGATTCCCCCACTTCAGCTTCTCTAGTGCTGGGATAATGGGTGACTGCCGGGGTGCCTGGCTCTCACACAGTGCTGGGCACTGAACTGTGGGCTTCATGCTTGCCGGACGGGCAGTCTCCCACTGAACCACACCCGAAGCCTGGTCATGCTGCCTTCAATATGGGGCAGTCACTGTACAGTAGCTGCATCCTTTTCTTTCTCTGTTCTTCACTGCTCTTATTGATAAACTCAGTTTTCTTGGGCTGGGGGAACAGCTTAGCAGCTAAGAAGATACACTGCTCTTTCAAAGGACTGAGTTCAGTTCCCAGCAACTGTGTTGGGTGGCTCACAACTGCCCATAACTCAAGCTCCAGGGGATCCAAAGTCTTCTTCTGGCTTTCAAAGAGACCTATATGCACACATGCAAATTCACACAATTAAAAAATAATTTTTAAAAGCCAGTTTCCTTTAAAGAGAAATAAGAATACATCTGTACCTTGCAGGCACCAGCCCCATGCCGCCTCTTTCCTTGCTCAGGTTTCAGGTCTGCATCTGAAGTCAGCCCTTCCCTTACTGCCTAAAGAATTTCAGTCATTGATCCTTGTTGCTTTCTAATTTCTGAAACAGTGCTCGCCTTTATCCTGAGATATTTTTGGCGTGTGTTGAGTCGGAATTGACTGAGTCGTCTTCCAGTGAGTAGCACCTCAGTGTGTCACCTCTGGGTGGTTCCCTTCATCATGCTGCAGCGTGCCTGCCTGTTTCTCGAGGCCGCTAAGGTGTTCTCACTGCTGGGGATGGTGACGACAGGCTCCACACAATCCCTTTGTGCCACTGGAGCTTGGCCAAGCCCTTCCCCCTTCTCTGTAGGTGTGGGGAGTCTGGGTTGGCTGACACACATCGTGAATCTATTTCTTGGTTCTTGGATGCTCTTCTAGTCCTATAAATATCTGTTGAGTTTTATTCTGGGAAGCAGCTTGGTTACTTGGAAACGGCCTCACGCATCCTGGTCTGGCTTTTACAATTTCTTAGACAGAAGTGGAACTAAGCTCCATCCGGCTGATGACTGTTCGTTCCAAAGACCAGAACCATCTGTGCACCCTTCCCAGTGTCTGGATGATCACCACATGTTCCAGCCTGACTGTCGGGCACAGCCGTAGGTCTCCCAATGTCCTTTGGCACCAGGTAGTGCCTCCATGGCCCTGTTTCACAGGCATATACCACCAGCTCAAGGCATAAGGGACTCAGCACATCTTGGGGTTGTTGCTCAGCTTTTCCAGCTGTTTATCCTACAAACTCCAGCTGTGGGCCCTTTGGGCCTCTCTGCTTCACCTTCTCAACTCAGGCAATTTCCAAGGCTCTTCCTGGGCCCCTGACAGCCACAGCCCAGAATCCTTCCCAAGGTGTCTGCTGGACTCCTAGAGAGTGCCTTATTCAATGTTCCTCTCTCCAGCTTGCCCTCTGTTGCTGCTTGTTTTCAGCATCTGGAAATCATTCCTATACTTCTGCTATGCTTTGTTTTGAGGGTAAAAAGAGAATCTGGCCCATACACATTTAGCAGAAGTAGATGTTGATGTTCTCATGGTCTCATTTCTCTTTTCTGTTCTTTCTTGGCAGTGCCATATGCAGCCCAGGCTGGCCTTGAATTCATGATGTAGCCCAGGCTGGATTTGAACTCCCGTTGTGTTCTCATCTTCATTCTGGATATGGAGGCACCTTTCCTGTAGGGCTTATTTGTCATAGTCTGGGCAGCATGACCCTGCAGACATTGTCCAAGCTCAGATGTAGCAGAACAAGCAAGCAAAGCCCCCACCACTGCAGAGCTCACCTGATCCACCCCTCTGCACTGAGATAACATGCTTCAGGCTCTTTAAACAAACAAACAAAAAAAAAAACACGGAGAAAGCTCTGTGGAGAGGGTGCACAGTGGAGCACACCCACTGCACTTGAGGCTGCTGCACCTGCTCTTGTCCTGTGTCTTTCCCTCCCTGCTGTCGCCTGTGGGTACTAGGCAGGCACATTACAAAGGTATGCTAGGACTCATGGCATCAGGGTGAGGCGTGTGGGTGCTGGGGCAGCCCTGGTTTTCCCTTTTGGCCTGTCACTCATTTCTCTGTGCTCATCAGCTCACTTCTGTGCCAAGGTGGACATACCTTCTATACACTCAGGTGCAGGTGCAGGCACTGCATAGGAGCTAACGTCACAAGCTTAAGTGGCAGGAGGAAGCCAGGTCTGGATACGGAAATACTGAGCCCTCAGCAGTTAGTGCTTGGTGTCCAGGGGCAGAGGAATGCATGGAGGAATGGAGCGGATAGATGGGGGAAGGAATGAGTCCTGAGCACACCTGAAAAAACAAGTCTGTGTGTGTATGGACTGGCAGGCATGTCACAGGGTTGGGAGGACACAACAGGTAGCAGCTGAGTGTGTCTGTGCTTCTGTGATGTCAGGGTGGTGGAGGCAGAGGCTGTCCAGAACCCACTGTCTCCCCTCTGGGGTGGATCATGGAGGCTAATGAGGCTGGAACTTGGGGAGTTGTGCTGAATCTCACACAGTATGTGGCACGCATGGAGTGTGGAAATCCAGATATGGGCCTGTGCAACAGTCATGCATGGAGTGTGGAAATCCAGGTGCAGCCCAGTGCAGTAGTCATGTATGGAGTGTGGAAATCCAGGTATAGCCCTGTGCAAAATGTATGGAGTGTAGAAGGCCAGGTGAAGTCCTATGCAGCATGCATAGAGTGTGGAAGGGCAGGTGCAGCCCTGTGCTGAAGTCATGCATGAAGTATGGAAGGCCAGGTATGGCCCTGTGCAATAGTCATGCATTGAGTACAGAAGGCCAGGTGCGGCCCTGTGCTGCAGTCAGCTGCTGGCTGGGCCACTCTGGTACCCAGAAAGAAGCCAGAATCCCATCTTCCTTCTTAACACTCAGACTTTCAGCCTGTGTTTCTTGAATAAACACTTCTAGATTGCTGAAATATTTAAGTTAATTCCCAGTGTTCTAAAAATGCTGGTTCTGGAAATTTGTGAATGAAACCAGGTTTCCTTGTTTTATGGAGGAGAAACTTTCCCTAGCATCGTTATCAAAACCACTCAGACACATTCTCCTTAGGTCCTTATTTACTTTACACCAGGAAACTGTATTTATGTCAGGACAAACCCCCAACACAGAAAACCAAAATGATTGAGTAAAATAATTCTTGACCTGCTTTTACCTTCAATTTATAGTGAAATTATGAATATTTACAAAATCAGCCCCATGTTCATGTACCTCCATTATAATGTATTTCTCTTTTCCCTTGGTGATGTCATGAATGTTTTGTGTTTTAGTAACATATTGTCTTAGGGTTTCTGTTGCTGTGGTGAAACACCATGACCAAAAAGCAACTTGGAGTGGAAAGGGTTTATTTGGTTTATACTTCCATATCATTGTTCATCACTGAAGGAAGTCAGGAGAAGACCTCAAACAGGGCAGGATCCTGGAGGCAGGAGCTAATTCAGAGGCCATGGAGTGGGTGCTGCTTACTGGCTTGATCAGCTGCTTTCTAATAGAATGCAGAACCACCAGCCCAGGGAGGGTACCAGCCACAATGTGCTGGCGTCCTTCCCCATTGATCACTAAGAAAATGGCCTACAAGCTTGCTATAGCCTTATCTTTTTTTAAAATATTTTTTATTAGTTTTTTTTAAAGATTATTTATTTATTATGTATACAGCATGTATGACTGCAGGCCAGAAGAGGGCACAAGATCTCATTACAGATGGTTGTGAGCCACCATGTGGTTGCTGGGAATTGAACTCAGGACCTCTGGAAGAGCAGCCAGTGCTCTTAACCTCTGAGCCATCTCTCCAGCCCCTACAGCCTTATCTTATGGAGGCATTTTCTCAATTGAGGCTCCCTTCTCTCTGATGACTCTAGCTTGCATCATGTTGGCATAAAACTATCCAGCACACATCTCTGCCATTTTGAGTTGATATAGAGGAACACAGGTGGGAATATGTACCATGATTTCACAGGTGCCCAGCCATGGCTGCCTCCTACCTACCTCATTAGAGAGAAGCCTCCATTTATGTTCTTGTGTAGCTGGCAGGCAGAGTCCATGCTGCCTGTCACCAGGAAGCAGATGAAGAGGCAGGAATTGAATCTGTAAGCTGTGCTTTATTCAGAGAGTTGGGTAACAGAAGGTTAACATCACAAAGGTCTGCCACATGCATCAGCTAGGGAACTGAGTGGGAACTAAAACTGTTAGGTACTTTTCCTCACTATCCTCTGTCACTCCTGCCTAGGAGCCTCAAATTCCTCCTGAGGCACCATCTGGGTTAGAGGTTAGCTCCAAGAAAACAAACCACTAGCAGTGTATGAGAAAATCTTGTCTACAGCACAGACTACAGACCTGTTCTATAGAGCATGAGAGAGTCCCATCTGTAACATAGACTGCAGAACTGTTCTATAGAACATGAGAAAGTTCTGTCTGTCCCCTGTTGCTTCTCTGATTTGTTTTGAGGGGGTTTGAGATGGCTCCCTAAAAGTAAGGTTTCTAGATCAAAGACTAGAAAGAAGTAGGTGTGGTCCTGAGTCCTTGGAGCTGTGGGGACAGGAAGTCTTGCCTTGTTTCTCAACCTTCACTTTCTGCTCTCTAGTAGACAGTCTTTCCTCCAGATATGTTCCTGAAGACCAATCCTATCAGATAGAAGGCTCACTCAAATCCATGAGAAGTCCTTATTGTAGACTCTTTTTTGGAACCTCCCTTTTGTTGTTATTGCCACTTGAGTGCTAAATAGCAAACTGTGGTATCCTCCAGCTTAAACCTTGGTGAAGGCAGCCCAGAAGTTCTTGCTGTGGCCCTACTATGTGTCCTGTGGTGGTCCTGGAGACCAGGCATACACAGATAAGAACTACTTTCTAATTTGCAAAGATCTCATGCAGGGAAAATTTCTACTTCTGGCCAGAAGTATTAGTGAGAGGATCTCTCAGTTAAGAACAAATCTGATCACAACTGTAGTGATGATACTAAGACATTCACAGTGACTTCAAGGCACACCTCGCTAAACATGAGATGCCACACAGTCAGTGGACTTTTCTGGTTGAACATGTTGTAGTGGCCAGAGAATGGCCATCTTTCCTTCACCAGAGGACAGCCCCCGACATCATGAAGGATTCATCCCTAGATTCTTGAAATGTCTTAAAGTCAGTAAGTCACTGTAGCTTCTACATCCTTTATAATGGGCAGAAATACCAACTGAAACTGTGTGTGGCTTCTTCAGACTGTGAGCCCACAGATCCAGGATGCCATCATTAGCAAAGCTGGTAAAGCAGACTCAGACTGGAATTCATGCCCAAGTGACTTGCAATAACTTTTTCTTTCTCTCTAAGGCATGTGATGAACAACTTCCCACTAGAAACTCAGACCGCAGCAGAGTTCTGTTTTTGTGTTTTATCTCCCAAATTCCTCTTGAAGGATCATGTTCTATATATTTGCTTGTTTTTTGTTTCTGCTGCACAGTGTGTGCTGGCTCTGTCTCAGCTTGTTTATTTCTTAAGTGATGTTTATAGTGTGCATGCACATGTATAAATGCTAAGATGCAACTCAGCCGGGCAGACCCAGGGCCAGCCTGGTCATTCATGCACATGCAGTAGTCTTCACTGAGTGCCTCTGGTGTCCACATGCCTCTCTGAGGAGAGTGGCTGTTATTGAACCAAAGTCTAGTTAATGAAGGAGACAGACGATGACCAGAGATGTCAGTCAAGGGAAGTAAGACAGGGTGCCTGGTCATGATGGAGACTGACTCAGTGGTGTCCTCAGTCCAGAGATAGGGCATCTATCGGCAGTGTCAACAGGGCAGAGGACAAGCAAAGGAGCTTGGGTGGCATGCTCTCAGTATTGAAAGTACACATACGTGGTTAGAAAGTAGAAGGCTCTGGGGTGAGAAGTCAGCTTTACCCAGGGCTGGAGTCACAGCCACCATAGGTAGAGTCTCTCTGTAATTCATGGCCTGAGTGCAGATGGCTTTGAAAGGCAATGTGGGCCATAACCACCCAAGTGTCTAGTTCCTGAATAATCCCCTGTGGAGCATGGGACCCCTGAATGGGGGCCTAATGACCCACCAGGTGGCATCATGCACCTTGCCCTGCCCATTGAGCCTCTCGAAAACAGCACAGTGTAGCATGTGTGGGTCTTCCAGTTTTAGCCCCTGGTCCCAAGTCCAAATTCCTGACTGCATCCACTGAAGGCTACATGAAGCCAGTCCTCTAAGACATGTTTCTTATCCTGGTGGGTCTCACAGGAACGTTGCCAAGGAAATGCAAGAAGGAGCTGCTGGCAGTGAAGCTGAGGAACCGGCCGAGCAAGCAGGAGCTGGAGGATCGGAACATCTTCCCCAGGAGGACTGATGAGGAGAGGCAGGAGATCCGGCAGCAGATAGAAATGAAGCTATCCAAGTAAGTGGTCATGCGCAGACCAACGCAGAGGCCTCTGCCCAGTGTTGGGCGGGGCATAGAGAGAGATGCAGGGTCTGCAGCAGGTCATTCAGCCCTTGACACTGCATGGGGACAAATAGCTCTCTGTTGGGGTTGCCCATGTGCCTGTGGCTCAGCAGCATCCCTGGCCTCTGCCTGCGTGTTCCCTGGGGCAATCAAAACTTTCTCAGTTACACTAAAATACCCCAAGGTGAACCAGTGGTCTGCATGAGTCAAGGGAGATGTGTGAAGGAGGGAGGGAGGGCCTAGACCAAATTGCTGAGGACATATGTTTCCTGTAGTGGGCCTGGCTACATACTACCCTGCATAGCTTCCACCTAGTTATCTCCCTCTAAGAACATGGGTCCAGCTTTGCTAGATCATCTGAGTTTGTTGGGGAAAGCTGTACTTACATGAATGTCTATACAGTGTTACACTTTGGGGGACAGAATGTGCACCACATCCTATGTGCTGCAGGATGAAGATGGGAAAAGCTGTATTTACGTGAATGTCTACATACAGTGTATCACTTCCTATGTGCTACAAGATGAGGAATGCACTAACAATCCCTGCACTAAGTCACAGATGGGGCCAGGCTCTCCTCCTCTTGCTCCAAAGTCTTGTCTGTGGCCCACAAGAAAAAGTGATGTTGAAGAGTCCCTGAAGGCCACCAGGTGACGGTTGCTCAGTAACCAGGTAGTCACTCACCCTGGGTGAGGACAGACTGTGCTGTGTGTCAGGCCAGAGGGGAACTGCCTGGTCTTGGAGTACAGAAGGCAGGGTTGCAGGGTTATAGAGGGTGGAGCTGTTGAGAGCAGGACTGTCAATCACCTGCAGACAGTAGGGCTGCACAGCACCTCAAAAGTGGGACTGTGGAGGGTGGGGCTGCAGAGAAGCTGAGAACAGCTTAGCTGCAAAGGGTGTGTCTGGAAGCTGTGGTAGAGCTACTTGGTTTGGGTATTTCTAGGACTGGGATTCCCCTCTGCTCACAGAACTGGATACTAATTTTAGATTCTAGGATACTGTGTAGCTTCTCAGTTGCTTGCCACTACATCTGAAAATGGAACAGCATTCCAGAGTTAGATACAGAGAGCAGCAGACTATGAGTCTCCCCTGGAGGTTAGAGGTGGCCTCTGGTGTCTCTGTATCTTCCCTACAGGAACAGTCTAATTAGCCCTCTGCCTGTGTGCCATCTTAGGACCTTCCACATTCTACTGCTGAATAATTCAGCCTCTGGTTGTCATGACAACACATCATCAATGGTATTCCCAAGAGTGTTTGGGGTTTCCATAGTGTTTTATTTTGCTATTTCAAAATCTTAAATTTTTTATCTTCTGTGTGCTCTGGGGTTTCCCTGAGTGACATGCTCCTTGCCTCCCATCCATTCATATCCTCCATGCCTGGTCTTTGTCCCATAGTGAGGCTGGGGTCCCCTCTGTAGGGGTGATAGTCTGTGATGATGCCCATCCCTTCCTGCAGAGTTGTTGACCTTGCACTTCAAATGTATGTGGGTGAGTGTGCAGAGTCCTGGTTTTACATGGCAGTGTGTCCTGGGAATCACAAGCAAAGGCCTGTGTGCCTTAATGGGATTAATCCACAGAATCTATTTAATGGTCAAATGAATTTATTTGGGGGTAAACTCACAACCATAGGAGATCTATTGTAGGGTCTAGGAAAGCTGAGCTATGTCCCTTGCTGAATAACTCAGTTCAAGATCTCAGCATCCAAAACCACAAGGGAGCCACGAAAGAGGGTGTACATGCATCCCAGGTCTTAAGGGTCCCCAGTGGCCATGCCCCAGGGGCAGGTACCTCAAGGTCATAGGCAGTGTAACAGCTTCAGCTGCCTCACTAGGGGTAGTGCTTCAGGGCATGGTTCAAACAGCTACCTACTACAGTGCCCTCAAAAACATTAAGTATAAAGACACCACAGATAGGGTCTCATATTATAGCTTGGGTTGTACTCCAGACCCTCCTGCCTCAATCTCCCCAGCCCTGGAGGCACAAGTCTGTGCTGGCTGTCACTCTCAGGTACTGACTGCACACTACCAGTTACGTTTATCTGCTTCCATCTAAGTAATCCTGGCAGCTACAGAGTGACTGCGAGTGCCCTCACTTCTTGTTTATTACACTTTGGGGAGTGAGCGGGTGAAGTGTCTTGCCAGGGTGCTGTGGGAGGAGAAGTGGGCATAGGAATCAGACAGTCACAGAGTACCCAGCCTGCCTCCTGTGAAGCATGCTGAACATTAAGGCACCCAGAGGTGTGCTGTCTTAGTCACCACTTGGAGCTAAGTCTTCTGTGGGTTTTGGCTTCATGTGGGGTGTGCTCAGAGCCCTAGCCAAAACACTATGTCTGGAGCAAAGATGTCTACACCCCTAGGAGGCAGTAGAGGGAATACAGAGTCCCCCCCCCACACACACACACACATAGGTTAGAGATGGGGAGATATTTTGTGAAAATATTCAGAAGTGAGCATGTCTTCAGAAAGGTAGATTTAGATGGTAATGCCCTGTCTCAGCCATGGCGAGGGGTCATGTAAAGTGGGGACAGTGGGGGTTGGTAGCTTTTTTAAGATTCCAGGCCACTTAAGAGGAACACACTCACATCCTGGCAGGAGGTGCTGATTGAGGACTGCTGCTCTCATGACCAGGTGCCCTCATGGGCTGCTTGTCAGAGGCACAAGCTATAGAAGCCACCAGCAGGCCTCCTGAGAACTGAATAAACAGGGCCATGGGTACCAGCAGCCCAAGTGGTCCTAGAGCACATGACAGCCTTGTGCCTAGACAGTTAGTTGATGACTTGCCTGGGAGGAGACTCTGGAAGGCTCCTCTTGAGTGATACATTGTATGGCTTCTTGTTCAGGCTCCCAGGGGGGAGGCCTTTGTTCCGGGGCTGAGTGAGAGGCTGATTAGAGCTCAATAGCCTCCTCCAGGGGTTGGCACTTAGCGCATTAGCACAGCAGTTAAATGATCCCAACCTCTCTCTGTACACTGTGTTCTGCTGCATCCAGAACAGACTGCTACCACTGGGCCCACAGAGAACGCAGGGTCTCAAGGAAAACTGTGCAAGGCGCACTCACACCACCAGCCAGCTGCCTCTCACCTTGTTCACAGAACTCTGCAGCATCTTAGGGGTTGTGTGATGCTCCCAAGGGTGATGTGTAAATTGGGCACTGCTACCTCGCTGGATAAGGTGGTTGGTGGTCACTGCTGAGGTTGCAAAGGAGGCCAGGCATGGTGCAAGCTCTTGAGTCTGTGGACACAGGGCTTTGGAAATATGTAATCTAGACTTAACAGGAAAAACACCTGCTGCTTCTAATTGCTCAAAAGCCAGTCCTGCCTGGAGTATGCACATCCACTGCGTAGGCAGAGGTTACACTGTTAACAGACTTCAGAGGGTCTTTGCTTTGAGTCTCTCTCCTGCCCTGCCTTTGAATGGGTGTGAGACCAGTTCACCGTGGGCACTTTAAATCCAGTCCTGTGAGCATCAGCCTCGGAGACAGTCATGGTCATGAGGTAGCTGTTGCTCAGTTCATTTTGCTTGTTTGGTGCTGTATACTCACAATCTCCTTGAAGGCTTACACACCTGCCCTGGGGTGGGTACTCTGCATAGCTCCAGTTTCCTTATGAGGAAAATGAACACATCACCAAGCCAGGTGGCCAGTTGTGTTAACAAGCTTAAACTCAACACTACCCCCACTGGAAGCAACTAGACTCATAGGAAAGGGTGTGGCCAAGCAATGTGGTCTCTGCCATCTGTCCGGAAGAGACAAGAAGCAGTGCTGCTCTGAAGCTCAGCAGCTTTGTGTTATCCCCTTTATGTGGGGGGTGGGGTGTGCACCGAGGCTTCAGCCACTCACCCCTTCACAGGGCAAGCCCCGTAGTGTCTCCAGAATTACACGGCAGGAAATATTGGTGGGTAATTGTTCCTCCCATGCTTTCTGGTCTCTTATCTGGTTCTCAGGAGGCGTGATAAGTACAGACCTCCAGAACCTCCTCTCATCTCCTAAGTGGGTGGGATGGGGGAGAAGAGAAAGAGAAGAGAAGAGAAGAGAAGAGAAGAGAAGAGAAGAGAAGAGAAGAGAAGAGAAGAGAAAAGAGAGAGAGAGAGAGAGAGGGAGGGAGGGAGGGAGACTGTGAGTATGCACACACACACACACACACAGGAAGCATGTGCCACAGTGCAAGTGTGGAGGTCTGAGGACAACCTCAGGTGTTGTCCCCACCTTGTTTGACACAAGGTCTCCTATCATTGCTGTCATTTACACCAGGCTAGCTGGTCTCAAACCAGTCTTCACCTCCCATCTCATTTCAGTGCTGGGATTGCTGATGTTCACCCTGTCTAGCTTTATGTGGGTTCTGAAGACTCGAACTCAGGTCCGTGCCTGTTCAGTCTCCCCAGGATTGGTACCTAACAGGATCTGCCCCCATGTCACTGCTACTTTGTGCTCTGTAGTGACCTCCCTAACCCTGGAGACAACCCTCTGAGCTTTAGTACCACAGTGCTCTGTGTTTCTGCTTAGCCTGTTGCTATTTTAAGGGTAATGTACATTTTATAATTAATTGTGTTAACCTTTATTGCTTCATCCACCAAGAAGTCCAGGGCCAAGTGCACAGAAGCCTGTGACTAATGTGTTCTGTCCTGTGAAGTGTGTGCTGTGTTTAAGCTCCTGATGTAGGTGCTTTTTGCTTCTGTTTATTGCTATGGGCACAGTTTTATGTATAGTTTCAAAGTCCCATTTTTAGATTTGAAGATTTCAATAGGAACACCTCCTCTTTGATGGGGGCCATGTCAGTGTACTGGATGCTGTGTTGTCCAATGTCCTCTAGGCCAAGGCTCCCTGTTACAATCCCGTCCCGGGTGTCCATTGGCAACAGTGATGTGGCATCTTTGCATTGGATAGAAATGTCAGTGTGTTTTCTTCCCCAGCATGATATTGGCTTCAAGAACCTCTCAGTTCAGATAAGGCAGCAATGATGGTTTGGGGACACAGCTGAGGCTTATATGTTTTCTTTTTATGGATTGTTTGTGTAAAATGTAAAAATGTTTCAAAATGGTAATGCCAAGTGTTGAAAATATTTAAAACAACAAAAAAAGATGTGTCTAAAAAAAAGGAAAAAATAAGAAAAAATAAATAAAAGGAGGCATCAGACCCAAATAGGAACTAATTGTCTGACACTACAGTGGACCCCAAGAGATCATGGATGGAGGGTGGTGAGGTTTCCTAAAGGTGTGTGTGGAGGAGGCACCCAGATAACAGTGTACATAAACATTATGTAACAACAAAGAGATTCTCCTGCCCACTTTATAAGACACTTACATAATAGATCTTTAAATGTAATGCTTGAGCAGTGCTATGTGGACATATCAATTGTAATAGGGATTAGATAACAGTGCCCAGCCTAGCCAGGCTGTCAACCTCCCTGGCTCACCACTGAGCTGCATGGCAGTCTGAGTTAATACATGGGAACTTACCTGCACCCCGGAAGCTGAGAACAGATGGGTAAGAGATGTGTGGAAGGGACGGGGGTCCTCAGTCACTCATTGTGAGTCTCCAAGGAGACATAAATGAATGTTGTTCACAGAACAAGAAACTCTGATCTTTCCCTGTGGGCTTTGGCCACTCTGTCCCTCACAGGCTAGTCCAATATTGTCTCTGAGTCTTCCTGGGTTCGTGACTTATCCTAAGGTCAATACCAGGTGGAACCTGCAGTCATTTCTGTTGGGAGATGCATTCCCAGAGCCTATAAGGTTGATACCATCTTAGCCCTGAACTAGGACAGCCGGTGTAGACAGGAGTGATAGGGAACCCCAAGTCCAGGCTTGAAGAGAGAAGCATCCTCACATCAAGTTGTCCTACATCCTCTGGGTCCCCTTTCTCACTGCAGTGTGGACACCATCCATTCCTGCTTCCACATTGCATCCTCACAAGTGACATGGGTGTTGCACGTGTATAGAATGTGTAGCCCAGGCACACGCTGGCTTCTCCTTTGACCTCTCCAGTGCTCCTTCTGCAGTTCAATGTCCTATGGGAATAAAACACTGGGAGGTGGCTTCAGACCCCACAACTGTCCTTGTGCTCAGTGGGAGCAGGACATAGTGTGACAGCAGCCATGCTTAGTGCTTTTGCCTCAGTGCACATTAAGATCCCGCAACAGAACACACTAGAGACAGCCCCCCCCCCCCCCCGGTATTTGTGATGAGAGACACTGTCTGTACTAGGCCAAGCAGGGGATGACCTAGGTCCTGCCAGGGTACTGATGCTGCTGGGGCTTGCTACTTGAGCCTGTGTCCACAGCAGTACTCTTATAGACTGGCATGGTGCTGGTGGCCTTCAGCTCTGACCACAACCCTGTGGGGGAGCACCTCTCATGCTCTGTGGAGGAAGAAAGGACTCAGGTCATGGCCACAACATCTCAGTAAGATCTCTGACCTCAGTGCCCAACTCCTAACCACCAAGCAGCTACTGATGCTGATGCTTCAGGAGCTCTGCACACACCCATGTTCAGGCAGCTGATGATGTCCTATGTCGAAAATCCATAGTCTGATACAGCTGTATTAATAGGATTGGTAACATCACAGGATAGTCTACCAGTGTCTGCAAGTCTGGGACCCTGCTCTCAGTGCAGCATGGTGTGGGACATCGGACCTGTGCCCTCAATAATGTCACAGCATCCCATAACACTGTTTTGCCTCTTGCTGAGAAATGAGCGCGAGTCACAGGTGACAGTCGTGCAATATGGCCTCACCGTGCCACCAGGTACTGAATGCCACCCTCACAGTGTTCTCCTTCTGGAGGCTGGTACCCTCGGTGGATCCATAGCTGCCAGCCAGACTGTGATGCTCATACTACGGAGAAGGTGAAGGTGCAGGAGAGTGGGCCCAAGTGACCCAACCATTTCAAATGCCCTTGTATCTGAATGCCTGTCATGATGTACACCCAACTATAGAAAGTTCAAGTTCCTGCAGTGTTCAGCTGATGGGTGCTACTGGGCAGCATGAGCAGATATATTCACAGAAATATCAGTAAGCCACTGCATGTGGACCAGCTAGATGGACTAGCTGGCTGCAGAAGGCTCAAGGGGGTAAAGATTAACCTGCAGGAAGAGTCGCAGATAAAATATCACAACAGGGCATCAGAGGTAGGTGTGATACTCAGGCCTGACTTCAATGAATAGGAAGGTATATGGTCAAGTGACAGGCCTGTGGGCAGCAGGGCCTGTGCCTGCCCTGCTCAAGGGTAACTGCTGTAGGGGTCCATAGGTGACAGTTTCCTGGGGCTCCAGGTACACACATGCTGCTTCTGGTCAGCTTAACATCACTGCCCCAGAGAGACCTGTTTTTTAAAAAATATTTATTTATTTATTTATTTATTTTCATTTTATGTGCACATCTGTCTCTGTGAGGGTTGTCGGGTCCCCTGGAACTAGAGTTATAGACAGTTGTGAGCTGCCATGTGGGTGTTGGTAATTAAACCCCAGTCCTCTGGATGGGCAACCAGCGCTCTTAACTGCTGAGTCTTCTCTCTAACCCTGCATAGTCCACGCTCAACCCCGGTTGACATAGCTCCACTCAGTCTCTGTCACTTTTCCCAGCTCCCTGTAACATGCTCAGTCTGGGCATGCTAGCCACATTCTGCCCACTATGTACTGCTGAGGACTTGGCATTCTAAATAGGTCCTTGTAGCTGGTACATTGTTGCAAAATAAGGTCTGAGAAACAGGACAGGTTACCCAAAGAGTCCTAACAGAATGCTTCTGGGAAGTGTGTGTGTGTGTGTGTGTGTGTGTGTGTGTGCGCGCGCGCGCGCACGCGCGCGCGTGCGTGTCTCCTGTATCTCCATCTTTCTGTCTCTCCTTTTCTCTCTCTCCTCAGCTTTTGTTATTGCTGGTGTAACCCTCAGAAGGGGCCTTGTGGATCTTAGAAGTTTTGGCAGCTGCCTGAGACTTAGGAGCCTCTGTCTGGGAGGGAGCAGTTCAGGTTAGAGGCTGTAGCTACAGGACGAGAACTCAGAAGGAGTGGCAACAGTGGTGAGAGGAGAGGATCTTTCATCTTGGGGACACAATGTGGCCTGTGCCAGAGGAGAATGTAGGAAGAAGGAGGGAAGCCTGCGGGGCAGGAAAACAGGCCTGTGGGGGTCTCTGGCCTTTGACTTAGCTGGGGCACTCCATCTGAGTAAAATGAAGCTATGCAGGTGACTGAGCCGGAGATCAGGGCTGCAGGCCAGTCTGACATTTGTTAGATTTCTCATTTCCTCACATGCTTGGTGGGCTGACTCCCAACCCAGCATCACTCTGCTCTAGCATCATTACTTTGATCATGGACAGTGGGTGATGGTTGTTCATGCCCCTGCAGGGACCAGAACCAGCTCCAGGGTGGTCTGGATACTAAACTGTCTATCTCCTAGCAACCATGGCATTTGGCTTCCTTTGAAAATTCAGCCCCAGGAAATGCCTGTAGATTTATCCGGGAAGCCTACATGATCCTATCAGGGGGCTTTCCTGAGAGAGGAGAGTTCAGGTTTCCATGTGAGGAGCCACATGCTTCTGTTTGCATGGGCTGAGATGTCCTTCAGTGGTGGATGTGGGCCTAGGGACTGAGTTCTCCAGGATCAAAGGCCCAGGGCTCACAAGCTTGACCTGATGCTATGTCAAAGGGTCCTTAGGATCCTTGTTATTGTTTAGGCTTTAGCAGGGAAGGCATAATGTCCCCAGAATGGGCACGCAAGGCACTCCTTGAAAGAGTGCATATAACTTCCTGATATTTGGATTTTGAATTTTCTAGGAGGATGGAGGCATCCAAGGGACTTTCAAACAGTGAATGAGTGGACTAACTAATAAAGAACTCTATGCTCAAAGTAGCTCTTGGACAAACAGCTAACTCGACAGCAGAGTCCCATCAGCAGGAAGAAGAAAGACTATGGTCAGGCAGGGTGAGATGCTCTCAAGGTTTCACAGTGACCCCAAAGCTGCAAGCAGCACCTTCCACTTCAAAGCTATGTGCTTGAGAATCTTCTAGGAGCCCCATGAATCCTGAGGGGACAGAGGTTTCCTATGCCTTAAGAAATTTCACCTCTCATGGGCCCTGTGTGGCTAGTGCACTTGGTTTATAATGAGGGCACAATGTGCATTACAGTATTCAGTGCCTGTATGATGGGCCTTGTAATCCTGGCTGTATGTGAGAAGCTGGGAAGATTTCTTATAGCCAGTCAGCAGCTGGGTACAGACAAGAATAGAACCTGGTACCTATGAAGTCCATTTCCTTCATCTTCATCCAACACCTGGTCTTGGCCCATCCCTGGCTGTCCTCTAGCTTACCTGATTTCCATGTGAGAAGTAGACTACTGAAAGAAGGACCTTTCTCGGTGCTTAGTTCTCAGATCCTAGAACAACATAGGCTCCCAGATAATCCCTGCCCAATAGATGGATGGGATAGACTATGCTTGGGAAATGGGATCAAAAGATGAGTTGGCTAGTTGGATGGTACCTGGATGGAAAAAAAATGGTAAGAGGATGGATGAGTGATGGATCATTGTACAGTTAGATGGAAAGACAATTGGAAAAATAAACAGATGAGTAGATAATTTTTAAGTGGCTATATAGAGTGATGGATGGACAGATGAATGAGGATAGACAAATGGATGGATGAGTGGACAAATGGATGGAAGAATGGATGGGTTTACAAATGGATAAGTAGACAGGTGAGTAGATATGTGGTAGGTGGATGGACAGACATAAATAGCCAGGTGATTTCTGTACTTTTTTGAGAAAGAGAGATGAATTACTAGGGTACATCAGGCAGAAGGGACGAGAATTGAGCTCTACATAATGAATGTGCATTGGATGAATACCTTCCTCTGTGTGGCAGATTCTTAGACACATTGAGGTGTGAGGATCCTGTTTACAGATTTGACATGTGACTAATGTGTTCAGAAGTATACCTTGGGTTTTCAGTGAACACGGATAGTGGACACACACTGGATTCTCGGGGTGAGTTCAGTCGTAGGGGGTGTACCCAGGTTGGAATGGATACACTTCCTGTTAGACTGAAGTGGTCTTGGGGCTAGCTACACCTCAGAGCTGTGAACCCCAGGTCTCTGGTGGGTGTATACTTCTTACTTGTTATTATGGATATGTGGGCAACAGACCATGCATATGCATGCAGGTGCCCTTGGAGGCCAGAAGAAGGATCCCCTTTAATTACAGGTGCTTGTCAGCCACCCCATGCAAGTGTTGGGAACTGAACTGTGGTCTTCAAGAGCAGTAAGGGGTAATCCCTTCTAACTGCTAAAACAGGGTTTATTGTTAGTGAATTTTGGGAGTTCTTTATAGAAACTGCAAAAACTTATATGGAACATCCTTCATGTAAATATTGAGATTCTGTTTGAGTTTTCAAAAGCATTGTGTGGCCTGGGATCACACATTTGGATCCATGGATGTGAGCTAGTGTGTATGTGTGTGAGTTTATTTGCATCTATTAATGGAACAATTGCATGAACATGTGTAATGCATTTGTTCATATTCTCACCCACCACACTCTCTAGCCCCCAACCCCTTGCTGTTGCCTCCCTCTCTGTTTCTGAGTTTTCTAATTTTATTTTGTTTTATAAGATGGGGTCTCATTTAGCCCAAGGTAGTCTCACTTTCACTGGGGATGCTCTTGAACTTCTGACCCTCCTGTCTGCACCTCCTGAGAGCTGGGGTCACAGTTGTCGGCTACCGTGCCCAGCTTGTGTTTCTGTTTTGAGCAGTGTGTTCTTGTCTGGGAATGAGCAATCTACTCAGCAAATGCTGGAGTGTGGTCAACTCAGTGTGTGGTCTCAACTGGTCTCTACTCTCTTCCCTGAAAGGGGGTGTGGTGTGACTCCCCCTCCTTCAGATCCCAGTTTGCTAGGAGTCTGTGTGGTGCTGGAGAGTAGGGCTTGGATCAGGTAACAAAAGTTGATCAGGAATGTTGGTTCTTCCACAGCTGGTGCCCACTTCCCTCCTTGTAAAGTGGGTCAGGCTGTGGGCAGGATGCTGGGGGACTCCCGCGGAAGAAAACCAATAAGCTGAGGTGGTGAGAACAGGAGTCTTGCAGTCTGAGCCGATTTCTTGAGATGGCATCCCTGTGTTGTCCTAACTTGACAGTGCTGTCTTTGCTGGAGCACTCTCTCTATAGTGTGTCCAGGGCATTTGTGTCCATCCCCAGTCTGTCTGAGGATGTTTCCACTGTGACGGACAGGAGTCTCTGGCTCACTAGCTGGAGTCCAAACTCCAGAGCAGCACCTAAGCCACATGGATTCCCAATTATTTGGAGTGAGTGTGATGCCTATGGCCGTCTTCACCAAACCCTTATGACATCAGGAGCATCCTTGGTGATCATGGCCTTCAGCTTTGTTTCCATTGTCATATTCTCAGTGTCCAGTCCTCTCCAATATTGCCATCGTCTTAATCAGTATCTTCATCACATCCCTCTTCTTCCTTATCACCATTGTCTCAGCAACAGCCTCACCCTCATCTTTACCATACTCCTGGTGCATCTTTCTGGCAGAGAAAGAGCCCTGGCAATGCTGGCTACTGGTCCTCTCAATGCCCAGGGTCCCACCTGTGAGGGGATGGAGCCCATATGTGAAGCCAGGTCAGGAAGCAAGTCCTCACCCATGCCTGGAGGGAAGGGGCTCTTGGAGTCAGTGAGCCAGAGAAGGGACATTGCAGACGCTGGTCTAGTCAAGGGTGTAGTGGTGTGGTTGGGAAGCTGGCATCAAGCCATTGGCCACCCTGGGAGGGCTCTCTTCAGTATCTCCATTTTTGTATGTCAGAATTCAGGAAGGAAGTCTGGTTGACCTTTGACCCCAGGCAATCCTGAGCATGATTGCTGGGACTTCCAATTATTGGTCAGCAATCTCCAGCAAATTGAGCTCAGGTCTGTTTCACCCAGGTGTCCCTTGGTTCTTTCTCCTGCTCTACCTCTGTGGAGATCACCACTCCTTCCCTCCAGGTCCACAGGCAGGTCCAACCTTCTGCCAGTGATGCAGACATCTATACCATTTGTGCTCAAGAAATGTGTAATGGTATTACATGCCGACCCCCAAAACTCTCATAAGATTTTATTGCAGAAAGGCGAAGAAAGTCAGGAGACAAGAATCTTTCTCTGTGTATGCATGTATGTGTATGTATTAGTGTATATATGCTTGTGTATGAGTATGTGTATGATTGTGTATATATGTGTGCTGTCTATGCATGCATGTCTGAGTATGTGTATATGCTTGTATGCTTGTGTGTGTGTGTGTGTGTGTGTGTGTGTGTGTGTGTGTGTGTGTGTGTGTGTGTGTGTGTGTGTGTGTGTGTATGTATGCAGGACAGAGGCAGGCAGCAGTCTGGAAGGACAGGTGAGTGGTGCAGTCTGGGAAGGCAAGGCACACCCAGCTCAGTAGAGCAGTGAGTGAGCTGCGAGGGTCTGACCTGTTCTGCTCTTGGATGGAGGGAAGCAAAGAATAAAGAGCTTCAAGGGAAGAGTTTAGCTGGAGCATAAGCCTAGAACAGAGGCAAAGCTTTATCCCTCTGAGCAAGAGAGACAGTATGCAAAGAGGGAGAGCCTGCCTGTGTGTGGAGCTCAGGGGAAAGAGCCTGAGCACGTCTGAGCAGAGGAGAGGCTCAGAGCCTTGGTTCAGTATCTGTGCAGTGTCCATGTCCCCTGAGTCCTGCAGAAAACCACTTGCTATAGTTTTCTATGCAATTGGGAATCTAGAGGATGGTATAGTGTGTCTGGAAAAAAATGGCCACCAGCTGCCATTCATGTCTCTAAAGCATGATTCCCAAACCCCAGGGACAGGCAACAGGTGTTTGGAGGCCACTTGCTTGCAAGTCCTGGATGGAGAGAACCCAGGTGAGGTTCCTTAACTAGCTGGAGCTGGGCATACGGGTACATGACCCCCACCCTAGGTACCTGTTGGGACTGAATTTAGCAAAGCCCTACTCTCCTGGGCCTTGAGACTTAAACCTGTAGGCATGGCCACTGTGGTTATGCTCTCAAGCTGACATTTGTTGAAGCCACGTGTGCCTTCTGATGTCACTCAATGCTCAGGTGGCAGTGCTATCATTAAGTGTTCCCAGACAAGAAAGCAGAGGCTCTGAGAGACAAGGGAAGGTGTGTGGTGTCTCACAGCTAGGGAGAAGCTGTTTCTAGAGCTGGTTCTAGGAGGCCTGTGGGGTTTCTATAAATGCTCACCCTGATCTTCATGTAGTGCCCAGGATGTGGGCATCTGGGAGAAGCTGGGGAGGGAAGGAGATGAGGGAGCTCTGGGGACCCTGGACAGCTGGACCAGTGGTGCCCCTCCTCCTTTGAGACCCCCTTTCTCCATTACCACTGCAATTCGGTTTAGCCACAGAGACTTCCTGACTGTCCTTGTGTGGCCCTCTGTGCTGTATATGGCTACAGAGCAGAGCCCTGCCTCAGCTCCAAGCCCTGGAGATCTGTCACTAGGTTGCTTAGGACATGAAATCACACATGGCTGTCCCTGCTTCAGATGCTTTACCCAGCCACACATCTAGTGTTCGAGGTGGGAGCTCCCAGTGGGAACAGCCTTGACGCATCTTCCACAAGAGGTGTGAGAGCATGGCCACCCAGAGCAGTCTGCGCAGATTTCCCCGGGCGTTTATGACACCTCATCCTTACTCTCAGCCCCACGCTCACCCCATAGCAGCTTTGGAAGCTTCCTAGCCCTGGCTCCAGAGTGTTCCACTTGGCTTTCATAGTAATGACATGTTCCTTTTCTAACCATAGTAAGTCAGGCAGTCAATGTACAGAAAGCTTAATTAAATTACCCAATTCCAGTACTGAGCACAGCTGGTACCACAGGGCCAGGAACAGACGCCGCCACTTGTGGATGATGGGACAGAGCTGTGGGGTGTGTGGCAGGCAGGGATGGGTGTGCTGGTCTGGACCTCGGAGAGGACAGGCCCTGAGCTCAGTGTGGCCTCTCAGGCATGTCTGCAGCTGCATCCACAGATGGACTCCCTCCCTCCCTCTTCAGGAACCCACTGGGGTTCCACACGAAGCTCACAGTTTGCTTTCCATTGAGGCAGCTGGTGTGGGCTGGATTGTAGCTATGCATCCTACCCCTCAGCTCTTTGAGTATCTGGTTGGGTAACTGGAGGTGACTACCTTTTCATGTTGAGATCTCTAACTTGCTCAACTCTGACCTTCAGAGAGACAAGGTGAGCAGGAATTCCATTCAAGGACAGATAGGACTCCACCATTAATTCATGGAAAAGCCAGTAGTGAGGCAAAGGTTGGGTGGAGCCCAGGTTTCTTTGTGTGTAGGTAGGGTGGGGTGTGGCTGTGACCACATGGGTGCACATGCGTGAAGCCAGAGGCCAAACTTGGGTGTCACCCCCAGGAATGCTATCTATTTACCTCCTTTGAGACTAATCTCTCATTGGCCTGGGACTCACCAACTAAGCTAGGCTGGGCCCAGGACACCCCAGGGATCTTCCTGTCTCTGCCTCCCAGCAAATAACTGGGTAGTTAACAGACCAGCATACCTGGGTTCTGGGGATCTGAACTCAGGCCCTTGTGATTGAATGTCAGGTGTTACTGACATTCAACTGAGCCATCTCCCCAGCCCCTGACAGATTATTGCAGATGGTGTGACCTTGCCATGGGCATTCATTGTTTATTCTAGAGTCTGTCTGTCAAGCCTTCCACACCAGGGCCAACATAGAGGCTCTGGCTGTTTTCACATTGTATCTTCACCATAGTGGACGTGTGTGTGTGTGTGTGTGTGTGTGTGTGTGTGTGTGTGTGTGTGTGTGAAAGAGGGAGGAGAGTGAGTGTGCATGCATGTATGTGTGTATGTGTGTGATATTATTTGAGATGCTTGAAAACATGTTCTTGGAATTGGGTCTGGTGATCTGAGAAGAGGTACTTGTGTAAATTTTGTTGGTGTCTTTGAGACAGAATTTCACTGTGTAGCCTTGGATAGCCTTGAACTCACAACACTTCTGTCTCAGCCTTCTAGATTTTAGGATGATAGGTGGGTGATACCTTGCCTGGTCACATTTGTCATTTTTGACAAAAACTTACCACGGGAGAATGTACCTATACTGCCCATGTTACGGTCCTACCAGTGATGACAGGCATGTCCTCAATAGTGAAGGGACTACGAAATGTTGGTGGAAGGTCCCATCCCCATTCTTTGCAGCCATGATGGAGGCACCCTGTTGGCACTCTCAAGCAGTGATGGTCATAGGTCCCATCTCCACTCTTGTCAGCTGTGGTCGGGCACCCTGTCCCTCTCCTTGGCAGCACTACCTTACCAAGCTTGCTGCCCTCTGCCACTTTGCAAGTGCCTCTGCAGGACTTGATAAGAGCCCAGCTCCACAGGGCAGGCTGCCTGTGTCCCACATGCCTGAAACCATGTGCAATAGCAGGGTCTTGGTCACTCTTCCCTGCAGAGTGGCCATCACTATAGAAGGGGATAAGGATTGGTAGTGAGGGACAGAGTCCCTGCCCCTGGGAAGGCTACATCCCTCTGTGGCCAGCTCCACACCTCCCCTGGGTTTGTCCACGGGTTGTCCCCTCCTGGTGGTTATTCAACAGTGATAAAAGAACCAGGTGTGTTGGTGGGAGTCGTTGGGGTTGGCCAACTTCCTTCCTCTGAGACTCGCAAAGGTCTGGAGTCACAGTCTCCTGGACAGAGGGAATGGCATGCACAGAAGGCGTGAGGTGGGAGCAAGCTTGGTGAGCATTTTTTTCTGACTGTGTGTGTGCCTCCAGACTCATACGTCAATGCCTACCCCCTGGTGCAATGGTGTTTGGGGTGGAACTTTAAGAAAGTAATTAGGGTCTTGTAGGGGGATCAGGGATTGGTGTTTGGGTTAATTTTGTGTCTGTGGCCAAACACCTGACCAAATTGAGTTAAGGAAAGAAAGGCCTGCTATGGCTCACAGTATGGAAGTCCAGTCCACTGCCACTGGGATGTCACCATTGCTGGGAAGTCATGGTGACAGGAGTGTGAGGCAGCTGGCACATGGCATCCACAGTCAGGGAGCATGAGGTGAATGCTGGTGCTCAGCTCACTGTTTCCTTTCTCACGACCGCAGCCTGTGGGATGGTGCTGCCCACATTCTGGGCATGCCTTCCCCTCTGTTAAACTTCTGGAAACACCCTCACAGACACACCCAGCAGTGTGTCTTATAAATGATTTCAAATCCAGTCAAGCTGACAATGAAGATGAACCATCACAGCCTCCTATCAGAGGCCCTAGGGAGACCGCCCCTCCCTCCATGTGTAAGCAAATGAATGCGCTTAATACCCAGTCCACTGGTACCTAAGCTTAGTCTTCCCAGACTCCAGAAATGTGAGATACATGGTTGTTTCTGTGGTTTATCACTCACTCTGGTCATGGTTTATTGTTATGGTAGGCAAAGAGTAAGCTAGCAAGTTGGCCAGAGAAAGAGAAGAAAGGCCAGAGAAGGAGGCACCAGAGAGCAGGAGGTGGGAAGTAGCCCAGGAGGGTAAGGCAAGGGGGCCAAGGCACTGCTCCTGAGAGAGCTTTCTGCTAGTCGGGTGCGTGTCCACCTGGCCTCCTCCCAGGATTCCTGGTATGGAGTGGGTAAATGTGGGGCTCTTCGGGGACTCTATAGGTCCAGGGTGGATGAGTACAGGTGCTTTGGTGGCCCTGACCTGGGCCACCATGGGACAGTGTTGGTTCTTCCTGGCTAGACTCAGCCTTGTCTGAGACCAAGCAGGGTGGCAGGGATCTGGTCAGGTATAGGCTGCCCTTTGCCCTCTGCCCTTTGTCCTCAGCAGCACCTTGCTGACCAGGTTGAGCCATATCTGTGCCTTGTTCTACCCCTTGCATGGGGACAAGAGGGGATTGTGCACATACCTTTTAATAAGTCACCTATGAGCTGACAGGCCTGCCCTGTCTCAACACTCAGTTGGTGGTGCTGTCTTGGCAGTTACCTCGTTACACTTGTTGCTCTCCCTTGGCTCTCTGCCACACGATGCAATCATCACTTCAGAGTCAGAATGTGGCAGGTGGCATTTAGAATAACTTTCTCTGTTGCCCTGAGAGGAAATAACTCTCCGAAGGCAGTTTACGTGCGAGGTCCCAAGGATGGGTGGCCTGTCCTTCCTCCCCAGCCAGGTGCCCCCAGTGCCGCTCTTGTCTATCTCAGGCATCTTCTGAGGACCGGACAGTCTCCTCCTGGAGGATTCTTTAGTGCCCCTTTGGGGTTCATTTTTCTGGGGACTCGTGACTACTTCAGTGTTGTCACTGTTGGGAGCAGAGCTGGAAGGGCCCCATCTGTTAAGCTCAGGTTGACACCTCTCAGGTAGCCTGGGACTCGTTGAGAAAGGCAAGTGTTCTTGGCCTGCTGACCTCTGCCTGAGTGCCATGAGACTGGAAGCAGGATCCTCCTAGTCCCATACCTCAGGGGCCCTGACTCCTGCTGCTGCAAGGGGAAGAATGTTACCAGGGCTTTTGTGGGCAACTTGCAAACACCCTTTTCTCACACAGGATGGGACGGCCACAGTGTCAGGCAAATGGAAATAGTGAGCCTCACAGAAGCCGTAGTACAGCTCAAAGGGCACCTGGACCTATGCACTTCCTCTTGCTCTGCCATCACCACTTGGTACCACCAAGGGCAGGGGTGCATGGCAGCCATTGGCAGAACCATCCCTAGGACCTCTGGGGATTCTGGGATAGGGTCATGGAAGGTCAGTGCTGAGGGTTCCTCTGGTGATTCTCTCCTGAGCCCCAGAGGAAGTGTCCTGAAGACTTGCTCCTTCCACTTGAATGTCCCCTCATGCTCCCAAGAATGTGGGCTGAGGCACATGGACAGACATGAAGCATCTTGTTGGAAAGGTGCTCAGACTGCTTCCTGGAAGACAAAGGCTCTGGATGGGAAGAAAGAGCATCTTTCTGTCCAAAGCCTTACCAAGAATCCTTCCTTTGTTTCAAGAAACATGTGCCCCGTGATGTGAAGACATCCCTTGGGGCCTGGTGTATTAGCTGCTGATGTCATCTTGATGACTGAGGAGGTGGAGCAATGCAGTTCTCATGCCATCTCCTGATGAGGTCCTGTCTGAGCTCCTGCAGAAATGTACGCTGTTTTATGGAAACTTGATTTCCTTTGCTCCCTTTCTTCTCTGAATAGGACATTACGTCGATGTGTGTGTGTGTATGTGTGTGTGTGTGTGTGTGTGTGTGTGTGTGTTTGTGTGTGTGTGAATGATAGAGGTCCATGGTATCTTCCTCCATCTCTTTCCACTTTATTTTCATACTAGATTCAGAGCTCACTGACTCAGCTTGGCTGGCTGACCAGCAAGCCCCAGGGTCATCCTGTCTCCACCTCCCTAGTGGTAGTATTACAGGCATGGGGTGTTGTGATCTGTTTTTGTTGTTGTTTTTAATTTTTATTTTATATATTATACATAAAATTGTGCATTTTATGCACTTATTAGCCATCTGTGTTTTTATGAACTGTTTGTCAAAACATTTGCCCATTTTGATATTATTTGTCTAACTGTTTTTTTTAATGGGTGCTAGAGATCAGAACTTAGGTCCCCATGCTTCCATGGCAAAAAAAAAAAAAAAAAAAAGAACCTTACCTACTGAGTTATTTCTCTAGCTCCTGATATGTTTTAAAGTAAGTGTGAAGGCTGATTAGAGGTAAAGCTGGGCGTTGGTCTGTGTTGTGCAATGATATAGGTATATAATGATATGAGTCCAGTAGGGTTGGGGACCCTGAGTTGGGAAGGGCATCCTGGCACCAGGAGCCATTTGAAGCTGTTGCTTGTTGTGCTCTATGGCACAGGGCACAGAACACAGAGCAGAAGCAGAAAGTGATACAGGAGTCACTATGGACTGCCCAGCCTTGCTGAGGACATTTGGATTGAGTTCATCATGGGGTTTCATGAAGGCCAGCCTATGGCAGGGCTGGAAGGGACAGAGACTCTGAGTGCCTGTCACTATGCTCAGATGTGGCGACCCCTGGGGTATTGGGAGTGAGTAATTAGAAACAAAAGGTTGCTGGGTGGGAACAAACTCTAAGATGGGGCAGTGGGCACTGAACAAGCCAGAGCTATCAGGGTGGCATAAGAAGAGGTTGGCTTTGGACATGGGAATGGAGGCCTTGGGTCACACACGCACCCTTATGTTCAGAAAGCTGGGGCAGGTAGCTGCTATGACAGGATCACCCTAGAGGTTGTGTGTGTCGGGGATGGGGGGTGGGCGGATAGCAACTAACATCTCCCTAGGTAAGCCTTCAGTGAGTGGAGAATCCACTGCTCAGGGGTGTGATTCCAACGTGGGCACACTCTTTTCTCTCTAGGCCAGGAGCTGGCTGGATCCTCTGTTGGGTGTTTAGTCCTGGCCTCCTTGTGGCAATTTGCCCTTGTCATGAGGGCTGCTCTCCTGGAACCCCTCTGGAGCAGACAGTCCTCTTGACCCCCATTCTCTAGGCATACTCCTGTCATCCAGTGGTTTGTGGCCCATGCCTTTGATGGCAGCAGGCAGCAGTGAGTAGAACTTTCCACTCTCCTGGTTCTGGATCTGAGTGGTGGTGTTGGCACCCCCTCACTGGGGAATCCCAGCTTTATAGTGACTCAGGGCTAGCTGTGGGACAGGATCACCTCCCAAAATAGCCACAGGATCCGTGGGTGCAGCACCGCCGTCTGCTCTCCAGCTGCAGCCTGTCTCTAGGAGGCATCTGCCTCTTCTGGAAGGAACCTTTCAGTGTTGGCCCAACACTTAGTTGACCTAGTGAAACCCTGAGTGGAGCCTAGGTTAGGGTAACACTGAAACTGGCAGCTGGGAATCAATGTTTATAGAGTTGTCATTGTGCATCCCTTTGTAACCAGACCCAATGTGAGGTGAGCTTCTCAAAATTTCCTGTGACCCTGTAGAACCAGCCCAGAGCATCAGGTAGTTAAGACCATGTGCCAAGGAGGACTTGGAGACTGCTGTCCTCTGAGGGTGTGATGCATGCTGCCTCATGTTCCTGTGCCTCAGCTGGTCCTGATGGGGACCCCGGGACATGGTGTAGCATCTGCCCCCTGTTCAGAAGGGAAACAAAACATCAGAGGGATCAGGTACCTTATCAACACTGAAGGACTAGAGTCAGCTTTCAGGGCATTCATATTTGTCTCTGCCTTGAATCAAGGCCCTTCTCCTGCAGGAGGGTGGGCGAGAGTAATGGAAGCTGCAAGTTTATACAAGCCCAGGGTACCCAGAGAGCTTAGTGTATAAAGCAAAGGGAAGCCATTGCCCAGAGAGGGTCGGGCAGTATATTAATTAGAATCCCAGGGTGGATTAAGGATTGAACACAGTAACTTGGGGAAGGTATCCCAGGGGAACCATGTGGGGAGGACCGTATGGGTAGGAAGGGCAAGTAGGAGCAAGGCTACAGCAGAGAGAAACAGGTGGTAGGCGGTGTGTCTGTGTACTCTCTGCATGGACCCTCCCAGGTCCTCCTCATCTCCAAAGGCCCCTGCTGTGAGGAGAAGCAGTGGGGCTCAGAGATGATCAGGGCTCGTCCTGGGTCCTGGCTGGGCTTGAGCTGCCATGGCTGGAGTGTGCACAAGGCTCTATGCTACAGAATCAACCTTAGAGGCTTGCCCTGTTTTCACAGGAAGGTTCCTGTCATTCTTATATACACATATAATGACATACAATGACAAGGGATGTGTTATAGTAGGAAAAGCATCAAGACCTCCTTGCCCACAAAATCTGATTTCTTGTTTTTTGGATTGGTGATATCTCTTGGGATAGTTTTCATGGGCAGACAACCACTGTACATTTTGAGAGTGTGAAACATTAAGATGTTGTATGTAGGCCAACCCTGCGATTCTTGAGCTACCAGCTACCATCTCAAATACTGTGTGTGTGTGTGTGTGTGTGTGTGTGTGTGTGTGTGTGTGTGTAGATTTTGAATTATACATGATATATACAAATGGCATTGTCACTGTTCTCATCCTTGAAGGGCAGGGCACCAGTGTTTGTTCTTTCATGACGGCTGTGGCTTTGTCCCTGGGCAGCACTCTCCTGTCCCCACTCTGTAGTTCTGTTAGCTCAGATGCTGTGGCTTGCACATAAGAGAACCCTGACTCCAGGTGCTGACCCAATGGAGCAAAAGCTTACCAGTCTTGCACAGACAGGAATGTTGAGGTGCAGGCACCCCCTTTACCTTCAGTACCCACCTGTGCATTCCATCCACTGTGTGCTGGCTGCCTAGACCTCCACACTCCATTCCACCTCTGCCACTTCTTCCTCCCTGTGCCCTACCTGCCCATTCCTGGCTAGATTCACAGTGCACATCAGGGCTATAGGTTGTGGTGATATATTGTTTGTGATCTAACAAATAAAGCTTGCCTGAAGCTCAGAGAGACAAAAGAGTAAGCCACTGCCACCACCTCTTACCTCACCAACTCCCCCTTTTTTCTTTTCAAAACAAGAGCTTGTGACCCTGAGATAGTTGGGGAGGAAAGAGATGGTGGCTGTGGCTTTCTCTTTTGTCTCTCTGAGCCTTAGAATCACAAAGTATCACCACAATAGGTGACTTTCAGATCAACAATTCCAGAAAGCCACTGAGGGGTCACTGCCCTATTAGCTCTCCGGCACCAGGTCCTACAGGGACTCACAGATACCTGGGATCTGTGATGTTCCTGGCAGAGGGTGAAGGAGGATGAGCCAACACTGTTTCCTCCAGCCTTCTGACACTCCCTCCTCTGTACACTGGATGCTATTGTGTCAGGATGCCTCTCTGCTTGGGGGGGATGGGGAGCTTCTGCCCTGTGGTGATGTACTTATCTACCACATCAAGCCTTACTGTGGGGAGTCAGCTCCGGATGGTAAGTCACTGTCACCAAATCATGGACAGGGCAGTGGCAATGAGAATCATGAGCCAGGCATCCCACTGAGCTGTGATGCCCATGGGCCTGCCCTACACCTCTCTGTTCTCCTGGCCTCCTTGGCTCCCAGAGCACTTCTGCTGAGGCAGTTTCTTGGCTCCTTGTCCCTGAGATAATGGAACTAAGGTAGTAGCACTGTCCAGACTGGATATTACAGTCCAGGGAATGAGAGAAGACCCAGCACTCATTATGTCCATCCTTCACCAACATCTGTTGCTGCCCCTCTGGGCTCACTGGCAGCAAGGTGTGCCAAGTCCCCTCTCAGGGAGTTCTAGGATCATAAGGGAGGTGTTCCTTCAGCCCAGCCTTCCTTTCCAAGACTATGGTTCTAACCACAAAATGTCCATGTCCTCATGGCCTGAGTGGCCACTGCACCATCAGCCAAGGCCTAACCATCTGTCCTGAAGGTCAGGCTTGTCTGTTCCTGCCATCTGCTGCTCACTGTCTGCTGTGACCCTCCTTGCTTTGGATCCAGCTGTGGGTTCTGGTTCCTGTTGCCAGGGCTCCTGTGGCCTGAGTTGAGACCAGGTGTCTGGCTTGTTTCGAATCTGCCACATGCAGACCCAGCAGGTGTCAGGCTCTGAGATGCTGGGGTTGGGTGGAGGCAGGGGTGATTCCTTATTAACTCAGGTACAGGTCCTATTTCCTGAGCTCAGGTGGTCAGATGCCTCTGTGAACCATCTCTTTCCAGGGTTTTGTACTTAGAGTGAGAAGTACAGGCCAGTTTAAAAAAATGCCTCCATCTCATTCCATAAACATTGGTTGAGAAGCTAACAACAGAGATTGTCATTATAATGGTGACAGTGTTCAAGCAAAGCAATGGACAGCTCAGATGGGCTGTTTACCTGACCTAGGGCTGAGCTTTCTCATGTTATCCTTTGGGTATAGCACTGTGAGAAGGAAGAATCCAACCTCCCATCCCTGGCTTGGCAGATGGCTTGTGACTTACCCAGGGCCAGAGGTGCTCGGTCCTATGAGAAACTTAGACTAGCCAGTGGAGGGGCTGTGTGGCAGCGCTGCCTTGGTGTGGTGGACCAGAGTGGACAGGGACACAGGTAAAGAGGGGAGAGTCTGAACAGTTTGGCTATTTCCAGGCCCGGGCCAATGAGCTAATTCCCTGTGGTCTCTGCTTCTCTTCTGCTGGGTAGTGAACTTGAAGAATGGCATTTGGGGCTAAGAGGAAGTGTGTGACACAGGTGACCACTTCATACAGATAATAAGAATAATCAGATATCATAGAACAGTACCCTGCTAGGATTGCTTTTCTGAAGAAAAGGGTTACTTATAAATGTGAGGAGAAAAAAGTATGCATTGATGGCCTAAATCCTGATTTCACAAGGGTCATAAAGTCCTTGGGTATGGCCACCCTTGAGGTGTATGAATTCTTGAGAGATTTCTTAATTCCAAGCAAATGTTATGAAACACTGTTTGGCATTGACCAAGTGTACACAGCTCTTTGGAGATCTGTTTAGTTCTCCTTGCATATGAGAAGCAAGGCTCAGAAAAGCCAAGTGCCCAGCTTACAGATACTCAGCTAGAAAAATGACAAGCTCTAATCATCAGGCGGTGTCTTCCCTCTTCCAAAGCCCATTCTCTACTGCCCTGTCATACTGCCTGTGGTGCCACAGCCTGCTTGAACAATCTCTATTAATGGAGCACTTCTTGAGCAGGTTGGAAAGAATGGGAGAACACCTTATACCACGCCATTCTTCAGCCCCAGAACCATCAAGATACAGTCTACTCACATATGTCCTCCAAGACCTTGTCGGCTTAACTGCAGCAGGTTGTCATGTGATCTCTCCTTCTTCCCTTAGTCTTCAAGCCTAGCAAGTGAGCAGTTAGGCCCCTTCTTGTCACCCAGGGGCTCAGTGCAACTGCACCTTGCCCAGATTCCCCTGTCCTGCTTGGTCCCTTATCCCTCAATTCATTTATTCTGTGTGCAGGCCACTGAAAAATGGCTGCTGATTTGTTTCTTGTTCATCTGCTTCTCCCTCTGGACAGCAAGCTCCCCCAGACCTTCCAGGCTCAGCAGTGTGTCCATGGATGGTGCTTGGGACAGTGTTTGATGCATAGCTGGTAGTCCAGGGTCATTTGAGAGGGTTTAGGGCCACAGGAGCAGGGAGCAGGGGCCAGGTTTGGCAGGCTTTACTTAGAACAGATGGGGAGACTCTTGGCTCTGGTTGCCAGACAGAAGTTGTCAGGGTCCAGGTTCAAATCTCAGTGAACATTAGGAGTAGGATGGAGGCCATTCCCCTGCCCCAAAAGAACTGGCAGACAAAGCTCTGGGTGAGCCCAGAGCAAACTTGTGTTCCAGTGTGGAGGGAGGTGTAGAGCAGACACAACACGCCCTGGTCTTTGTGCTGGGACAGGAGTTATAAATAGATACACATTTTCATTGGGGCAAAATGTTATAGCCCCCGACTCTGAGTATTCAGGGATTTGGCCCTGATGTCTCTCTACAGTGGCTGAGGATCCGGAAGTAGGGTTGTTTCTGGCTCCAACCCAAGGCCATTATTTTAGATAAAAATAATTGGAGCTTGGCATTGATTTTGTCTAATTATGCCTCCCTCTCCTGACAAGCCCTTTATGTTTTGTGGGGTTTTGATGTTTTATTTTTTGGGCTGTGTCCTCCAACTCCCCAAGCCAGAGACCATCTGAAAAGGAAATAGTAATTTGTCTTCACACAGCACACTGGCACACTCATCTGGGCTGCTAGAGGGAGAAAGGGAGGCGGGAGGCGGGAGGCGCATGTGTGGGTGGCTCCCTTCCTAGTTAGCTGGGAGATCCCTAGCTGTCATTGGTGTTAGAGCTGTGTGCTCACTGAAAGGAGGCAAGGCCCCTCTGCTGGCCCTAGACACTCCCCCTGGGTGGGGCAGAGCAGAGAAAGCTCCTCTCAGCTTGGCAGGCAGGTGGCTGTATTCCTGGGCTGATTTCCTTGTGCTGAGGATGGAGGATGGAGCGGATGCCTGGAAGCAAAGATCTGGGGGCATGGCTGCAACCAGAAGCCTGAAGCCCGGCAGTGGTGCCTGCCTCTCCCTAAGTTAATGGGCAGGAAGAAGACTTTCCTGAATGAATCTCTGTACTGATTAAACATGCGTGTGGCTGGGTGAACTGTGCACACCAGTCAGGGGGCAGGTGATGATGTAGAGTGGAGCAAGGATTTCCTCAGCACTGGCTTTGTGGACCAGCTTTCCTTCCCATATCGAAGTCTGACTTGATTTTGCCAGCAAGAGGCTCTAGTGGCCCACTCTTGTCTCCCTTTTGGAAGGTGATCTTGAACTACAAAGGGTGTATGCCAGGCACCTCTCATTGCACAGAACCTGGGTAGAACTTCCAGGCAGCCACCATGGTGCAAAACATAATCTTAGTGTTTTTCCGCAGAAGGCTGAGCCAGAGACCAGCCGTGGAGGAGCTGGAGAGAAGAAATATCCTGAAACGTGAGTAGCGGTGATTCCTCTAGAGGTTTCCCTCACATGTGCTAAGCTGCTGCAGGAATCTGAGCTCTAGTAGCCCAGCCCAGCTCTGCAGACTGAACATTATGGGTTCCCTTAAAATGAGTAGCTAAGCAATTCTGAAAGAGAGGACTCAAAGTAGCTGCATCCAGAAAGCTCTTTCTAAAATGAAATAAAAATAGCTCTCATCCTAGCATAATTAAAGGTGCTCTTATCTTCAAGTTTATTAGACCCAAGAGAAACAAATCTTTAACCCTGTACATGTTGGATGCCAAGCAAAGCTTCTGGGGAGTTTGCAGTGGTGGTCCTATGGGTGTTAGAAATCACAGACCCAGGCAAGAGTTGTACCAGAGTATGGTACACCCCTTACTTGTTCCTCCTAGAAGAAATAAATGACAGCTCACTAGAGCACTGAAACTTCTGTGGCTCAGAACTTTGGGTTCTAGCCTAGTTAGATATGTAATTGTAATGTGCCAAATCCAGGTGTCTTAACAATAATGTCCACTATATGGAAGTTTCATGGTCTTTGATAGTGGAAGGTAGTCAAACCCTCCAAAGGTGTACCCTGTAGTGTTTCCCTGGCTAACAGACTAGTTTTTAAAGTATTTTCCACAATATGTGGTGTCTTTGGGTCAGTCCAGTAGCATGACTCTTAAGCTTTTCTCTTGCTGTGTGCTGCATACTCCACTTGCCTGCATGCTGTTTGTGAACACCTTTTTCAAAGTTGTAACAGTACCGAGACTTACCTGGTACTATCAGTGAGGCTGCAGAGTCTTGATTTGTACATGCAACTCAACTCCTTCCTCTCCTGTCTTTGCCTCAATACTTCCTTTAACCTTAAAGCTATCCCCTCCTTTGTAGACTGTTGGGGGGAAAACATCTAAGATTAGGAATTCTGTTTTTAACTTATGTGGTGAGTACTATTATGCTGCCTAGACTGTGGCTGATACCATGCTTGAGCTAGTAGACAGGAGTCAAGCTATTTTAGATAGCAATTATTTGGATATTAACATATAAAGCCACTTATTCAAAATTTATTCTTATGTCATCGATACTATTCAAAGCTGTGGTCTAGATTTAGACAAAGAAGTTCTATATTTAGGGCATGCCATACTCTAAGTGTGCTACTGACACAGGAAGAGAGCTCTAGACCCACTCCCCCCTCCATAGCAAGTGTCTCCCATGTGTGTAACCAGGTCTCCCCCCACCCCCCACATTTGTGCTTCTAATCACTATCTGAAATAAACAGTGAAGTTTTAAAAATAGACTGTGCTCAGTGAGTGGAGCTAGCAAGCAGCTGGAACTTACTGCACTCACCTTGAGCACACAGAAGCAAAGTGGATTTTCCTTATGATGACCATGGCAACACACTGTAAACAAAACACCTTCACCAGCAGGCCAGGTTTATCCTTAGCCCAGAAGACTTGTCAAGTGTCCTGAGTGGGAGGGTCTGAGGAACTCACTATTTGATTTGTGAGGTTCTGTTTTGTCTGTGGCAAGGATAGGGCTACCACATATGAAATAAGAGTAGCACACCTAGCTGTGCACACTACATATAGTTCCACTTGTGATTGAACTTTGTGCTTTCTTCTCTTAAGGGGAGATGTATGAAATGCCAGTGCACTCCAAATTCTATGTATTGGTGGCCTAATCAAATATGGTGACTGGGTTCAGTCTGTGCCAGACATGACCTGGAGTGTGTTCCTTAATCCTTACCACAAACCTGAGAGTTGGCTGTTGTCCCCATTTTACTAGTGAAGCAGCTAAGGCCCCGAGGAAATGTGACATTTTAACACACGAATACTATCTCACCTCTCTGGCTGTCCAAGTTCTTAGTCACCACATTAGAAGCAAGCATATATTCCTGGATACTTATGGAAGACGCACATGGAGCTGTCCAAGGTGCTGGTATAACTTCTCCGACTGTGTTGTAGATGACATTTTCACAATTAAGAGGGAGTGGGGGAATCCCGCTTTTTCTTAGTCTTTTCACAAGGAGACTATACTTGAAGTTTGTCCATGGCCTTTGTTTGTCCAGGACAGCTTTCATGCCATAGCTCCAGCCTCTCAGACCTTGTCTGATGACATTTTCACGGTTTCCTGGTTGTTTCACTACTTTGTGACTATAGCTTACAACAGTGCTTTTTCTATTCCCATATATGGCTGAAGAACCAAGCAAGCATATAACATGATTGTGTTTTTTGTCTAAAATACTCTAGTCTAAGATAGCTTTTTAAGTGAAAAAATATTGAAAATATTCAGATGTATTAAACACCACATACTCAGTTCCCCCAATACAGGAGTGTTTGAAATGCAACATTTAAATAGATGCAGATAATGTAAAATTATTTGGGTGTAGGTTTCAAGGGTTCCTTTCCCCAAGACATCACTGTACTGCTGTTCTCTGTGCTGGTGGGTGATATCTTTTTTCCTAGGCAGGAGTTCTGTTAAGGTTGGGGACCTGAGGCTTTATTTAGTAACCAGAATGCCAGAAATAGGACTGCATTTTTCTCTCTGCATCCAAGGGCCAGGCTTACATTACTATAGTATTTCAACACGTTGGCCTACCTTTAACTCCCAAGTTGTATAGACACAACTCAAGAGGCAAAGCCAATTCTGAGGACCTTTGGCCCCTTAGAAGATACTGTCATATACAATGGAGAAGCAGCTGGGTTGTTAGAATGCTCATATTAGATGCTATGTTGCCTAGAACCTGAAGTTCATGTTTTGTACAAGTTGTCTAAAAGGTGTTCACATTTGTAAAATGGAAAGACAGAAAACAAACTGTGGCGACTACTTAAAGCTGAGCATATGCTTGATTATTGTGCTTTAGCAACTGTATGCTCTCTATGTTACCAGATGTAATAGACAGATATTTGAGTGGACTGAAGACCAATAGACAGCTGCTCCCCAGAAGTATGCAGCAACAACATACTTCTGCTGTATAGGGCAGAGGAGAATTAGACTAGGAAGGATAATCATGTGTGACAGCTCAGGCCAGCATGTCCTGAGCAGCTTTTGGGAAAGTGACTCCAAACATAGAAACTAGTATGTCAAAAGGTGCCATCTATAAAGTGGCTCTAGGAAACTTGGTGCTTGCTTGTGTAACAAGAAATGCTCAACCTACTTCTATTTCTGTTTTAATCTTTCACAGAGAGGAATGATCAGACAGAGCAGGAAGAAAGGAGAGAAATCAAGCAACGATTAACAAGAAAGGTATTGTCCTAGATTGCTTTATATTGCTGTGTTAAACACCATGACCAAAAGCAACTTGGGAAGGGTTTGTTTTTATTTCCAAGTCATAGTCCATCATTGAGAGAAATTGAGGCAGGAACTAAAGCAGACTATGAAGAAGTGCTACTTTCTGGCCTGCTTATTTTATACAACTCAGGGATACCTACCTAGGGGTGACACCACCTCCAGTGGGCTTGGCCCTCCCACATCAGTCATCAAGAAAATATCCATACAGACATACTCACAGGCCAGCTGATGAAGGCAATCCCACAATTGGTATTCCCTCTTCACAGATGACCCTAACTTATGTAGAGTGGACAAAACTAACCTGCACTGGATTATAATCAAAGCACTTTATTTTATAAATAGATATGAACCAGGGAAAGCTTCTGCAGCATTTTGATGGGGAATGCAAAGCATCCTGGTGTCAGTTGTTCCAAAATCAATGCCTTTTGCACATACCCCAGTGTCTAAATGAACCTAGGTGGTAAGGCACTAGCAGCAATCAGCTGGGAATGCAATAACACCCAAATACCACTTAGCATTGTTTTTTACACTAAGAACCACATACCTTTTAGACTTGTCACTCTTAGTTGACTTAGTTCTCTGATTACAGAATCAGCATCAAGGGTTTATATGACATTGAGTTAGATTTACGATGGCTGGTCTAGGAAGTAACTCTACAAGCTCAAGTCTACCTTTCATCCTGCTCACTCTACTGCCTGGCTGACCCAGGCCCATGTTTTGTTGAGCTTGGAGCTACCAGTACAGCCTTCCAGCTCTTCATGTCTTCTTACTACAAGAAAACAAGTGTGGCATATGATACCTAACTATAACCATCTTTTATTTTAGCTTAACCAGAGACCCACTGTTGATGAATTGAGAGACAGAAAAATATTGATCCGTTTCAGTGACTATGTGGAAGTAGCAAGAGCACAGGACTATGACAGGAGGGCAGACAAACCCTGGACAAGACTGTCAGCAGCAGATAAGGTACACTGCTTCTGTGCTGGTTGGAGAGTAGGGTATCACATCTTATATTCAGGTTGGGGCTTTCTAAAACAATGTGAACCACTAGGTAAATTATGTCCCACACCCTGTTGGTTTCATGAAGATAATTTAGGATTGATTTGAGCTAGGGGACAGGGAACAGTTTTGTTCTGAAGGACACCTGAAAGTATCATTAATACATTTGGGGTTGTTAATGCAAGTGGTACCTGGCATATCCAGTGGGTGGCCATCACAGAGTGTGCAAGCATTTTCCCTAAGAAATGGCAATTTCCAAGTGCCATGAAAGTGTGAACTACAAAATTTTTTAAGGATGGTATAAAGGAAATAAAATGACCCAAGCATATAGGGTAAGTGACTGTCCATGTTTGAAATATATTATCTAGTAGGACATAAGCCCAGAAGCATGGAGGAAGTTTTCAGAATACTTTTCATGGAAAAGAAAAATTATACCACCACTGAATTAGTTATTTGTTCTTACACATGCTTAGAAATATTCAGTTATTGTATCAACCTGGAAAGATGCTGTTACACTGGAGTTGAACATGTTCAAATGATCAAAAGGAGAGAATATCTTTAGCAGTCAATGTTATCTGAATATAGGACAGCACCTAACCTCAAAGGCTTTCTGTGTTTCCAATGGATACTCATCTCACCTAGACCCTAAAGGGCTCATTTGAGAAACAGTCATGATAGAGTGTTTAGGGAAATTAAAAGAGGGCCAGACTAGAGGCCCTAAAACAGATGTTCACTCTGCTTCTGCCACAGCACAAAACAGAAATATATACTCAAAAGTTCCAGTGACGTGTGGGTTTTCTGATAGACCAATAACAAGATGATCAAAAGCTGATCTTATTATTCACTGGTTTTCCAAGACTGTGTGTAGCATGAATCTTAAAGGTACTTATTAATAAAATCAAACCTGAGCCAGGTATTGGGGTGAATGCTGGAAGATCAGAGAAACAGAACAAGCCACAACCACCTCACCATGCCAATTCTTCAGCTGATCCTGTTTTCCTCAGACTGGAAGCCTCTGAGTCCTCATCTGAATGGGTCTCAGCTGAACTGTTGCTAAAAGCCTAAAATCTTAACCAGCCAAAAGCTTCTAGTTTCTGGTCTTCACTCCTTATATATCTTTCTGCTTTCTGCCATCACTCCCTGGGATTAAAGGCTCACTTCTTGGGATTAAAGGTGTGTGTCACCATGCCTGGCTGTTTCTAATGTGGCCTTGAACTCACAGAGATTCAGAGGGATTTCTGCCTCTGAAATGCTAGGATTAAAGGTGTGAGTCCCACCATTTTCTAGCCTCTGTATCTAGTGGCTGTTCTGTTCTTTGACCCCAGATAAGTTTATTAGGGTGTACAATATTTTGGGGAACACAATACCAACACAACTGTGTTAGGTTCATCAGTTAGTGTGGGCAGGATTGTCTGCCCCATTACAATACAGCAAATTAATTCCTTCCTGATTATTGGTCACAATATGTCTGCACATATTAATAGCTGACAATATGTAAAGGTAATAATTTGTTAACTTGAAAAATCTATCCTTTCTAAATTTCAGGCAGCAATTCGTAAAGAATTAAATGAGTATAAAAGTAATGAAATGGAGGTACACGCATCCAGCAAGCACTTGACAAGGTAATTTTCTGTTGTGTGAACTTCATGGTGTCTAGCCACAAGGAGCTTTATACTCATTACCTCCTTGGGACAAACTGCTACTAAGGAGGGATTGGTGGTGAGAAGGGATACATAGTTGCTATGTTTAAGAAAATTGGTCTCCGGGACCTGTCCTTAGTACATGAGCTGGCTGTTTGGAACCTTGGGCTTACACAGGGACACTTTGCTCAGCCCGGAAGGAGGGGACTGGACCTGCCTGTACTGAATCCACCAGGATTAAATGAATCCCCAGGGGAGTCTTGGCCCTGGAGGAGATGGGAATGGAGGGGCGGGGATGGGGGGAAGGTGGGGGTGGGGAAGGAGGGGGGAGGACAGGGGAACCCATGGCTGATGTGTAAAATTAAAACACAAATATAATAATTAAAAAAATATTTTTGAGAAAAAAAAAGAAAATTGGTCTCAGATTAAAATATTCTTAGGTACTTAATTCCAATAATAAAAATTAACTTATAGAATTTGCCACATATAGATTGCTGTGAGAGCACTCTCCATTTTCCTATCCTGTATCTATGATGATATTAACATAGTTCATCAAACCACAAAGCTCATTCACTTCTTTAGCACATATGTGACAATCTACTATTTGTAGCATAACCAGGTGCTGAGGTCACTACACTTATTTAAAAGATTTGCTTTGAAATCTGACTATGGCCATGGAACAGAAAATAACTATGAAACTTCCCCACTTGTGTCAGGGTTGTAAGGAAAGTAAATTATGCAAACAAAAATTTTTAAGTTTCCTCTCATGCCAGACAGGTTAGCCTAGCCCTTATTATTCTTAATATAAGTTTAGGAAATAAAATTCTTCTTTACAACACATTTTAGTGCTCATTTTATTTTAAAGAAATAGACAATCCTGTGTATGGAAATCAACATTTGTTTCTGTAGGGTTTTTTTTTATTAAATTTTTTTATTTATTTTACATACCAACCACAGTTTCCCCTTTCTCCTCTCCTCCTGTTTCCTCCTCCTACTGCCTTTCTACCCCCCCTCCACTCAGAGAAAGGGTGAGGCCTCCCATGGGAGTCAACAAAGCATGGCATACCAATTGAGGCAGGACAAAGTTCCTCCCCTGCATCAAGGCTGGGCAAGGCAATCCAGCATGAAGAATAGGTTCCAAAAAACCAGCTCTTTAACCAGGGACAGGTCCTCATCCCACTGCTAGGGGCCCCACAAACAGACCAAGCTACACAACTGTCACACACATGCAGAGGACCTAGGTCAGTCCCATGAAGGCTTCCTAGCTGTTGGTCTAGAGTCTGGGAGCTCCCAAGAGCTTGGATCATCTGTCTCTGTGGTTTTCCCCATCATGATCTTGACCATCCTCACCCCTGCTCATAAAATCCCTCCTCCCTCTCTTCAACTTGACTCCAGAGCTTGGATCATTTCTTAGCTGTGGGACTCTGCATCTGCTTCCATCAGTTACTGGATGGAGGTTCTATGATGACAATTAGGGTAGTTACCAATTTGATTACAGGATAAGGCCAGTTCTGATACCCTCTCCACTATTGCTAGGAGTCATCCTTGTGGATTCCTGGGAGTTTCCCTGGCACCAGGTTTCTCCCTTACCCCATAATGGCCCCTTCTATCAAGATATCTCTTTCATTGTTCTCCCTCTCCATCCCTCCCCCAACTCGGCCATCCTGATCCCACATTCTCCCCCTCTATGCATTCCCCACCCCCAGTTTACCCAGGAGACCACATTTATTTCCCCTTCCCAGGAGATCCATAAGTCTCTCTTAGGGTCCTCCATGTTACCTAGCATTTCTGTAAGTTCTTGATAGCTTTTTCAATGACAGAATTTTTAAAAATGAGCCTCCAAACCTAAAAGGGAGGAAATCATTCAGATTAGCACTTCATAGCAGCTTTACAAAGTCAACACAGTATTTGAGCCTCATGTAATTTTCTTGAATGTATTAAGCATTATCATGAATCTAAAGATATTTTCAAGGGGAGCTGGCCACCCAGACTAAGTCTTAGAGCTTCTGAGTATGCCAAGATCCTCACTGGCAGCTTTCACATGGAGTTGTTTATCATGAGGAACTTTGTGAGGCTATTCAGCAACAACAACTCCCTCTTTGAAGTCCTATATATAAATCTAAGAAACTTGAATAGCGGTAAATTTGTTTGTGGAATTTTTTTTTTGGTAGCTTTAACTGTTTTTAAATCATCTAATTTTTAAAATCATTTCTAGATTCCACAGGCCATAGAGAATTTCTTCTGAGAAGAATTTGTGTTTAATTTTTGATACCAACACTGAACATTCATCAGGGAACTTTCCTCAAGACTAACTGCTGTGTTTGTGAGAAGAACAGAATCACACAGAGGAGCAATCCTGACCACTCACCTACAGAGGAGCAACCCAGAGGACACACTCACTCCCTTCTTTGGTGTCTGAGGAGTGTGAACTGTTGGGGTCACTTAAGGCCCAGAGTAACTCTCCCAGAAGAAAACTTGTTTGCCTTCAACCTTGTTTTACAGTTTTGCAGCGTCATGGAGGATGGGCGACATGCATGTGCAGGCTCACATTCCCAGCCTCCGCCATGAGGGACGTGACCCAGTGTCATTCAGTATTTTGTTGAAAAGACATTTTTATCCTGATGATTTGAAAACTAAGTTCATGTTATAGAGTGATTTACTGTATTATACTTTCTCTTTTTTATATGATGTCTAACAAAAAATACAGCTCCAACATTTTGATTCCTGTTAATTTTGTTCTTTAATTAAATGACTACTTATTGCAGGAAATGAACCCAGGCTTTCATTTTCTTGGGGTTGGGATGAGGTATAGGTGGAGACTGAAAAAACAAGTCAGTTCCTACCACCTTTGAACCATCAGAATCTAAACACAAAGAAGAAAATTCCAACTTTGTTCTCTGTAGATTCTGATGAATACATACATAGAGGTTTGCATCTTGAAAAGCTAGTAACCTTTTTTTTTTTTTTTTCAAGTTAACCCAAAATTTATGAAGGAGTATTGAGTGCATTTAATCTAGAAGTAACTTACTGGAAATCCTACCAACATGAAAATCTGTGCCCTCTCTAAGAAGAGTTTAAGTTTTTATTTGCCTGTATTGTCAAAAACCCTATTCAAAAAGGTTTAGATGGAATGGAGATTTGAAGTAATAGTTTACTCCAGTACAAGGAGAGAAAGTGAGCTAATTAACAATCGCTTACATTAGTTGTTTTTTTCTTTTGTGGGGGGAGTGGTGGTTTTGTTTTGTTTTGCTTTTTGCTTTTAAGTCTTTCCAAAAGAAGCCTTCTTTCCCTTCTGTTCAACATGCTGACTAATGGGAAACAATGGCTTGGAGCATGATCTCAAAGCTCACAGACTGACACTGACACTCAAATCTAGGCTCTATGCTCTTCCAAGCAAGTGACTTGCTTTTTAGGATGATCTCAGTACTTCTGTAATATGTCTAAATGAGATAAAGTAGCTGACATGCTGGTATTAACCCAGCACATTCTCAGTATTTAGTGTGTTAGCTAAATAGCACCAGGACCAACCAAGTATCCTGAACAAAGTCACACATCCTCCACACCTCACTGCTCTCCAAGTTCTTTAAAGACTGCTTGTGGACCATGCTGTCTATGAAACGTGCTTGACATTTGTGATAGTGCTCTGGCTAAAGAGATTTGTGAACAGTCCTGATACTAGCAAACATTCTATTAGTTTAACTAGTTTTTAAATAAGAAATGACAGCAGAAAGGTTCTAGCTTTACCTCTTCTATGCTGTGTGTTGTAGCAGAAATCTTAAAAGTTCTTATTAATAAAATCAAACCTGAGGCCACTTATTGGGGTGAATGCTGGAAGATCAGAGAAGCAGAACAAGCCACAGCTACCTCGCCTCGCCAGTTCCTCAATTGATCCTTGTTTCCTCAGACTGTAAGCTTCTGTGTCCTCATCCAAATGGTTCTCAGCTGAACTGTGCTGTTCAAAGCCTAAAAGCTTAACCAGCCAAATGCTTTTAGTTTCTGGTCCTCACGCCTTATATACCTTTCTGTTTTCTATCATCACTCCCTGGGATTAAAGATGTGAGTCACTATGCCTGGCTGTATCCTTGAACAGATGGATTTCTGCCTCTGGAATGCTAGGATTAAAGGTGTAGGCTACCACTGCCTATCCTCTAAGTTTAATATTGTGGCTGTTCTGTCTCTGACCCCAGATAAGTTTATTAGGGTGCACAATATTTCAGGGAACACAATACCACCACAGTGTGTCAAATAAACTAGAAGCTACAAACTGAATTTCACATGCATGTAGAATATTTGCATATTGTAGAGTCCATTGATGCTTAGTTGTGGCCAGTTAACATCAAAGCATGTGTTTTTTTTGTTTTTGTTTTTTGGTTTTGTTTTTTGTTTTTTGCTATTTCAAGATACACATTATCAGCTCCTATTTTATATTTTGCTGAGTTTAAAATGTGAGCAGGTCAAAGTTTCAAACAAACAAACAAAACAATAACAAAAAACCTGAAATTTCAATCTTTCAGAAATACCCATGTAATTATTACAGAACAAAGAGGAATCTGCTGCTCTTCTAGAAACTCTACTCACCCACAGTAGACAAAAGACCCACACTGCTTAGAGCAGAGCCAAGTGGAGCCTTTGTAGAGATGACCTGGTAGATACAAAAACCTTTAGGTTTCTGCTCCAGTCAAATCCTTTAGCTACAGCTAATAAAACTTTAAGGTAATGTATAGGACATCCAAAGAAGGATTCAAGTTTGGTTAACCTCAGAAGTTGCAAGATGACTAAAACTAACAGAAAATTTAATATTAATGAAGGAATTGGTAAAAAAGTACCCAACTTCTACCAGCTTGACTCTACTAATAACTATTCTCTAGTTGTACTTCTGTGTTTCATATTCCTATGAGTGTTACAAAGGGTATTAAAAAGGTTGACAGATATGAATCAAGTATGTTTACCAGCTACATCAACTTAACTCTGCAGTGACTAAGAGTATAGCATATGCCAAGTACCTTCTAAATTAGAGGTGCACACTGTACAGAGCAATTCACAACTCATACAGGCAAGGTGCTGTGCATATGCAGTCACCTATCACACTCTAAGCTTGAAAACAAAATTAATATTCAAGTCTAGAGGATTAAGAAAAGTATTTATGTTGCCTTCATCATAATTCTTCATCATAACTAGTGGTTCTGAGGAGTGAAGTTCTTATGTGTCAACTTTATACATCGTTTGCTTATATTTTCATAAAATGTGATAAAGCAAAAATATTTAATGCAAGTAATGCTAACCTTAAAAGCTTACAAAACTTTAGTAAAAAAATCTGTAACTTTAACATGATTTTTAAAATTTTAAGCAAACTGAAAGTTTTCTTACCTGAGTAATTTTTGGATTATTCAATCAGGAAAACACCTAAAATCAAGAGGTCCATCTTGTGGAGATCTATGGTAACTACAGGCCTAAGCTTTCTGTCACATGTAAGTAAGCTACAAATCTACTGTCAGGAGCAAATTCAAACCCTTAAAAATATAGGCATACACAGGGACACTTTGCTCAGCCTGGAAGGAGGGGACTGGAGCTGCCTGTACTGAATCCACCAGGTTTAAATGAATCCCCAGGGGAGTCTTGGCCCTGGAGGAGATGGGAATGGAGGGGAGGGGCTGGGGGGAAGGTGGGGGTAGGGGCGGGAGGGGGGAGGACAGGGGAACCCATGGCTGATGTGTAAAATTAAAACACAAATATAATAAATTAAAAAATATATAAGCATCAGGGTGGTGTACTTGTGTAAATACAGTTTCCTGGAGGTTTCAAGAAATTCATGGTTTCAAACCAGCCTTAGCTACTCGAGGCTCTACATCATAAAAACAAAACAAAACCCAAATTCATCCTAAATCTTCTTAGAACCCATTTACTCAGTTATTTTCCAATGAAGCAACTAAAAATATGCAGATAAAACAGTATATGCCAGTGTTTTTAAAAAGCCAATACCTGTAACTTATTCCTGACTTCTCTCCTATGCACAGTCATGGTTCTTTGAAAATAAGTTTTATGTTCAGAACAATAAGAATATTTTAAAAGTCTTTAACCTGAGAATGTGTTAAAAGTTACAGTATCTCATCAATATCAGGAAATAAATCTGAAAGTGGTATCTATTTTATTTCTACAGATGCCTAAATACCATTTATATACATTATCACTTTTAAATGAAGCTTGTTATTTTTCCACAAAAATACAATACATTGGTGTAATTCTAGTGCCTGCTGAGTAAACACTATCCCATTCCTTCCATTTCCACCTTGGAATGTGTAGTGTGCACAAAGCATGGTTCAGGAAACACCATCTTACTCTTTTTACATTTCATGTTAGGCTTATTTGTTGACATTAATTTCTTTGGTGGTTATTTTGCCCAGAATTCTTTTTAAATTCTTACTCTTACTTCAATGCTTAAATATGCCAAGAAACGAGTTTGGAGATTGAGCTCAGTGGTAGAAGCGCTTGCTTAGCAAGAACAAGGCCCTTTCCAGAGAGTCTCAGCTCTGGAAAAGAATGCCAAGAAACTTAAAGTGTGTACCCATCATGTACAGTAAATGATTAGGTAATTGTTCACAGGGTGTGTGATGGTGATAAAATGACTGAAGAAATCTATTCTAGCAGTTAGAATTTCATACTAGTACTGAGACAGATTTAGCAAAACTACTTAGAAAACTTGGTATGGAATTAAAAGCTATAGGAAAACTTTATAGTCTACCATAAATTCAAAGGCCAAGTTGGCCCATTAAATTGGTGTGGTATTAGGATTTGGCAGTATGTAGATATGCAGTATAGGAATATGCAGTCAAAGTGTTTACGTTTCTACCTAATTATTCTTACATTATTTTTCTATTTTATCTCCTTTCCATGAATGTATCTGGTACAGGTATTAACCTCCAGCTGGTTGAGAAGGAGTAGAACTACACCAGAAAAGTAGCAGATTGCAATCTAGGTAAGAAAATCTACAACAACCATTCATTTTCAATAGGTCTGTAATAGATAACTTAAAATTTTAACAGAATTTTCTCCACTTATACCTGGCATTGAGCAAATGATCTGGCTTACTATTTCTGTGGAAAAGTAAGAAACAGAGGAAAGCTTTTGCCTTTCTGAGATGGGGTCTATTGCTCATATTGACCTCTCCTAGGTTCAACATGTTCCTCCTCAGGTTCTCAACTGTGGGAACTACAATCACAACTATTTCTAGTTGAGGTATAAAAGTGAGCAACAACTAATAAACAGCAAGTTCTGACCTTAAAAAAGTCTCCCTACTAAATATGGGGGGGGGGGTCCTATAAACTGTAGCGCACAAATCAAATCTGAACAGCTGTCATTTAAAATGATCTGTAAGCTAATGGTTCTGGTATTTGTTATATAAAATACAATGTAAGTTCACTGAAATATGATAGATGGCTTAAAACACAAGCTTGCAGAAAAATAAGTTTTAAACAGAAAGAAATGGCAAGAAGTGAGCACTTTCACTTATTGTTCAGATGATCTTGATCAACAGGACACATTTAAGTAGATGTGCCAAAGGAGAAACTCTTTCTTTTATAGATAAAAGTTTTTCCATTAATCTTGATAATGATTTCCCTCCCTCTACTCAGTTCCTCCCACCTCATCTCTCATCCAGACCCACACCCTTTCTGTCCCTGATTTGAAAACAGATAACAATAGGATAAGATGAAAACAAACTTCAGAATAGCACAAAACAAACAGAAGGAAAAAGCCCAAGAAAAGGCACAAGAAACAGAAGTAGAGATCCACTCATTTGCACACTCAGGGACAGCATAAAAACACAAAACTAGAAGCCAAAAGACCTGTGAGGTTAGGACAAAAAATTAAAAATAAAAATATTTTTAAAAGAATTAGTAAATGGGACCTAATGAAACTGAAAAGCTTCTATAAGGCAAAAGAAACCATTAATAGGACAAAACAGCAGCCTACAAAATAGGAAAAGATCTTCACCAACCCTAAATCTGACAGAGGGTTAATTTGCAAAATATATAAAGAATTCAAGAAACTAGACATCAACCAATAAAATAATTCAATTTAGAAATGGGATACAGATCTAAACAGAGAATTTCAACAGAAGAATCTCAAACAGCAAAGAAACACTTAAATGTTCAACATCCTTAGCCATTGGGGAAATGCAAATCAAAACAACTCTGAGATTCCATCTTACACATGTGAGAATGGCTAAGATCAAAAACACAAGTGACCAGCTAATGCTGGCAAGGATATGGAGCAAGGGGAACAGTCCTCCACTGCTGGTGGGAGTGCAAACTTTTACAGCTACTTTTGAAATCAATATGGTGGCTTCTCAGAAAATTGGAAATTGGTCGACCTCAAAATTGAGATATATACCTCTTGAACATATACCCATAGGACACTCTATCCTGCCACAAGGACACTTGTGCAACTATGTTCATAAGCAGCTTTATTCAGAATAGCCAGAACCTAGAAACAACCTAGAGCTCCATCAATGGAAGAATGGATAAAGAAAATGTGGTACATTTATTCAATGGAGTACCACTCAGCTGTTAAAAACAATGATATTATGAAATTTGCAGGCAAATGGATTAAATAGAAAAATATCATCCTGAATGAGGTAACCCAGACCCAGAAAGACAAACATGGTATGTATTCACTTATAAGTAGATATTAGCTGTAAAGGATAACCATGCTACAATCTACAGACCCAGAGAGGCTAGATAAAGAGGAAGGCTCTAGCGGGTATGCTTGGATCACTCTGGGAAGGGAAATAGATTTTGTGGGGAGGGAACATGAGGAGTCAGGTGGGAGGAAGAAGGGGAGAGTACTGAAAGAGACCACTGGGAAAAAAGGGGCATTTCGGTGTAAGGTAGAAACCCAGTGCAAGGGAAACTCACAGGAATCTGTAAGGATGACACCAGCTAGCAATAGGAGATCTGTAGCCTGAACTGATTATCTCCTGTGATCAGGCAAGGCTTCTAGTGGAGGGATTGGGATACCAACCCAGCCACATAGCTTTTGACCTACAGCCTGTCCTGCCTAGGGGATGTGCTGGTATAAGAGTGGTGTAGAGATTGCAGGAGTGGCTAACCAATGATTTGTCCACCCATGTCATGAGTGTGACTGGAGCACCAAGACACAGTGCCAGGATGGCCCAGCAACCTAGGATAGAACCAAACAGGACTGGCAAAAAAAAGTTAATGTAATGATTCCTAGCAACATTCTGCTCTACTCATAGATTGGTACTTAGCTCAATTGTCATCAGAGAGGCTTCACCCAGCAACTGATAGAAACAAATGCAGAGACCCACAGCCAGGTGGAGCTTGAAGAATCCTGTGGAAGGAGGAGAGAAAGGGTTGTAGGAACCAGAGTCAAGAAAACACACAGAATCAATTAGCCTGGGCTCACAGGAGCTCATGGAGACTGAACTGACAACCAGGGAGCCTGCATGGGACTGACCTAGGCCCTCTGCATATATATGTGGCAGTTGTGTAGAGTCCTCTTATGGGACTCCTAACAGTGGGAGTTGGTGCTGTCTCTGACTCTTTTGGTGACTTTTGGTAACCTACTTACTCCTCATATTGGGACACCTTGCTCAGCCTTAATACAAGGGGAGGTGCTTAGTCTCACTGTAACCTGATATGCCATGTTTTATTGATACAAATGGGAGACCTGCCCTTTTCTGAATAGCAGTGGAGGAGAAGTAGATGGGGGGGCAAGAGGGGAGGTGGAGGTAGAGGGGCTGGGAGAAGAGAAGGGAGGGAAAACTGAGGTTGGGATGTAAGATAAAGAAAACTTCAAAACTTGCCAGAAAAATTCAATATTGAAATTTATTATTTTTTAGGATTGAGATAGATAGATAGATAGATAGATAGATAGATAGATAGATAGATAGATAAAATTTAACAGAAGAAAAAGCCCTGGTACTACATTATAAGACAATGAACTTTCAAAGATATCTCTGTTTTCTGTTGGCCATCTACTGATGGGCATGTGGCCTACATTAAAAGTGGTTTGTTTCCCCAGTGAAACTCCACTGGAGAAGACTACATTTTCATCTTCAAGTAGTTATCAATTGGACATAGCTTCTGGGATAGGGATGGGGGCATGTTTATATTTCTCCTGTCAGTTCTAGAACCAAGTCTGGTGCAGGTCCATGCAGGCCCAAAATGTTGTTTCAGTTTCTGTGAGTTAATATGTGCATTGGTCCTGTTGCATTTAGAAGACCTTATTTACTTGTATCTTCCATTTGCTCTGGTTCTAACACTTTCTGCCTCCTTTTCCACAGGGTTCCCTGAGGTCTGAGGGAGGGTATTTTATAGAGATATCATTTTTAGGGCTGAGTGTTCCAAGGTCTTTCACTCTCTATATACAGTCTGGCTATGGGTCTCTATATTTTCTTCCATTTACTGTAGGTGGAAGCTCCTCTGATGATGGCTGAGCAAGGCACTGATATATTAGTGTAACAGAATGTAATTAGGAGTCATTTTATTGCTGATATTCCTTTAGTAGAATAGTAGTATTTGGGTTTACCCTAGGGGGTCTCTAATCTATCTATTCTCAGGATCTTGGTCACCCAAGCAGCACTGGGTATTGGTTCCATTTTGTGAAGTGGGCCTTAAATCAAATTGGATATTGGTTAGTTATTTGCAGAAGCTTTGTGCCATTGCACTAACACATCTTGCAGATAAAACATCACTGTAAATAAAAGGATTTGTAGCTCAGTTGGTGCTTATGTTTCTCCTTTGGTAGTGTGCAGAGTACCTTCCCATACAAAGAACAGTAGCCCATAGGGGTGAAGTTTCTAGGTAGGCACCAGGCTTAACTCCTCTATACTCAATAAGTTGTCTCTGGCAATAGGGCCTTGCCATCAGTTTGTAGAAAGCAACCTACAGCCTTGGCAGTAGCTTGGGTTATTTGGGGGTTCCCAAACATGAGACCTATATAGTCAACAACTACATTAAATGGAACCCATTCCTGGTAGTTGAAGCTTTGTTTGATAAGAAGAGACGTTCAGTTGAGGCTCTTTGTCTGCTGTTATTTGGAGATTTCATTTAGATTGGCTTCAAATATGTGTATGATTTATGAAGCTTCTACTGAATTAGGTTTCTATACCATCCCTCAAATGCTCCTTAATTTAGCTATTTTTCCCTGTATTCCCACCCTTATCCTCTGTCGGTGGACTTTTCTTTCCCAGATGCCAGTCCCAAGGATCCACACAGAGGCTTATATTAATTACAAATAATCAGCCAATAGCTCAGGCTTGTTACTAGCTAACTCTTACATTTAAAATAACTCATATTTCTTATCTATGCTTTGCCATGTGGCTTGGTACTTTTTCTCAGTATGCCATGTCCATCTTGCTTCTCTCTGTATCTGCTGGCAACTCTTCTGACTCTGCCCTCCTTCATCCCAGCATCGTTAGGTTGGTTATCCCACCTATACTTCCTGCCTGGCCACAAGCCAGTCAGCATTTATTAAACCAATTTGAGTGACCAATCTTTACAATTCAAAAGAGGATTATTCCACAGCAGTCCTCTTCTCTCCTTCTCTCCTGGCATGATCTTCCTGTTTCACCTCACACTTCTTGAAATAGAATACTTACTCTATGTCTTTTAACTAGAAAAATCTGTCCCTTTTAGTCCCTTCCTCTATATATAACTTCTGTGGTTATACAAATTGTGGCTCGCTTATTATTAACTTAGCAGCCAATATCCACACATAAGCAAATACATACCATATTTGTCTTTCCGGGTTTGGGTTACTTCACTCAGTATAATTTTTCCTAGTTCTGTCCATTTACCTTTGAATTTCATTTTTTATGACTGAGTAATATTTCATTATGTAAATGTACCATACTTTGTTTACCCATTCTTCTCTTGAGGGACATCTAGATTGATTCCAACTCTGGATGTTATGAATAGAACAGCAATGAACATGGTTGATCAAGTATCTCTGTGATAGGATGAAGCACCCTTTGGGTATATACTCAAGGGACATACCTGGATCTTGATGTAGATCAATTCCAATCTTTCCAAGGAACTGCCACACTGATTTCCATAGTGGCTGTACAAGTTTGCACTCCGACCAACAATGGATGAGTTTTCCCCTTACTCCACATCCTCACCAGCTTGAGTAGTCATTTATTGATCCTAGCCATTCTAATAGGTGTAAGATGAAATCTCAAAGTAGTTTTGATTTGCATTTCTTTGATGACTTCAAATACATGTTGAACATGTGTTTCTTGGTCATCTAAGTTTCCTCTTTCAAGAATTCTGTCTATATCTGTATCCCATCTTTAATTGGTTGTTTTCTTTAGATTTTTTTATCTTAATCTATATTGGATAGTAACCCTCCCTCACATGTGTAGGTGGTAAAAAAAAATATTTTCCCATTCTATGGCTGCCACTTTGTCCAAATGACAGCGTCCTTTGTAGATGTAACCAGTCTTGTTAAATAAGAAACACAGAGCCAAATACAGAGTTAATAGCCAAGAGGTCAGAGCAATAGCTATGAGCTGAAAACCTTAATCTTAAAAGTTCTTATTAATAAAATCAAACCTGAGGTCAGTTATTTGGGTGAATGCTGGAAGATCAGAGAGACAGAACAAGCCACAGCTTCCTCACCTTGCCATTTCCTCAGCTGATCATGTTTCCTCAGACTTGAAGCATCTGAGTCCTCATATCCGAATGGATCATAGTCTGAACTGCTGCTAGAAGCCTAAAAGCTTAACCAGCCAAATGCTTCTAGTTTCTGGTCTTCACACCTTATATATCTTTCTCTTTCTGCCATCACTCCCTGGGATTAAAGGCGTGTGTCACCATGCCTGGCTGTTTCTAATGTGGCCTTGAACTCAGAAATCCAGAGGGATTTCTGCCTCTGAAATGTTATGATTAAAGGTGTGAGTGTCACCATTTTCTGGCCTCTATGTCTGTCTAGTGGCTGTTCTGTTCTCTGACCCCAGATAAATTTATTAGGGTACACCATATTTGGGGGAACACAATACCACCACAGTCCTTTGTTGTGCAGGACTTCAGTCTCTTAAGGTCCCATTTATTAATTGATCTTAGTGATAGTATTAGTGGTGTCCTGTTCAGAAAGTCTTCTCCTATGCCAATGCATTCAAGGCTATTCCCCACTTTTGCTATCAGGTTCAGTGTATTTGGTTTAGTGCTGAGGTCTTTGATCCATCTGGAGTTGAGTTTTGTGCAGGGTGGTAAGTATGGATCTAATTAGGATTCTTCTACATACAACCATCCAGTTTGACCAGCACTATTTGTTGAAGATACTGTTTTATTCCAGTGTGTATTTCTGTCTTGTCAAAAACCAGGTGTTCACAGATATGTGGATTTATGTCTGGGTCTTCAATTCCATTGATCAATGTATCCTGTTTTTGTCCCAATGCCATGATGTTTTTATTACTATAGCTATGTTGTAGAATTAAGGTTGTAAATAGTAATACCTCTAGCAAATTTTTTACTCAGAATTGTGTTAGTTATCTTGTATATTTTTTCTTTTTGTATTTCCATATGAAGCTGAAAATTGCCCCTTGAAGATCTGTGAAGAATTGTGTTGGGATTTTGATGGAGTTCACATTAAATCTGTAGATTGCTTTGGTAGGATGTCCATTTTTACTAGAGATCTTTCTCTCTTCTTGTATCTTCAATGTCTTATAGCTTTTACATACAAGTCTTTTATTTGCTTGGTTAGAGTTAACCCAATATATTTTATATTATTTGAGGATATTGTGAAAGGTATTGTTGTTTCCCTGTTTTCTCAGCTCATTTGTAATTTGTTTATAGGGAGGTAATTTTTGAGAGTTAATTTTGTATCCTGCTACTTTGCTGAAAGTATTCATCAGTGTAGGAGTTTTCCAGTAGGTTTTAGAGTCACTTATGTATACTACCATATCTGTAAATAAAGATACTTCAATTTCTTCCTTTTCAATTTGTATTCCATTTATCTCTTTCAGTTGTCTCACTGTTCTAGATAGGACATCATATACTACTTATTATATTGAATGCAAATAGGTATGGAGAGAGAAGACAGCCTTGTCTTATTCCTGATTTTAGTGAAATAAGTGGCTCTCTATTTAAGATGTTGGCTATGGGTTTGCTGTAAACTGCCTTTATTATATTGAGGTATGTCCCTTATATCCCTAATCTCTTCCAGGACTTTTATCATGAAGGAGAGAAGGAATTTGTCAAGGGCCTTTTCTGCAGTTAATGAGAAGATCACATGGTTTTTGTCTTTAAGTTGGCTTATGTGGTGAATTACATGTATTGATTTACATATGTTGAACATCCTTGCATCTCTAAAGTAAAGCCTACTTGCTCATAGTGGATGATCTATTTGAGATTTTTCTTGGATTCAGTTTGCAAGTATTTTATTGAGATTTTTTTTTTGCATCTATGTTCATAAGGGAAATTGGTCTATAATTCTCTTTGTTCTGTGTATTTTAGATATCAGGGTAATTGTGACTTCATAAAAAGAATTTGGCAATGTTCCTTCTGTTTCTATTTTGTGGAATAATATGAGGAGTATTGACATTAGCTCTTCGAGCATGGTACAATTTGGCCCTAGGCTTTTTGTTGTTGTTAGACTTTTAAGTACTGCTTTTATTTTACTAGGGTTATAGTTCTGTTTAAATTGCTTATCTGATCTTGATTTAACTTTGGTAGGTGGTTTGCAATGAGAAAATTACCTATTTCTTTTAGATTTTTCAGTTTGGTGAAGTACAGGTTTTAAAGAATGTCTTTATGATTCTCTGGATTTAGTCAGTGTTTGTTATGTCTCCGTTTTTATTTCTAACTTTGTTAATTTGGATCTTCTCTGTCTGCCTTGTAATTTGGCTAAGGGTGTGTCAATCTTACTGGTTTTCTCAAAGAACCAACTCTGTTTCATTATTTGTATTTTGTTGTTGTTTCAATTTTGAATATGATTATTTCAACTCTGAATTTGATTATTTCTTGCCATCTACTTCTTTTGGGTGTGATTTCTTTTTTTCTTTTACAATTTCCAGGTGTGTTGTTAAGTTACCAGTATGAGATCTCTCTAATTTTCATTATTAATTGCTTTTATTTATTTTACATACCAACCACAGTTTCCCTTCCCTCTTCCACCTCCTTTCTAGGCTCCACCCCATCTACTACTCCTCAGGAAGGGTAAGGCCTTCCATATGAATCAGCAAAGCATGATATATTAAGTTGAGGCAGGACTAAGCTCCTCCCCCTAGCATCAAGGCTGCGCTAGGCATCCCACTGTAGGGAATTGTAGCTGGAGATTTCTCTAGTCCCACCAGGACCTGCAGCCACTCAGACCCAAGTAAGCACACAGAGACTTATATTACTTATAAAATGTATGGTTGTGGCAGGCTTCTTGCTATCTAGTTCTTATATCTTAAATTAACCCATTTCTCTTCATCTATAAGTTGCCACATGGCTTGTGGCTTACCAGTACTTTACATCTTACTTCTCATGCCTGCAGCGGCTGGCAGCATTTCCTGACTCAGCCTTCCACTTCCAGAATTCTCCTTTCTCCTTATCCTGCCAACACTATAGTTCCTGCCTGGCTACTGGCCAATCAGCATTTTATTTATCAATCAATCAGAGCAACACCTTCACAGCATCCCCAGCAGGGAATAGGTTCCAAAAAGCCAGCTCATGTACCAGGGACAGATACTGGTCCCACTGCTGGGGCCCCACAAACAGACCAAACTACACATTTGTCACCCACATGCAGAGGGCCTAGGTTGGTCCCATGCAGGCTCACTAGCTGTTGGTTCAGAGTCTATGAGTTCCCACAAGCTTGGGTTATGCTGTGGATGATTGTTTGGTAAATAAAACACTGATGGTCTGTAGCCAGGCAGGAAGTATAGGCAGGACTAAGAGAGAGGAGAATTAGGAGAACAGAAAGGCAGGAGGGGACACTGCCAGCAGCCACCAGGACAAGGACAATGTAAGGTGCTGGTAAGCCACAAGCCACGTGGCAAAGTATAGATTAATAGAAATGGGCTAAATATAAAAGTAAGAGACAGGCCTGAGCTAATGGCCAAGCAGTTTAAATAATATAAGCATCTGTGTGTTTATTTTATAAGTGGGCTGCTGGACTAACAGGGCTTGGTGGTGGCTGGAGAGAAGGTCTCCAGCTACAGGGTTAGCTGTCTCTGTATATTTCCCTGTTATGATCTTAACCCCCCTTGCTCATATAATCCCTTCTCCCTCTCTTCAACTGGATTTCAACTGGAAGCTTCAACTGGAGCTTGGCCCAGTGCTTGGCTATGGCTATATAAGTATATATACATTTTAATATAGGCACTTAGTACTCTATGGACTTGCCTCTTAGAACTGCCTTCATTCTGTTCCATTACTTTTTAGGTATGTTGTGTTTTCATTTTCATTCAATTCTAGAAAGTCATTTCTTTCTTAATTTTTGTCTTGACCCATATTTCATTCAGTAGTGAATTGTTCAGTTTCCATGAGTTTGTAGGCTTTCTATGGTTTCTGATATCCAGCTTTAATCAGTGGTGGTCATTTTTCGTGTATTTATCAAGTCTTATTTTATGTTATATATGTGCTCATTTTTAGAGAAAGTTCCAAGACCTACTAAGAAAGTGCTATATTCTGTGTTTGGGTGAAATATTTTGTGTCTGTTAGGTCTATTTAGTAACAAAAGGAAAGAGTAAGTCACTGGGCCTGGCTTGAGCTTCTGAAACCTCAAAGCCCACTTGTAGTGACACTTCTACCAACAAGGCCATATATATACTCCAACAAAGCCACACGTCCTAATCCTTCTAAATAATGCCACTCTCTATGAGCATATGGGGGCATTTTCATTCAAAAGACCATATTCCAACTCTCTGGCCCCCATAGGCTTGTAGTCATATCATAATGTGAAAATAAAAATGCATTCAGTCCAACTTCAAAAATCTCCATCCATAGTCTATAACAGTCTAAATTGTTCAAAACTCCAAAGCTCAGTCTCTTTGGAGACTCATGGTAATCTATTAACTATAACCCCTTGTAAAATCAAAACAAAAGAGCAGATCATATACTTCCAACATATATTCCAACATAAGATATACATTACCATTCCAAAAGGGAGAAAGGGACCATAGTTAGGAAAATACTGGACTAAAGCAAGATTGAAAACCAGCTGGGTAAACTCTAAACTTTGAATCTCCATGTTTGAAGTGCTCTTCAGGTCTTGTAACTCCTTCTAGCTTTGTTGACTGCAACATACTTTTCTTGGGCTGGTTCCATACCTACTCTACAGCTCTCTCTTCAGGTATCCCACAGCTCTGACATCTCCAACATCTTGGAATCTCCAAGGAAATCTAGGTTTGACTTTCACAGCTTCACACAATGGTCTCTCTGGTCCTCCATTCAGGACACCCCTGACACGTGCCTGGCCTCAGCAGCTTTCCTTAGTTGATGAGAGAGATTCCACAATCCCACATCTTGTATCCTTGACTCTAAAGCCAGAACCATGTGGCTGAAGCTGCCAAGTTTCTGTTGCTTGCTGGAGCTGGACCATGGCTCCCTCATTCAATTACATTTCACCAGCTCTCTATTTTCAATGGTTTCCTTCACTGCCTAAGCTTAGCTGTCCTGGAACTTGCTCTGTAGACCAGCACTGGCCATAGACTTAGAGATCTGCCAGCCTCTGCCTTCCAGTGTGTGGATATAAGGTATGCACCACTGCACCCAGCCCTAAGCTTTCCTTTCCTTTTCATAAACTTAGCTGAATGGGGTCTTGTTCTGAGGTCACCACTCCCTTTATTCCACTTAGCTTCAGGCTTTTCTTTAATCTGTTTACACTTCTTGGTGCCCCTTTTCTCCTCAAACTGTACATTTTAGATTTTTCCTTGCTTAGCTTGCTCATTTTTATCACAGATCTGCATAAGTATGGCCACTAATAACAAAGCAACAGTCAATACCAGGCTGTCTAGAAATCTCCTCTGCTAAAGATGTTAATACATAACTCTTCAAAATTTAGCCTTTAGCAGATTTTTTGGACAAGGACAGAAATCAGCCACATTCTTTGCCAAAATATCACAAGAATAGTCTCAAGGCCACATACTAATATTCTCTGAAACCTCTTGAGCCAGGCCTCCCACAGTTCAAATGACTCTCAGCACCACTGTCTTTCATGCTCCTACTAGTATGGTATATTAAGCCCCACTTAAGCATTCTACTGCTTTCCCAATCCAAAGTCCACATTTCTTCAGACAAAAGTACAGTCAAGCCTATAACAAATATCCTACTCCTAGTACCAAATCCTGTCTTAGGTTTCTATTGCTGTGAAGATACACCATTACCATGACAACTCTTATAAAGGAAAACATTAATTGGTACTTGGCTTACAGTTCAGAGGTTTAGTCCATTTTCATCATGGCAGGAACTATGGCAGCATGCAGACATACATGGTGCCAGAGAAGAAGCTGGGAGATCCACATCTAGATTGGCAGGCAGCAGAAAGAGAAAGCGAGCCACTGTGCCTGGCTTAAGCTTCTGAAACCTTAAAGCCCACCCCCAGTGATACACTTTCACCAACAAGGCCACATGTCCCAATCCTTTCAAATAATGCCATTCCCTATGAGCTTATGTGTAGTGGGTAGCCATTCCAGCATTGCCCTGGGAGTTCCAACCCCCACTGAGGCTTTGGTAACAGTCACGCCTATAAGGCAGGGCCGAGAGAGGATGCTGAAGATCCAGGTTCCAAATGAGAAGGATCTCTTGGTGCCCAGACCCTGGATGCTGGAGGTAGACAAAGCAGAGTTCTCCAGAGAACACCGCTGACTGTGCCATACCTTTGCCAGACCCTACAATCTACTTATCCCTTCATTTGTAAGTTACGCCACAAAATAAACCCCCCTTTTAACTACGTGGAGTGGCCTTAATAATTTCACCAATACATATGTGCTGTGGGATGTTCTGTATGTTAAATGTGTTGCTCTGATTGGTTAAAAAATGAAAACACTGATTGGCCAGGCAGGAAGTATAGGCAGGATAAGGAGAGGGGAAGTCTGGGAAGTGGAAGGCTGAATGCCAGCTGCCATGATGAGAAGCAGATGTTAAGATACCGGTAAGCCACGAGCTACGTGGTAACTTATAGATTAATAGAAATGGCTTAATTTAAGATATGAGAACAGTTAGCATGAAACCTGCCATGGCCATACAGTTTATAAGAAATATAAGTCTCTGTGTGTTTACTTGGTTGGGTCTGAGCAGCTGTGGGACTGGTGGGTGAGTGAGATTTGTCCTGACCGTGGGCCAGGCAGGACTGGAGAAAAACTCTAGCTACATTTATGCAAGCCATTTTCAATCCAAACCATGTGCTGAGAAGAATTTTCATGTTTCTGGTCCAGTCTGTTTGGTGTTCTGTGTACTTCTTGTACCTTGACATCCCCTTTAGGTTTGGTTAATTGTCTATGCTTTTCTTGGAAATATTTTCTGTGTCTTTGACCTGGGATTCTTCTCCTTCTATTCCTATCATTTGTAGATTTGGTCTTTTTCATAGTGTCAGATTTCCTGGCTGTATTGTGCCTGGAGTATTTTAGATTTAACATTTTCTTTAACCAAGATATTGATTTCTTCTATCTTGTCTTCAATGCCTGATTTCTCTCAGTTTGGGTTTTCTTTATTGATTCTATTTTCACTTTCAGGTCCTGAACTTTCACTCATTTCCTTCCACAGCTTATTTGTGTTTTCATAGATTTAAGGGATTCATTTCTTCTTTAAGGACATCTATCATTCTTACAAAGGCTATTTTAAAGTGTTGTCTTATGCTTCAGCTATGTTGAATTTCTCAAGGCCCACTATAGTAGGGTTGTTGGGCTCTAACAGAATTGTCCTGGCTATTACTGTGTTTTTATGTTGCTGTCTAGGTATCTAGGTTTGGGATAATTGTAATTCTAGTTGCTAACATCTCGTCTTGTCTTTGTTGGTTGGGTGTTTTGTTCCTTGCATTCTGTTGCCCTCTCTGGTTCTTAGGATATGGTGGCCCTGTGTTACCTGGGATCCTGTCAGGTGTGGCCACTGGGGGTTCTGTGTAGAATGTGTTTCTAGGTATTGGGAGCTGATGCTTAGGAATTGGGATGGAGATAGATAGGGGGTACTGAGGGGGTCCCATAAGAGGAAGGAAAGCAGAGTGTTCTACTAGGATCTGCTTAGTCCTCTAGGAATGGCAGAGAACAAGGAGAGGACACAACAGGTGATCTGCTATTGAGCTGGGGATGAGACTTGTTAATTGGATTTGGAGAGGAGGGAAGATCTGTAGTCACCTCTATCTGCTTCACTGGCCAGTGTGGCCTGAATGTTCCCAAGGAATGCCTGCTGGAGTTGAGGGTTGGGATAAAGGATGAGTCAGGGTAGGTTGGAGGAGAAGATCTGCATGGTCTGCTGGAGATGAGGCAGAGAGAAAGGGGAGGTACTGCAAATAGTCTACTACATTGGGGGATGGCACTAGGGACTGGATTTGGAGGAGAAGAGTAAAAGGTTAGGATATGCAGTTAGCCTACCTACTGCTCTGTCCAGTTCTGGTATTTCTAAATGAAATACTTCTATTTCCAAATTGTTTCTTGTCCCACAAATCCTCAAGCATATCATCACATAGAACCTGAATACCAAGTTTCTAACTCCTGGTCTAAATTTAAAAATAAATGAATACATCATAAATACTAAAAATGAATGACATAACAACTCATAGCTAAATTATCAAATTTATTTTGAGTTTCTATACTCTTAACTCATAATGAAAATAACTTGCCTAATTTATGAAAAAAATGACCATAAAGTTGGGTAAATAACAGAGACTATTGCTGTTAAAAGTGCTCCATTAGTGTGACAGCTCACTTTACTAAATTCCTTTTTATTATTTTTGGTGTCATAGTATATATTAAAGTTCAAAACAGTGTAACCATTGATCTCACTCAAAACTTGTGGTTCATGAAAAAAATGAATTATTTTCTTCTAGGGATTATTTTAGAATAATCTTAAGGATAACTTTTACTTAATGGGCTTAAAATGCACAACAATTTGAAAAACACTAAAACTAACCATTACAATATATCATCTTAAGGCTAGATGTTGGGGGCACATGACTTTAATCTTAGCAGGCAGATCTGATTTTGAGGTTAGCCTGGTTTACACAGACCCTGTCTCAAAAATAAAACATGAGCTACAAAATTAATCTTAGCAAATCTTCACTGCACACACAACTATCTAAGGGGCTATCTCTTGCTCTTGAAATAGAAACTCCATCATTTTCTTCCTAAGTCTTAAAATCTTAGCAGATGTCAACTGAATACACTGAGAATGTATTTTGTAAGTGACTAAGAAGCCACTTTACCATTATGACACTGAATACTGGTATTGTTCAAATATTCTACACCACCTTGAAACACACAAAGGAGAGCAATGCTGCTTGGTAGTATCTATCCTTCAGGTGTCTGAGTGAAAGTGGCTTGTAATTCATGGTTCATAAAATAGAATAGTGATCATAAAGTAATTACACTTACTCAAGTGAAGTAAGCATTTATTTAAAAAATAACCCAACAGAAAATTATATGAATACCAGGAGCTTAGAAAGCATTGGCAAAGCAGCCTGCTTTGCAGTTTAAATATTTAAATATTTAAAAGTAGCTAGAATTTTAGGTCTTTAGTCCATTTTTAGTACACTAGAACCATAAATATCTCAAAGTGTGAAGGGACTAACAAGTACACATTTTAAAGCAGAGTTTCAAAGGATGGCTAATATTTTATTACTCATATATTTCAAAACATCATGCAAATTTCAGTATATCTATTCCAAAACTGTATTAATTAAAAATACAATTCATGTAACACTCTAATAAAGACATTAATTTCACATATATAATTAATGTAAATATGATCCAAAATAAGCCAGTCCTTTTACTGTTTGTTCATAGTATACACATAAGTTGCATTGGAGTCATTTCTTCATCTCTAAGAAAACATTTGAGTCTGGAGATTCCTGAACATAAACATACAGCTGCTTGGATGATGAATATTTGAACAGCTACTTTATGGTTTTTTTTTTCAGTTATACATAAAAGCTAACAAATAGATAAAATGTTTTGACAGCAGCCAGATTTCACACATCATTTCCTTCATGAACCTTGAATAATGACAATAGTCCTCTGCGTATGTTGAGAAGTTCCTCTTCATGCTGTGACCAAGGGGAAAAGAACTAGTTGCATAAAGATACAATTAATGTTCATTCCACCCAGTCCCTTAGGTCTACATGGAGTTATCTGGAGGATTCTCCCATCACCAGCAACATTGATGGTAGTGGAGAAAAGACTTGCAATCTTTCAAAGCTTCACAATACAAAAACTAAAGAGTTTAAAAATAAATTTTAGATGGGCAGTGGTGGCACATGCCTTTAATCTCAGTACTTGGGAAGCAGAAGCAGGCATATTTCCTTGAATTCAAGGCCAGCCTGATCTACAGAGCTAGTTCCAGGATAGCTGGGCCATTACACAGAGAAACCCTGCTTGAAACAAACAAACAAAAACTATAGAAAATAATTTTCAGTGAGGACCAACTTGGCAGCTTGTTTGCTCAAGTTGTACAAGGCTGACTACAATTTCACAATCTCTGCACCACTTAGTACTGCATGCCATTAAAGTCTCAGTTATTTTAATACTTTATAAAGGTCACTACTATTATGTACTTAAAACTTTGAGAAAACCTTTAAACATGTCCATGTAAAGCAGTGACACCAGTCTCTCTAGAGTGCACTTCATCCTAGAATGTGGCTGCTAATGTACTTGATTTTTAGAAAGCCAACTAAGTTTATGCAAGTCAATGAAGTGCCATTGCTTAACAGAAGTGCAGGTTAACAGTTCTTCCAATCAGTAATCCGGGTTGCTTGGTTTTGGTTAAAGTATACAATGTTTATAAACAGTACAAACAAGTCATTTCTTCACCTAGTTTTCACATTTGCAAATCATCATCTTTTCCCTCATCCATTCCTCATCTACTCTAACAAGGTTCCCATAATTTAAACAACTAAAAAGTCACCAGGTTGAACCTGGTTTCTCCAAACTCCCACAAAAAGACAAAAAGTAAACAAGTGTGGTGGTCCATGTCTATAATCTGAGCATAAAATCGGAGGCTGAGGTGAGAGGATCACACATAAAGGCCAACCTGGACTCAAAAGCAAGAGCCTGTTTTATAAAGCGGACAGGAAAAGGCACAGAAGCCTGGTAATTACACAGAAGAAAAGACTCAGCTCACTTACCATTTCCTTAAGCAGCTGGTCTTGCAGTATTTTCATATTTGCTTTCATCAAATGCATCTGTAAACATATTTCCCTCATGAAATTTATCCAATTTTCACAACAAAAAGACAAGTTAGACTAACCAACATAAGGTTACAGATAAGTATATAAATTTATACCTCAGATATAAAAATACTGTCTTCATAAACTGAGTTACAGACAGGAAAATTTTTATCCAGTGAAGTTTTCAAAACACGAAGCCTAATAAATAAAATGATAATTAGCTTTTTACATTATCAGTCCACATTCCATTACTATAGTTATGCCATATAAATACACACACTGCACATGCTATGTTTCATCTTTAAGCTTACTGATTCTATCCATTAAGAAAAGCATACTAACCTCTCCTGCTCAATTCGGTGATATGCCCTCATCTTCTGAACTAATTTTTCCCCGACGTCCTAAGTATTAGGGTACAATAAAACTCTTGTACTTTAACATGATTAAAACCTGGAAGTAGAATTAATGTATTTCTACTACTCTAAATTTAAGTAGAAATTGATTATAGTCTAAGAATACTGTATTTAGCACACACTTTTTCAGATTACAATTATTAGAAGTAAAATCTCTCAGATATCTCCCACATTATCAAAGATCATCATTATAAACTTGTTGACAATTTCTGAGTTCAAATGCAGCTGCTATAAGATAAGGCTATGCTTTAAATAACAACAACCTGCAACAGTCTCTCAAAGTGGAAAGCACAAAATTTTAAAGGGCTTTAGTTTTTAAAAATGTTTAATTTTTAGAAACACAAACCACAAACTCCTTCTCCAAGTCATGTAAAGTCTGTGAGTCTTTTTCAACTTTCTTCAGCTCATCTAGGAGAGTGACTTTGAATTTGTCGAGATTTTCATCCCTATTAAAAAGAGACAAAATTAGATTGTTGTAGAACAATAGGGCCCACAGCTCATAAGCGCACAGATACATGGCTCACCAGACAGATTTGTGGTACAGACCTGCGTCCCCGAGCTTGATAGGTCATTGTCATTAGATGTTGTTGAGTCAATTTTAATGTCTTTGTAGTAAATTCATCCATGATTTTATGTTGGGTCTGAAAAATACTTTTAACTTAAAATGTTTTTATAAAAATAACAAGCTAACCAAGATTGTATTATGAAAAAGTCTTTCCATAACAAAAACAACTAAGAAAAACTTAAATGTAATTATTGAAAGTTGACTTTTTTATAAAAGAGCAGTGGCTACTTGTTTTGGTCAGAATTTGAATAGAGTTCATTTTCTATTGTTTTTAGGAATATTACATATGTATGGTGTTTATAAAAATTGCTACTAGTTATAGTTTTCAAGAGCATAGCTTAATAGAATATACCATTTTTTTTTTTAACGAAACGTATTTTCACCTACCAGACACACATAACAGAATCTATAAAATTAGAGATTCTGTTGACCTTGGGAAAAATGAATATTTTAAGAAATTTCAGATCTTTGGATAAAAAGAAAAGGCAATTAAGAGATGAGGCTAATAACATACTAACTGTACTTATCATTCTTCAAAGGAGGGAATGAACTAATCAGTCCAAATAAAGACATAAGAGAATGTCATTTTCTACCTATTACCAATAGGTAGACACTGTTTTTGGATGTACTTTGTATCCATCATCTCATTGAATCCTCAGAAACTAAGGACACAGTATAGATCTGGTGAAAGAAAGCTGGGAGTATAAGATACTTCATTACATGCTACTCTCCACCAATAATAGCCTCTGTGAGATTAGAATGTCTAAAGAAGGGGATGAGGAGATAACTGTCAAGTGCTTATCATGCAAGCATAAAGACCTTAGTTCAGATACCCAGCACCCATGTAAAAAGACAGGTACACCCGGTGGTGAGGCTCACGCCTTTAATCCCAGCACTTGGGAGGCAGAGGCAAGTGGACCTCTGTGAGTTTGGGGCCAGCCTGGTCTACAGAGCGAGATCCAGGACAGGCACCAAAACTACACAAAGAAACCCTGTCTCGAAAAAATAATAAATAAAACAAAAACAAAAGACAGGTCCAGGGACATGTACCTGTGAAGCCAACTCTGAGGAGGCAGAAATAGGCTATCTGGGGCTTGCTGGCCAGCCGGTACAATATAGCTGAATGGACAAACTGTATCTTCATGAAGAGATAATTTCTCAAAAAGAAGATGGAGAACAACTGAGGTCACCTAATGTAGCCCTCTGGCCTCCACAAGCATGTATGTGTGCATGCATACCTCACACACACACACACAAAGCAAAATATCAAAATGCAAAGAAAAATTGAACAGAAGAATTAGGAATATATATAGTAGAGAGATTTTAGAAGTGATGAGAGGTGTCTTTTATCTGACAATCATTCTAATTTATCACATATGCAAAGTTAGATTCATAAATGAGTGTTTTGCTAGCTAAGGATCAGACAAGCCATCCATCATCTACCAGAAACTTGAGGTGTATTACCATGGTATTGTGTGTAATTTGAGGTAACTCACATTAGTTTTCCTCTTATAGTCTGAGCTGATGTTATCATAAAACATTCCCGCACTTGGTAACTCCTGTTGCCAGTCCTCAGGAATAGAAAAATCTGGTGTTGATAATGAAGCTGTAATTTCAGACATTAAAAATGAAAATAATGAGCTAATATTAAAATATGCATTACTACAAATTTATCCTTGTCCTTAGACTGAAAACAAAATTCTTTGTTTAAAAAGTTTTTTTTTTTTTATTAAAAAATGAAATTCTTACTTGTTACAGAACCCTTTGATAGGGCTATTGAGGCACAAACAACAACTAAGGTGCAGTATTTGTTACTTTTAAATCTGACCCATTAATAAGGAAAAAGCACCTAAAGAGTATTTAGTGATACACTACCACTTCAAGTAACTCAGATTTCAGTAAAATGTAAATGTTAAGACATGGTAGAATGATGGGGGAAATCTCTGAGTATTTGAGACCCATGCTACAACTTTTATATAAAGTCAAATTTGTGATAAAAGTCCATATCCATTTTGGACTCACCCAAAGTTGTTTTTTTACAAAGAGAGTTGTTTTGTTGAAGTTGAACTATAGGAAGCTGACCTGAAGTAACTGCAGTCTGACAGGGTTTGATCTGCTTACTTTTGTAGGTGTGAAAATCCAGATCTTCTCTTTGACACACTCTTTTGGAAAGCAACTGTTCTCTGCTTTCTGCCTCTTCTACTTCTGCGTCATTGGAATTACTTAGATCATCTTCTTCTAGGTACATCCGCCGTTTACAACTACGTTGACTGGGACCTTAAGAAACCATTAAAAATAGTGCTGTAGTTCTGATTCAATATACCCACTACTTTATTTATTTAATTAAAAAGCTTTTAAACAACTATTTTAAAGTACATATACTTTTTATTTCTGACAACAAATAATGATATGACTTGAAATGTAGAATTCATTTAGGTATAAGTTCAAAGTAATTCATAATTACTTTAAAAGGCAAAGCTGTGAATAGAAAGATGGCTTAATAGTTGAGAGCATTGGCTGCTCTTTCAAGAACCCAGGCTCAGTTCCCAGCACCCAGACAGTTGCTCATAACTATGTTTAACTCCAGGTTCAAGCATACTTGACACCTCTGGCCTGTGTAGACATTGCATGCACATGAAGCATATATACTCATGCAGGCAACACACAAAAAACTTTTAAAGTAAGTCTTTTAAAAGCAAGATTACGTCTACAAACCTGATACATGAGTATTGTCACTGCACATGTCAAACCATATTTTCTCTCTTCTTTCACTAGACAATGACAATGGAGATGCTGCACAACTTTCCTAAAGTGAATATTAGAGATTAGAAGAAAAGTAGTATAAACACTTATATTCATCTTTGACTATTCTTTATCAAACTCCCAAGCCAACAGATTTTAAATGCTGCCAAATTCTTTTTCATAGCATTGTCTATCTAGCCTTTCTTTTCATCTTTAAGACTGCTGCAAATGAATCTTAATATTAGATTAACATTAATTTTATGCTATTAGTTTTTACCTGACATTTTTTAGACATTTCTGATTGTCAATTTCTCCTTGTTATTAGTGTCTTTATTTATTTGAGTTAGGAAATAGGGAGCTACAGAACATTTTTTACTGTAAAGTGACATTTTTACCTTTAACTTGTGTTTTACTATCTGAACACAGCTTTTTTAAAACTAGTAATTTTACTTAGATTACTACTCTTTAATATGTGTGTTCTTCTAGCCACTTAAAGGTAGCTGAAATCTTAGTCCCACCCCAAGATACAATACTTTATTTTAATCTTCTATATGATTCAGGTTGTTAAATATTTTTACTTATTGACCATTGGAGTTTTCTACTTATAAGAAGTACAGCTAATCAAATTTCTATATAACCATGAGGCCAGAAAATCTTATAAATATGTAAACTAAGGGATTTAGCCCTTATATCTTCATTATTTTAAGACTTTCCTTTAAAATTCCCAACTTTTCACATGACTAAATCATTCTACATATTAAATAGCAGATTCTTAAGTCACAGAGACAGAAAATACTTGGTAATATGACTCCTACTGAAGATTAGCGATTTGAATTAGCATATTACCTCTCTCTTGCTTTGCATATGGTTTTCACGACTATCTGGAGATTCAGTTTCCATCAATTGTTTCTCTGAGCTACTACTGCTTACATCTGAATAGCTGTTATAATGTAGGGTTCTTTGATTATCTATCACTGAATTTGTATTTTTTCTATTCATAACATAATTATTCTTGGTTGGAGTGTTTCTGGGCTATGAATGAATAAGACATACAGAAACCCAAAGGAAGTTAGATAATTACTTAAAAGCAGAAAAAAAGTTGAATGAAATAGTAGGAAACAAACAATTTAAAATTTTAGAGAATTAACACAATGGTAAAACTCAGGATCTACTTAAACAGAACATTAATTAGCTCATGACAAGTATCTAGCAAAGTCCATAAACAAAGATGCCTGCTAGTATGACTTCTATACTTCAGAAGTCACGTCATTTTAACAAGAAAAAGAACATGAAAGCGCAAGTACTGGTCATCAAATACAAAAATTATAATACTTTATATAATTGTCTATATAGAAAGTCTATGACAATCTGGGAAATTATAGAATTCAGCAAGATCATTCAAAATACAAAAAAACCATTATTTTTTTATACAAGAGCAAAAAATATTACTTCTTGACCTTTTTGTTAAGATAAAATACAAAAGCAAAAACCTTTAAAACACCAGAAATGTAGTGTGGGGTTTTTGTGTGAAACACGCAGAAAAGTGTAAAATTAAACAGTGTGGTATCAGCACAAAGATAGTGACTAATAGCCAGACTCACGTGATCAACAAGACTAAGCCTGAGTTAGTTAATGTAAACGTTGTAAGTGGAAAACTCTCATCATTCACAGGAAATCCTAGAGACTAAAACCTAAAAGTTTAAATCAAAAATAACATTTTCACATTAAGAAAAATATTTTAAGGGTAATACTTAAGGAAGAATTGGGTCTTACTAATATAGCCCAAGTTGGTCTTTTTTGTTTGATTGTTTGTTTGTTTTGTTTTTTGAGACAGGGTTTCTCTGTGTAGCTTTGTGCCTTTCCTGGATCTCACTCTGTAGACCAGGCTGGCCTGGAACTCACAAAGATCCACCTGCCTCTGCCTCCCAAGTGCTAGGATTACAGGCGTGCACCACCACCGCCCAGCTCTAAGTTGGTCTTGATATTTCAATCTTCCTGCCTTCACCCGTAGAGTGCTGGGACTAAAGGTATATATTAAACATCGAACTACAGGTATGTATCAAACATTCTCACTAGAGTCTTAAACATTCTAAAGATTAGAAATTTTATTTCATCATTTGTCAGATTGGAGTTCTGGATTCCAGCAAGTAAAAGACACAATGGCATGTAACCAATACAGAAGTGACATCCAGGCCTACAATAAGAATGCCTATAAAGGCTGAGTGTAGTGATGCCCACTTTCAATCCCAGAACTTGGGAGGCAGAGGGTGATGGATCTCTAAGTTTGAGGCCAGCCTTGTCTACATAGTCAGTTTCAGAGCTACATAGCAGGACCTCAAAATAAAACTTCCTGTAAAATTTAAGATATAGTAACACTTCCATTTACAAATCAGAAAACATAAATGGGACTAGAAATGTAGCTTGGTGAAGAATGCTTACCTAGTATGTACAAAGTACTGGATTCAACCCTTACTAACACAAAAACAAAACCACTAATTCACACAATGGCTAAAAACTGAAAGTACTCATTAATGCAGTGAACCATGAAACTCCAAAGACAGATTGAAGTTCATATACACCAGTCTGGTAAAGGCAGAAACATCATGTAGAACTCAGCAGAAACTATGGAAAAGGGGCAGAGTCACTTCTTCAGTTTCCAGCAAGTGAGTATGTAGCAAACTAAAATTCCATAGAGCTCAGAACATATCACAGAAGGTAATGAAGGTAGAATTACTTAGATGTAGACAAACACTTGCAAAATATCCCCTGTAAAGACTACTGGTTTAAAATAAAAGAGCCTTAAAAGTCTCTAGAAATAAAAAATCACTCAGCTAAAAGTGGTAGGTCAGATGGCTCAATAATCAGCAGTTTTGGATCTCTGATACAGGTGTGTTAAGTGAGTATTTTTTTAAGTGCTGGTTCTGTATCTAGGTTCTCATGCATACTAGACAAGGGCTCTAAGTGACATCTCCAAGCCCAAAACAGTTATTAATATCATTTTATTATAAGCAATGATTAGTACCTATGAGTTTCTTCCTTATATAACTAAGCACTTAAGCAATATGATTTTTAACTACATTTTTTTTCAGTTTTGTCAATTTATGATTTCAATAACTAAAACTATTAAATGTTACAAGCACCAAATAACAAATATGCAATATATATTTAGTGAACAAAGTGGCTTATCATTTTCAGATGCATATGATAAAGAAAGTTATATTCTTACCAAAGAAGGTAGTCCTGGAACAGGTGAGTAACTCTTTCTCACACACAGTGTACTGGTCTCACTGATTCTGGGTGATTTTCCCTGACCTCCAACTTTATTGTTGCCATTTAAGGATTCAGATGATGCAGTTTTTAGATAAGGCGAACAAGATTTTGTGATGTAGTCATAATCTTGAGTAAAATCCCTTTCTGTTATTTTTTCTATACCTAGATTCCCCATAAACACAAACATACAAAACATATAGTATTATTGTTCATGCTTGCTCTAGGAAAGGGCATGATACATTTAATAATTTATCATTCCTCAAGAATTAGTTATATTTTTAAAAGATTTCAATAATTTAAGGCCAACTATGTTTGAAATACTAAGACTCTAAAATATTCCCAGTTGAAAATTTAAGAACCTTCAAAAACAATTTAAGCAAAAATACATATAGTATAAGATGAAATATAATGATCAACTTAAGTGTTATCTTAAATATTTTAACATTATAGTAACTATTGTTAAAGTTTTACAAAGTCAGTTGGTTTAAGTTGCTCACTGAAAAACCAGGACAGTAAGGCTAGAGAGACAGCTCAGTCAGAAAGTGCTTGCTGCATAACCATGAGGACCTGAGTTAATCTCCTGAACCCACTGTGAAACATTCTAGAGCTTGGGAGTTGGATCTCTGGAGCCCAGTGGGCCAGCTAGCCAGTCCATTCTGTTTGGTGAGTCCAGGTAGTGATGAGACCTACTTACTTAAGTTTCAGGGGGAAGATGTTTCCTTAGGAACAACATTCCATATTCATATGCACACATACACCAAAATAACAAATGATGATGTAAGTTTTAATGTAAATCAACTCTGTTTTCAGCTCAAATCAAAGTATATGCATTTGTCTTAGCTTATATAATGTGACAATGATTCTGAGCATTGTGAAAATAAAAGGATTTTGCAGTGCTTTAGGGGAAGCAGATACATTATAAGTCTTGAATTTAACTGAAATGATTCATATTTGGAACTGTTTTAAAATAACCTCCAGGAACTTGGTTTTTGTAATTGAAAAACACACATTAAGTCAACACTCTAAAGAATATGTATTTTCATTACCAACTATTTTTAAATAAAAGAAAAAGCTATTTGTTTCTGAAGATAATCTACTGTGATCACAGAATCATATTCCTTAGATTTTTGTCAAAGAATTGTATAAAGGATCCAATACAGCTATGTTATTAAATATTGGAACTTAAGGTAAATTAGAATTACAATGTTACATTTTCACATTTATAGCTTATTAATATTAAATATTTCCACATTGAATCATTTGATCTTTAACATCTTAACATAAAAAATCTAGGAATTCTATTATGTACTCAAGTTGGCAAAAAAAAAAATATTAGCATTAGCTGATTTAAAATTAACTTTAAACTACCTATCTCAAATTTCACAAAAGTAATCTTTAAATATTTTCATGGAGTTACAAAGGAAAACTGTTAACCATCCCAGTAAAATGCAAGGGAAATGAAGTAACACTGACATCTCATCACTTCCACAGATGATGGGCTCCCAGACACAGATACAGAAGATAGGCAAAGACTGTCTTCTCTCCCATCTCTTAGTTCAGATGAAATTTTTGGTTTTTCTGATGGCTGTCCTTTTGGTGTTTCTGTAGTCAAGACATTCTGTTGTTTCTTTGCCAGTTTCTTGGTTTGGGCTCTGGAATGGATATTCTCCTCCTAAATGCACCAGTAACTTCAAATTATGCTCAGATACACTTAAGACAATTGGGCTTTTAAGTTATACTACAACATTTACTGACTTACTATATAAAGTCATAACTAGAGCTTAGATATTATCAGCAAAAATATGTTCTACTACACTAGTAAAATATATTGACTATACAGACAATAATTGTCTACAAACAGAATGTTGTGCAGGTTCAAAGCTGATGACCATATCCAGTTCAGAGAAAACAGAATTCCTAGATTTCACGGTGCTTGAGACACTAAGAAGTCTGTGTACCAAGAAGGGGGTACATACATAAATAAGACTGTGGATCAGACCAAAGGTACTCAGGTCTTTGCTCAGAGTAACAAGTAATAGAGAATTTGCTACAGTTCTGGGTATGGACTGGGGAAGAATTTGAAAGGCATTTTCATTCTTTTGAGTATCAGAAAAGTTACTTCTCAGGATTTTTTGTCATTGTTTTGCTTTTTATTTTTAAGGATAGATAGATAAATGGCTTAGAAAGATATATTTGATGGTGGGCATGGTATCATTAAATCAAGAAATAGGAGAAAATATGGTGATTGTTGTGTGGTCCAAAGGAATTTCACTTCTCCAAATTCTGGAGGTTAGAAAAAGCCAGCATTCCGCAGAAAGCTGCTTCACCTCTACCAAAGGAGCCAGTTTCTTTATCACTGGGGGCAGAGAGGCAAATGGCTATCCATGTTACCTATTAGCAGACCAAAGTACATGCTGGCCTCCAGGCTCCCTCAACGATACATTTCAGAGTTCATGCTGGCATTCTGGCTCTTCTCATCCCATTCAGCTCAGAATCTTCTCCAGCTCCCCCCAGCTTCTCATTCCTCTTATAACCCTGCTTTTTCAGCTATATTCTCTCTGACCCCTCTCCTCTCCCCTTCTCTCATCTCTGTCATGCTGGCATTCTGGCTCTTTTCATCCCATTCAGCTCAGAATCTTCTCCAGCTCCCCAGCTTCTCATTCCTCTTATAACCCTGCTATTTCAGCTATATTCTCTCTGACCCCTCTCCTCTCCCCCTCTCTCATCTCTGTCTGTCTCTGTCTCCCTGGCTTCCTCTCTTAGCCTTCTCTTTTGCTTTTGCTCCCCTCTCTCTCCGTCTCCTTTGCCCTCACAATCTGTCTTAATCTCTGGCCCCCTACCTCCTCTCATGGCCAAGTCCAGTCTGTTGGCCATGTTCAGCTGAATAGTCTCTCCCTGCTATGGACTCTTCCAAATGCCTCTGGCTATACTCTCCTCTCATAGCTACAGTAAAATCCTTCCATTTAACCATACCTTGGAGCAGTCATGTTGTTAGTTTATACATCTGGTTCTGAAACCCTCAGTTTATACAATTATGTTACAATGTCTTTAAAGTGTTCCAGACAAGAGATAACAGGAACACAAACAAGAGGAAATGGTGGTTAATGGGTTAAGATTAACAAAGTGCACCAGGTGGTGGGGGCGTACACTGCCTTTAATCCCATAATCCCAGCACAGCAGAGGTTGTTGGATCTGTGAGTTCAAAGTCAGCTCAGTCTAGAGTCCCGATTTCCTGTTACACAGAGAAACCCTGTCTCGAAAAAACCAAAAGCCAAAACCAAACCAAACAAACAATTCAACATAGTAGTCAAAGACCTATCTCTAGGCTCAAATTCTATCTGTACCACTTCCTAGCTACATGAATTTCTCTTTCTTGAGCCTCAGATTCTCACTTGAGATTAGGATGACAGAATTCACAGTAATTAACCATCTACATATCAGATTTTAAGATAAATCTGTAAAGTACTTAAATTAGCAATGGACATGCTGTAAGTACTATATGCATACATAAAATGTATTTAGTAATTTAAGAAAACTAAATTTAGATATTATCAATTTTAATTGTATTTATTTACCTTTTTTGGAAGTTTGTCTTTAAATAAATATGAAAATTCTTTTTCACTCTCTGATTCTGATTCTGAAGTTGAGAGATCTTTATAATTTTTTTTTGTTTTTGTTGCTCTTCGTGGAAGTCTGGTTCTCCCATCTGCAACTATTTCATCATCCTTTTTGGTAATGTTTTTATTGGGTACCTTTAGAAGAAAGTTTCCTGAATATTATAATATCAGTAATAGATGTATCAAAAATATAAGCTATTTGCTATAAAAATGGCACACTGACAATTATATACAAAATATATGTAGGAATGAAATGATTCTTCATTGGAAAAACTTAAGTGTATTTATGTTACCATTCTTGTCATCTTATCTTGTCATTTTATTCTTTCTATCACAGTCTCTAAGAGGACAGATATTCTCCAAATTTAAACACAAACACATGAGAGTAAGAGAGAGAGAGAAAGCGCACACTCATGTCAATAAAGTACTTGCTGCATATACACAGAGACCTGAGTTCAAACCCTCAGAACCCATATAAACAAGCCAGGCACAGTGGTCAGTTTCTTATACTCTCAGTACTGGGGAGGCAAACAGGGAACTCCAGCTAGGCCATAGACAGGCAGACACTATGAGCTCAATGACCGGCCATTTTAACCAAATGGTGAGCTCTATGCTCAGTAAGAGGTGGAGAAGTGATCAGAGGACATCCTAATGTTGTTAACTTTTAGCCTCTGCATATACTGGCACAAGTAGTACATCTACACACAGTTGCATACACACAGAACATATGGACACCACAGACAGACAGACAGACAAAATGAAGACACTGATTAAAAATAGAATTCATGAGAAAAAATGCAAAGGCAGGATCAAGGATCAGCTATGGAAACTGGTAAGAAAATGAAGGCATGCTGTTAATTGGTATATATATATACCAATTATATATATATATATATATATATATATATATATGCCAATTAACATATATATATATATATATATATTGGTTAAAGGGTATTTTATCTCTTGGTTACCATTATGGATCTTGGCTTCCCCTTTTCCATGGATGACCCTGCAAAATTCAGGAAAAACAGATTAAAATTTTCAACTGATAAAATATTCATAATATACATTTAAAATAATAAAAGAAGCCCCTCACCTTCAACACTTTTAAACATCTAATAAGCCTCCTTCTATATGTGACTTGAAGCTACTATGACATAGGGACCCTTAATCTCAGCTTTTCTGCTGGAGAATGTGGTCTTCAGAACTACCAGGCTACTTTGGGGGCATTCCTTCTCCCTATATTTTGTAGTAGACAGACTATACTACATTGTGATGGGAAATACATTATTAATCTTCAAAAACTTAATTGTTGGAATTGGTAACTTCTTATTCAGTGTTTATGGTATGAATTGCCTGTCTCCCACTTTTATATTATTGGAACTTTTAAAGTATATTATCATCCATGAATCTACCTTCAATTTTAAGAGCCTGAGTAATGCTGAATTTACATGTTCTCTTTTACTGTCCTCTAAACCCTGATGTTAATCACTTCAATAAAATCTGTTCTCATTCACTTGCTTTAAAAAAAATTACTTCAGATATGTGTTTTTAATCAGATACTGAGCTTCTTACCATAAAATGTCCTATGTGACAGCCTATTATTTGCTTTACTTTGTAAAACATCACTTTCCTAGGGCCTTAGTCACATTACTGATAATAGCTTTAGTCCTGTTTGCTTCTTGCTTTTCAAGCACAATGCCTGCCATCTTTTCACATTTCTTTGGGAGCTAAAACAGGTGAAGCTAGTGAAGCAAAGTCTATTTCCAAGAAGTGTTGTGGATATTGCTCTGTATAAATAAAATACTGATTGGCCAGTAGCCAGGCAGGAAGTATAGGTGGGACAAATAGAGAAGAGAATTCTGGGAAGTAGAAGGTTGAGGTGGGGGACATTTCGAGCTGCCACCAGGACAAGGAGGATGTAGGGTGCCAGTAAGCCACAAGCCACGTGGCAAAGTATAGATTAATAAAAATGGGCTGAGTATAAGAGTAAGAGCTAGACAACGGTAGGCCTGAGCTAATGGCCAAGCAGTTTAAATAATATAAGCGTCTGTGTGTTTATTTTATGAGTGGGCTGTTGGACTAACAGGGCTTGGCAGGGGCTGGAGAGAAGGTCTCCGGCTACAAAGAAGAGTCCTATAATGCATATTAATTTATCATCTAGCCATTTCAACAAAATAATTGTCATAGAAGTTTAATTTTGTATTTTTATTGTTTGCAGTACTTTAAACCCCTATCACCACACAGAGATTCCTAATCTTCATGTTTAAAATACACCTTTCACAGTAACCTCTAAGAAAGTGTTTATTATCATCCATTTCTCCTTAGTTTCTTCTAAAACACATTGCTTCAAGCCCAAACTTGTACTAGATCTAGCCTCATATTTCACTATTTTGTAATAAATATATTATATTCTAACTATCCCAATTCTGCATTCCCTGACTATACTGTTTCATACCTGTCTTATATATAATTCTGCTTCTTAATACACCTGGTTGGACTCTTACCTTTTTGAAACATTCATCCAATATTTCTGAACACACACCTAAATTTACATCTATTTTAACTTCTTTCTAAGCCAACCCTCCCTCTCTCACATATCATGACTAGCCATTTTTAATTTCTTTTTTTTTTGTTTTTTTCTCCTTTTTTATTTATTATATTTGTGTTTTAATTTTACGCATCAGCCATGGGTTCCCCTGTCCTCCCCCCTCCCGCCCCCAACCCCACCTTCTCCCCAGCCTCTCCCCTCCATTCCTATCTCCTCCAGGGCCAAGACTCCCCTGGGGATTCAATTTAACCTGGTGGATTCAGTACAGGCAGGTCCAGTCCCCCTCTTCCAGGCTGAGCAAAGCGTCCCTGTGTAAGCCCAAGATTCCAAACAGCCAGCTCATGCACTAAGGAAGCAAAGTGCTAGAGAGGTCCCCAGAAATCCACAATGATACATCCACTGTAAATTACTGGCAATGGTTGAGAGAAAGCCTGATCTGACCTAGTCTGGTGATCAGATGGCCAAACACCCTAACGGTCATGCTGGAACTCTCATCCACTAACTGATGGAAGTGGATGCAGAGATCCTCAGCCAGGCCCCAGGTGGAGCTCCAGGAGTTCAATTGTCAAGAAAGAGGAGGGACTGTAAGAGTGTGAATTGTTGAGACCAAGATTGGAAAAGCACAGGGACAAATACCCAAACAAATGGAAGTACATGAATTATGAACCAAAGGCTGTGGAGCCCCCAGCTGGAGTAGGCCCTCTGGATAAGTGAGACAATTGAATAGTTTGAACTGTTTGGGAGGCACACAGGCAGTGGGACCCGGACCTGTCCTTAGTGCATGACTTGCCCTTTTTATTTTGAAATAAAAGCCAATTACCTTGAAATAAAGATAAGCTTAACTGATAAAGCCAGAGTTATTTTGTCTTCCTTTAAAGTCTGCTACTAAGCCTTGACATTGATTGAGGCTTGGCCACAAATCAGTAATTATCTTTGTCAAAACCTGTATGCCAAACTCTTAAGTATATTAAAAAAAATTATTATCACAAAGAGAACCAAATAGCCACACTCTAGAAAACACTTCATGAATTACTCAAGTAAGGTAACCTGTACTAGAAGACACTATTCCCCTTTTTTTTTTTTTTTTTTTTTTTTTTTTTTTTTGAGACAGGGTTTCTCTGTGTAACTTTGCGCCTTTCCTGGAACTTGCTTTGTAGACCAGGCTGGCCTCGAACTCACAGAAATCCGCCTGCCTCTGCCTCCCAAGTGCTGAGATTAAAGGCATGCGCCACCACCACCCACCTACTATTCTCTTTATATATACTTACTTTTGCATCTAAATGAGTTCCTAAAAAGTGTATGTGTTAGATAAGGCAGAGAAATGAAGATACAGAAACATACAGACAGAGCATAAATATCAGTAAACAGATGTGTCAGGGTCCAGTACTTGACTTTGTTTAAGAATGTTGTTCATGAATGTATAGTAGTTTATTTATAATAACTGTTATCTAAATAAGTGAGTAGTAATGATCCATTAATAAAATGAGCAATGATAATATGTCATGAACCAAGAATTATGGTAAGTCACATCTATGTGTACCTGGAGTCTTATCAAAATGAAAATTTAAGATGTTTGGGAGATATCTCAGTACTTTGGAAAGTACTTTTTACGCAAGCACAAAGACCTGAATTTGGATCACCATCAACCAATATAAAAACCAGGCAAGGCAGTTTACAATTATAATCCCAGCACAGGCAAATCAAACACAGGAGGAACACTGGGTCTTGATGACTAGTCAGTCAGTTAGCTTGGCTGAATTGCCAAGCTTCAAGCTGAGAAACCCTGTTTCAAAAAATAAGGTAGAGAGCAATTGAAGTGGACAGCTAGCACTTTGGCAAGTTCTTCCTGTGCCTTTCTACCTCCCCACCTTCTGTCTCTGTCTCTCCCTCACCCACCATATAGCATAATAATATAACCATATAGCAAAATAATGAAACAACTAGTTTCCTGTTTTGTCCTACTTTTACAAGGACCTATAAATAATAAAAGTATAAATGATGAAAAGAATAAACAAAGCAAGAATATGTAAGAAACCTAGGATTATCAAGTTATTATGCATATCAATAGAGTATTTTATATAACTAAATATAATTATTTGCAAAATTTCTCTAAAAAGTAATTTCTTACTTGATTTTCCACTTTTGTATTTCCTCTTGTTTTTATTTCTACTATAATCCATCAGTCTTTTTGATTTTGGTTCTCTGAGCCAGCTAATGTCAGTCTTGCTGTCACCACACTCTGTTTCAGTGTCACTGAAAACGGTCTTGTCATGACTTGATACCATCTAGAGAGAAAATCCACAAACGTGCCTCAGTACATGTCATAAACAGTAAGGTAAATGCCTAAATTCTACAGATAATAAACTAAATGCTGGTGGAGTTTTGCCATTTTGTTGTTGTTCTTTGTTCCTTCAGCACTGCTAAGGGTCCAAACTCAGGGCTTTTATATTCTATCACTGTGGTACATCCTTATGTATCATTTTTTAAAGCATTCAATGATTTGTCAATAAATGGAATTTTATTTCTCATATTGTCCTTGATTAGTCAGAGAAATGACACAGAGAACAAAGTCAGTGCTGGATGAATCAAAGTCCTCATTTCTACAACATTCATTTATACAAACAGAACGCTCAGCATAGCCCAGCACAGCAGTCTTGGTTTCCTTCATCTTGAAGTCTTGCTCTAAGTAGTCACTTTCTAGTGCAGTATATATTTAGTTACATACATGACTGGTTTTTTTTTTTCACTTTACACTCATACTAAATTGCATGACAAACATTATCATATGAAAATTTCTAAAACTCTCAGAAAGCCTCCACACAGAATTGTCAGATAAGTCTGTCATCCTTCTCAATCATGGTTTTCAAAATGCTGTTTCCCAGATCCTAAACTTGAAGTCACAGATTAGGCCATTTTCCAAAATAGTTTAGACTATTTTTTGTAACTGTTCACTTACTTGGAATCCTCTCATTTCATCCTCAGCTAAGGGAACACAGGTCTTATTATAGGTCCACCATATCCTTAATAATCTGTGTTCTGCACTAAGTACTATAAACATCAGTTTGTGGGAAGGTTGAAGACTGAATGATCTTTTGGAAAATCATCAAGGTATTGCTGCTTTCTTAATAATTTCATTTTATCTGTTTCTCTTAGTATCTTCCTTGTTGTCATGTAAATTACACCAGTCACCTTTCTTTGAGCCAGCATGGCCATCTTCTGGTCCCTCTTCTAGTCTGTCTCTTTTTAGTGCTTCCACACCCACTCCTATCAAATGCATTCACATCAGTTTGGTTAGATTGACAACCAAAGAAGACAAATTTGAATGATTACATTCTTTCACTGTATTTGTTGATGGACACAATATTCTTGGCAGTTGATTTTGAAAGCAGAAAACTGTCAATACCAAATGCAGATTTAGAAGAAAAAGAAGCCTGATCTTATTTTCTTTAGCTTGGCCTTTCTACTATATAGGTTGTGTAGGTGAAGCAGAGGAGTTTGGAGATGAAGTCTTTATAACACTTGGACTAGCTCAATCTTAACAGGCCATGACCAGAGGTTTTCTATTACCAAAAATCCAAACTACTTAAACCTTTCAGTGTTACTTTAATGGCCAGCATCTTCTGTGCTCTGGATTCAGGATTTGGGAGATATTCTCAGACATCTACAGCTAATGTTCTGACTTGTTCTAACTCATTTTCATGGTTTGAAGGTAGAAAATCCTTACAGACTCAAATTCACACTCTCCTTTACTTTATTTCCTCCAGTTTATTGGGTATGTTGTTTTCCCATGGATTCCTTGAGCTTTTTTTCTGAATGGAATAACTGTTATGATAACCTGAATGCTACTATACTATTATACTCTATTTTTTTCAGCTCATGTGAATGACAAACCTCTTATAATTACCTCCATTAGTCCTTCCAATACCAGAATCAAAACCATCTGAAGAGTTAGTTATCAACACTCAAATCATGGTTTTATGTTCATGAAAACTTCAGATTGTTGCTCAAAAATTTAAACAACTTCTTTGCCAGTGGAATGGGAAAGTTAAACAGATGGACCAGGGTAACAGTGAACACCAATTTTAGGTTGTCTGACTTCACAGTAAGCCCTAATTCCAACAGCAGTACTGCACAGCTAGACTTTGATTTTTTTTTCTATATATAAGACTTCTATTTCAGTTTTAGTTTTTATTTTGTATCCCCTGAAATAATATACAATAAAGACCCTTAGCCCATGACAATTTGACAGAGCTACCTATATTTCTGTTTTAAAGTTGTCATATGGCTATCTTTAGAATTAGCCATATTCCTTAGATTGAAGGGCAAAGCTTTCATTACTCCATGTACATATAATGTTGTACTTACCTGCTTCAGATGAAATATACAATGTATGAGCCAAACACAGTATCAAAATCTCAAGTATGAATGTGAACTATTTTTCCTGAACACATGTTAAGTGGAACTAGAATTACAGATGGTTGTAAGCCTCCTTTATAGGTGCTGGGAATGGAATTTGGGTTCTCTGGAAGAATAGTCATTATGCTTCTCAACCTCTGAGCCATCCCTTCAGTTCCTGAATGTTATCTTTAGACACCAGCACATATTTTCTAGTTCTATAGTCTCCAGAATTAAAATGTTATTAAAAGAAATACTCTCTTAAAGATGTATTTTTATTTATGTGATGTTTGTGTATCTATGTGTATGTTAAGCCACATGTGTGCAGGTATCTGCAGAGGCCAGAAAAGGATGTCAGATCCCATTGAAATGGAGTTACAAAAGGCTTGTGAGCTGCCCAATGTGAGTGCTTGAAACCAAACACAGGTCTTCTGAAGAGTACCAAACACTCTTAATCACTGAGCTTAGCTTCCTCTCTAGCCCAAGAAATACTGGTTGATATTGGCATATCACATGCTATAACTTACTCTTTTTTTTTTTGTTTTAAAAGAAGGGTCATGCTCATCATGATTCCTTACGCCTACCCTGAAGAAACAAAAATATGCATTAATTTTAAACATGTATCACATCTGTTTTCTTCAGACAGAGCTCAGTGGGAAATTACTTCTAGTTTTCAGATTTAACTCTTTCACTAACTACATCACTAGCTGTGTAATTATGGCCAGATTATCCTTTCTGACCTCAGTTTTTAAAAAATGAGTTTGAATAAAGAACTAATTCTTCAACTCTATGATTATAATATTCAAGTTACCAATTTTTACATATTGAATTTAGAAATAATTGCTGAAGGAACAATCACAGCTAGAGTACTCATGATAGTAGGATTTTAATCCACTCCTTTCATATGTCAAAAACTCAGATTAGGGGAGATTTTTATCTAAAAGAAAGTAAATATTAATGTGACCTATTAAATTATAGTTTTGAAAAACCTACAATTTTACTGAATTATCCATACTGGCTTCTCTAGTTGTAGCTTGAAATTCTTGGATCTATATGGAAAATAAACAGAAAAAAAAAAGAAAAAATACTATGTCAAACATAAGGGAAATGAAAAGAAAAAAGAACATATCAAAGTTTATTTTCTCTCACTTCAGAGAATAAGAATTGCTAATTAAAATCAGCTTTCCATAGTGCTGTTTAAAGCTAAACCAAATACAGTAAAAGCAGACTGATAATAAAACAAATCAGAATGGATTTATCACAGTGAAGACCAGTTTTTCTGTGACAATGCATTATGGTAAAAATCTCTTACAGTCTAAGAAACTAGAACTTTTGCTGGACCTCATTGCTAGAGTTAACACACATTGATGTCACGTAGACTGTTAGCCCACAGTCTACTCAACCTGTTTGTTTCACCAAACTTTAAGAGAATAATGTAACAACCAACCTTACTTGTCTTAGATTTCCCATGTAACCAACTCTCCAACCTAACTAATGAATAGCTGTAATCTTAAATTATGTACTCTTCCATGCTCCAACCCAGAACAATACATGAATACTCTAATAATCACTTGCTGAAGACAGCAAAAATACAGGTTGAAAGCAATCTCATAAAATGAATATCCACCACAAACACTGAACATAACATTCTTGATAAAAAATGATGTTTGGGGACCAGTTGAATTCATTGACTGAATCCCTTGTCAAACTCTCTTACAGATTTCTATAAAGAATCCCTCATTCCTTCCCCATGTGAAGTTTTCTGTGCTGTTCAATAAACCAGACAAAAGCCTTCTGTTAGGGACACAGACACAGAGAGACAAAGACAGGGGCAGATTCACAAGACAACCTTCAGGCAGGCAAGGGTTCAGACTCATCCAACAGGCAGAGGAGGATGGAAGACACAGGATAAAGAATTCAAACTGAGGTTTAATCTTAAACAACAGGGGGAAGCACTTTGGTTTTTTTTTCTTACTGGCATACTACATTATTAGTGACTTGAAATTTCTTATTAATACATTCAAACAGATCACAATTTTCTTTAAAGAGCAAGTCTAAAGCAGTGCAAAGCCCCAGTTACTCATTTATTTTATATTTTTTAAAAATCAGGGGGGGGGGGACTATCTAGATATACGTATGCTTGCTATCCAAATAAACCATTTAATATTTTTAAGCATTGCAAAGTATATCTATCTCAAGATGCATCTCAAATATATATTCACAACTGGGTATGGCTGCAAGGTGACTAAAGAAGAACAAAATCAGTGATCTCTAGCTTACTCCAAGTTTTATAACAGGTTCATCAGTGCCATTCAAGCTGAAGTTATAGACATCATTCCTGTAGAAAACAAAGACTAATGTTAGCACCACTGCATAAGGAAATTCAGTCTCTTTAAACAACAAACACTTAGGAAAACTTACTCACAGTGGACATTCGGAAGTAACATTAACAAAAGTTGTCTTCAGTTTTCTGTAACTTTTTCTCTGAACCTTTTTCAAAATACAAAAGAGGTTTACATAAAAACATTTAGATATGAGATTACTAGCTCCATCAGACAAGTCACAAATGCAATTAATTTGTGACATTTATTTTCTAGTTGTGCTTTCACTAATATAAAACTAGTACTTGTAACATTTTCTCAGTGAAAATGAGTCAATTGAATAAAAATTTCTCAATAAAACCACTGTTTTGCAAAGACAGGTTTGTTATTGTTGATTTTTGTGTGTGTGTGGTAAAGAAACTAGCAAGCCATTCTACGTCTCTATGTTGCTTAGCAGAGACCAAAGCAGGCTTTTGAAGAAGAGCAGAACATGTGTATTTTGGAAAGTAAACAAGCTAGTATTTAAATGTAATGAAAGGAATGTCACAAACATGCTATAAGGCAAAGAAAATTACACAGGACTAGCATAACAACAAGCTAAAAAGTAGAGATCAGACCATCAAAATTTGACAAATTAAGTAAACATGCAAACAACAACAAAAATCACAACAAATTATAAATGGTAAATCAAAGAGATCTGTATTTTAAGCCCAGATGAAAAGTAAATATTTTAATAAAACCCAAGATTTTAGGATTTGTCAGGACAGATGAGATCAACTGGCAAAACAAAACAAAACAAAACCCACAGAAAAGAGATTGTGATAGACAAATGCAGACTAAATCATGAGCCCAAAGGTGAAAGTACTGGATCCACATTTGAAACAATTTTCATGGTTTAGGGAATGCACCTACAGCCTCTGGCATGGTACACAAGTACTAGACACCACTCGGGTGACATCCTTAGTCGTCATCCTCTGAGACAAGATCTCACTAAAAGTTACCTAGGCAAGCCCTAAACTAGCAATCCTCAGGCCTTAGCTTCCTAAGTAACTGAAATTACAGGAATGCACCATATGGGCTAGCTTAAAAAGAATATTTTCTTTGAAAAATAAAAAGTTAAGGAACTATTTAAGAACTTGTGACTAAATTTGTCAGTGTTATAATCCATCTGGTGGTACTCTATAACCTTAATTCCAATACTATTTTTTACTAGTATTTCAGTGTTTATAATCAAATATTGAGTCTGGCTATATATAGTGAAGTTAAGCAGCACCTACCTTACTGAACTGTAGGTCAGATTTCTTTGAAATCCCACTATAACAAAGATAGTGACAGTATTTAAGGAGCACTTAATATTGGTAAAAATTTTTTTCATAAATACTATCATATATACTAAACATATTTGGGTCACTACATTAATGATACTAAAAAAATGGGCACCAACCCAAACCTAAAACAAAATCTCTAGTCAGATTGATAGTTTTACAATCTCACAGTAAATTATAACTATCACAGTTAAAAATCTAAGTTGTATCAATAATATAGGAGGAAGAATTAAACACTATAAAAGGTATAGTTATGCAGCAAAGTAATTTCTTTCTTACTATATAGGGCCAGAGTGAATTTAAATGTCTCACAGCCTATAAATAGATATTTATAACTAGAACCAGCTTTTAAAAATATTGCAAATAAGAATTATTAGTTAATATAGTTATTTCAGTTCACTCATACCCTGTACTTCATTAAGCAATGCATTTTTAGCACACTTAGCTTTAGTCATTACTAGGTTCTATAAATAAAAATTCTAAGATGTTTATATCTTACAGATTTCTCTCTGAATGTCACACTGTATTATTTCATTCTTTTGACACTTTATAATATGACACTTTATGACATAATAAGGTACTGAAATGCTCTATGTCATATCATTTAAATGCTACCATTGCTAACTATTATTAGTAATTTTTTTTGTTGTTGTTGTTTTTCAAGACAGGGTTTCTCTGTGTAGCTTTGTGCCTTTCCTGGAACTCACTATATAGCCCAGACTGGCCTCGAACTCACAGAGATCCACCTGTCTATGCCTCCCAAGTACTAGGATTAAAGGTGTGTGCCACCACCACCCAGCAGTAATTATTTTCTACTAGAAAGTTATGTTATTCAAATGTCTCCAAAAAAACTTTTTTCATACTGTGCAAGCTAATTTAGTTGTATCTGTCAAAAATCTTCATGTCTCAATTTATGAATATACCTGCTATTCAGAGACTCCTTTAATTTTCTTGTAGATTTCATGCTATCATTTGGGTTGTACCTCTTATTAATTTGGCTTATCAAGGATTCTGCTCCACCAGTAAATCCTTTCCCTTTTGACTTTTCTCTCTGAAACAATCAAAAGCTACTTTAAGACTATTAGTTAACTTTCAAGGGAAAATAAAGGCTGAAAGAAAGTTTAGGAATCTGTTTCTCCAGAGACCTACAAAAACTGAGAGGTCATATTTAAAGTCTGGACTTTATACAGCAGTTAAAGCCATTCATACACAGAGAGCTATGCTGAGTGCTTGGTACACATTTTTTAGAGTTATTATACATGAAAATAAAATACTTCAGTGGGAAAAGACAGTTATTTGAAAAGATCAGTAAAACTGGCAACCTTCCAGCAAAGTTAACTAAGGAATAAAACAAAGATGTAAAGTGCTAACACCAATAATGAAGAGGCCATCACTTTTAATCATAAGCACATTGGGACAATAATTGAGGAAAATTTATCAGCTCATGTCTATAACTCTGGTAACAAACAGATGGGCTAATTCCTTGAATAATACATTTTTAAAAAAAAAAAAACTCAGGCAAAGAGAAATGGGATATTTGAAAACACCTGTATTTATGGATCCAATTAATGGCTAACTTTACAAAACAAAAGGCATCAGACCCAGGTGGGTTTACTAGTGAGTTAATTTAAGAAAGACATTATATCAAATTGTCCCTAATATACTCTAGAAGGCACAAACCAAAAACATCACAAAATAGGAAAACTAGCCAGCAGCTATGAATAGATAGCAAATCAAATCCAATAATGTGAGAAAAGAATTGCATACCAGAAACAAGCAGTACTTAACTCCTTGTATGCAAGGCTGTGTCAACTTTTAAAATTCACCTCTGATAGCCTGAGGGAAAAAGTCCTATCAACAGACCAACAGATGCACATGAAACATCTTATAAGATGATGATTTAAAAAACAAACAAACAAACAAACAAACAAAAAACCTCAGCAAACTAAGAATAGAAGGGAATTTCCACCCCTAGATAAAACACACACACACACACACACACACACACACTCTAATGTGCATATGAAACATCCTCCTGAAAGGAAGGCTCATGTGTATAAAGGTTAGCCCAGCTAGTGACACTATTGAGAGAGGTCACTGGATCATGACTGTGTTAATCTCATCAATGGATTACTTTATTGATACATTCACAGTTGAATGGGTTAGGGGTAGGGGAATACCTTGATGGAAAAAGTAAATCACCTATTTACTGCAGGCAAAACACTCATACACGTATATATTTTTTAAAACTTCAAAATTATATATAAAAAAACTATCATCACACTTAAGGGTAAGAAACTAGATCCTTTTTTAATAAGATGAGAAGTATTTTGCCTCTCATCACTTGTTTTTAAAAATCATACTGGAAGCTAGATAACTCAATAATAAGCAAGGAAAGAATTAAAGCTTCATAGATAATATTTACAAAACTCCTAAAAATATATAATAAAATCATAAAAATTAACAAACAGTAAGGTGGCAACATGAAAAATTAAAACAAAGGTCAATCACTTTTACATGAACCAGCAATTTTCACTAACAACCTCAAAATGAAATGATTGTATATATCTACACAAGAGAAAAACTACACAACTCTAATAAAAGAAATCCAAGGAAATCCAAAAGATATTCCACATACATGTTATAAGTATTGTCAAAGTTGAGACTTTATAGTTTTAATGCAATCCCAGCAACCTATTTTGTGTTAGAAATAAACTCTGCCTCAAAAGCTAATGATACCGAATAGGCAACAGGAAGAACTGGGATTGCTTTATTTCCACATTGCTTCATTTCCAGACTCTAAAAGTCACAATCAAGACAGAACTGGAATGCCAACACAGGCAAAAGATCAATACCACAGAATCAAGAACCTAGAATTAGATTCCCCTCAACACACAAATACAGTGAACAAAAGACCAAAAAACAAAAACAAAAACAAAAAACAAACAAACAAACAAAAACCCAACCAAACAAACAAACAAACAAAAAAAACAGTTCAACAGAGAATTAGACAGTCTCTTCACTATGTCAGGTCCAAAAGAAACTGGCTAACTGTGGTGCCTATTAGCATATCAAAGCCCATGCTGGCCTCCCTGCTCACTCAGTACTTGGGGTTGTTCTTGGCTATTTTCACCCCATCCCCTTACCCTAAAACACTGACCTTCAGGCCATGCACTCTCTCGACCCTCCTCTTTTGCCTCTCTCTTTAGTCTTCTCTTTTTCTTCCCCTCTCACTTTCCTCCCCTTCTCTCAAAGCCATGTTTGTTCTACCACTTTCTCTTCATGCTCTAGACATTTCCAGATGCCTCTGGCTGTACTCTCTCTAATATCAACAATAAAAACCTTCCCCTCAACCATACTTTAGAGATGTCAGTCATATCCTCCCTTTATACAATGTGGTACTAGAATACATTGAACAAGCATATAGCAAGTAGACCTTTGCTCTTCACAAACAGTTTAAAATAGAACACAGACCTAAATGTAAACCACAAAACAATAAAACTTGAAGATGCCATGTAAGACAATCTAGGTGAATTGTGTTTGGCAGTACCTTTTTATATAGATTTTTTAAAAATGTAAATCATGCAACAAAGGTAAGCAGTGATCCTTTAAAATTACAAACTGCTCTATTTAAAAAAAAAAAAAGTGCTACTGTTTAGAGATGAAACAAGACTGGGAGAAAATTTTTGCAATTGTATTTGATAATGGCCTTGTATCCAAAACACTAAAGAACCTTTAAAACTAGAGAACAAGCACACTTTTAAATGATAAAAGGATCTTAACAACCTGCCAAATAGATGGGATGCCAAAAACAAAACAAAAACAAACAAACAAAAAGAAAGTGGCTCAACATCATATGACATTAAATTTCAACTGAAAACACCACTCCATACCACTTAGAATGGCTAAAATGGGAAACCCTGACTGAGGACACTAAGTACTGGTAAGCATGTAGCTTAATTCTCATTGCTGGTGGGGATGCAACATAATATCGCTGCTTTAGAAGACTTTTTTTTTTTAATAAAAATCTCCAAATATGCAAATTATGTGATCCAGTAATCAAGAATAGGTAGAAAACAGGAATTCTGTGACTGTGGAAAAAATTCAATCACTTAGTGGTTTAAAAGCACAAAAGCATATAGTACAAATCTTAATATAAAGTATAGACATTAATAATTATGTTTTAATGATATATCTCTAAAAAATGTACCATTTTAAATGTTATTAATGGGAAAAAGAAACAAGAAGAGTCTATGAAAATCTCTAACTCTTACTTACTTTTTGTAACCATAAAACTTTTCTTCAAAAAAAAAAAGTCTAGGAAAATTCCTGAAAAATTAAAGGACTACAAAGAATTATCACCACTATGTTTTAGATAATTTAGTCTTAATACTTAAATACATAGTCTCTTGATTTTATATTTTTTTCCTTGGGTCAAGCATATAGATTTTAAAAACTAACAAAAAGTAGTATGTTAATCATTTTAAAGTCTGTGTTTTCATAAATAATGGAAGTTACCTCTATCCCTTCTTGATAGAAGCTGTGTTACTGGCTTAATGAAATGTGACAAAAATGAACCTCCCTGAAAACAGTGTATGACTTCAGACCTTCCAGAGCTACAGATGTGCTATTGTTCTGTACTGATCCAATAAACAGAAGGCAAAGTAAGATAGATGACTGATCCACCATAGAAAAAGGACAAGAAATGTTGTGTAATGATACAGGAGATAGATAGCACTTATTAGGGAAAAAAAATATTAAGTTGATTTAAAGAAACCTAACTTGTTACATTTTTCCCATTATGATAAATCCTTGAGAGAACTTAAAAGAATAAAAGCTATGTTTCTTTCTCATGATTTCAGAGACTGTAATTCACCTTTGGCCTTGTCACTTTGGGCATGGGGTGAGCTGAAAGTCATGGTGGCTACAGTGTGGCAGAGGAGTCTGTTTCATTCATAGCAACTACAGAACAAGCAAGATAAACAGAAGGAAGAGGCCAGGGTAAAATATACTTGTCAAAAACATGCCCTCAGTGATCTGCTTCCTCAATCCAAGCCTTCTAATAGTCCATTCAGTAGAGATGCATCAGTGGCCTTATCCATTGGTGAAAATGATACCCTATGATCAAATCAAGTCTCAAAGATTGGATTCACTAGCTAGGAAGCCTTCAAGACCACAAGCCTTTGGGGAACACTACACTACACATAAACCCTAACAGATGCTCAGTTGGGTTTCTATGCTCTAAGAAAAAAGAATGACTAGCACATGAAAGTTCTGTGAAGCACTCTGAGCCTTCTACAGAAAAAAATGAAGCCAACAACAGCACAACTTATTTATTTACTGTTTATCATCTTGAAACAGATATAGTCAACAGGAAAGAGGGAACCTTCACTGACTGGGTTGCCTACATCAGATTGTCTGTAGAAGCAATTTCTTAAGGACTGACATGAAAGGGCCCAGCCCACTGTGGATATTGACAGCCTTGGGCAGGTGAGTCCTGGGTTTGTGTAAAAATGCAGGCTGAGTGAGCCATGGAGAACAATCCCTGACTGACTTCCCTTTATAATAGACTGCAATTTGTAAACTGAATCAAACTCTTTTCTCCCCAGATTTCTTTTGGTCATTGTGTGTATCACAGCAATAGAAAGAAAACAAAGACAGTTGTGGGTTATACTTACAAAGTAACAGCATACACAATGGCCACTCATAGGAAAGAAGTATTATGAAAGACCAGTTCAATTTACACTTTCAGAAGGATAGAGAAAAATGAATAAGAAATGTAAGGTTGATTTATTTATACATACATAACATGCTTGGTTATACCAACTATACAGTTCCATGGGGCTGTGCTAGGGAGGTGAATGAGGAGCTTGGGGAAGCATCTAGGAACTGAGCTAAAGAACCAGGCATTATCCATGTCGAGTCTGTAGCAATCAGTCAAGCCTCTGTTAACAGTATGAACTATATGGGTGTGTAGAAAATTAATAAATCCAATACTCACCAATGGTATTTCTTTTAGTGCACATGAATTAACTTCAGAAGTCAGATCTTTCCTCAATTTTGTATGACTTCTTGTGCTTTTTCTAGAAGGGTCTGTATCACAGATAGTAGTATTCACATCTTTTGACAATACACATGTCTTCTTATAGATGAGCGATTCTTCAGTTGTCTTATTTAGGAGTACTGATTTATAAGTAGTTTCAGATAAACTATGCCAATCAGTTTGCTTATTGTTTTCAGTACTTTTCTTTTGTGAATATTTAGGATGATTTTGTTCTTGATTGTTGTTTCTTTCACAAACTTCTGCTCCATCTGACTTGTCACACTTAACTACATCTTTCCTGTATTTTACCCTTTGTGTTTCTTCAGAATCATCATCAGATACTATTTTTTGTTTAGTGCATTTTTTGTTGACACTAATATCTAGTGGAAAAATGAGAGTCTTTTAGAATGAGTATACTGGTAACATCTAAACTTTATTGTAACCAAAAGTACTTGTTAGATGCTTAGTGTTTCTAACACTAATTGCACTAACAAGTAAGACTATTTTTACCTTGGTTAAAAGTGTGTCCTGGTAAAGCAAGGGCTCTCTGGTTATTTTTGCAGAGTTTGATAGTTGTTACAGGTGTCCAACATGGCCATTTGGAGTGTTCTCTATTTTTAGTGATGTCTATAACACCAGGTAATCTAGAAAAAATGGTATTTGTTCAATATACTATCAAACACTAGTGCATGACACTTCAAGGCATGATGTTTATATAACATTGTTAAATATGGAAAAAATTTTATACAGCATGTGAAAATTATATAATTGATAAAATTAAAAATACTAGAAAAGTATCATTACTGTTACTACACCACTATATACCAAAATACATGTTTCACATCCTAACATATCTTATTGTGAATATAAACCAAGGTAAAAATTTCCACACTAGTATTGTAAAGATCTTATGGCTGCTTGATATGGAAAGAAAAAGAACAGCCTATCAAATGATTACAAATGCTATGATAGATCTTGCATTCTAATAATAGAAATGCCTTTCTTTCAAATCTGTTCAATTGAATTCACCCAAAATAATATGAATACATGCTAAGTAGTCTGAAGGATTCTCTCATACTCACCGAGGCTCATCTATTTTTCCCATTGCATACACATCAGAAAAAGTGTCCTCAATCTCATCTAAATAAAACAAAACCGTAGTTGTTTTGGTGGAAGAATGTGGTTGGAAAAATGAAGTGAGAATATAACCTTATATAAGCAGACATTTGAGGATGGGAACATTGATTTTGTCCTCCTCCCCCTCTGACCTAAAACTTCCCAGGAACAGAGGCAAAATAGTCTATTTTATCATCATACCAACATTTCTTTATACAACGCCAGCACACATATTATAAACTTATTATTTTCAAATTAATGAAAGCCACTGGGGCTGAAAAGATTAGAAGGGCTCACTTGTTCTTTTTCTCCCTCACACATTTACATGTACACACATGTATACATACAGACACATACTATTACATGCACACACACTTGTTTGCACACACTTGTATATTCACACATGCACACGTATGCACTACATACACACACACTTTTGCAGATGAGGTGCACTCACAGAGACTAAGATTAATCTTAAATTAATCCACAAAAGTACTTACTGAAATTTTGGTCTGGGGATTCACTTTCCTCATTTTCTTTGTTTTCTACAACTTTAGTAGTTTGGCTCTGCTATCAACAGAGGAAATATAGATGTAAACATAAATTAAGACATTATATGAATTCAGCTTTTCAAAGACCACTAAGGATTGAAAATATAAGTTTGCCTTTGTATGAAAATTAGTATACATATTTCATGAACATTATGCACACATTCTAGACCATTCATCGACTAATATTGAAATGCACAAAAAGTAACTTTCACTGCAGACCAAGAGGCAGAAGATTCCACAAATTTGCTAATCTTGTGTCAGAGCTACTACACTTAAGGCTAATGATTTCTAGGGTCTCCACATACGTCTCTCCTGTTGCCATTGACTTCATACTCTATTCTCTTTTACTAAAGTTCAAAGAGCTGAAACTTATGAAGTGTTAAATTATTAATTTTTTTTACCACTTTCCAGGTAATTCTTCTCCTGAATCAATATTTCTTTCTATAGCCACATATTCACCCTAGATCTAGATTTTTTAAAAAACAAACAACCAAAAAAAACCTGCCATCACTATCAGCAAAATACATTGCCTAGCTGCAGATATTTTACCTTACCCTTACTTGTTGTCTTTGGGATGCCAGTCATCATACAATCAATACTCAGAACTATGCCACAAATCAGAAAAATAGTGACTTTATTAGTTTGTAATATATTCAAATCTTATGCCATTTATCTTTCTGCACCAATTAATTTAAGTTAGCTTTTATCTTCGGGTTAGGCTGCTGCTTCTTCTTTGGGTTCTTACTAATTCCTATGTGTGTATCTAAGGATGCATGCTTATGCTTTAACTGTATGACAATCTTATTAATCTGTATAATTCTACGCTAGACTTTCAGACACTTCAAGACATATTCTGTTGTGATCTCATTCTGTGTCTTCTCACAGCAGACACAGGTTTGTATAATCAAGAATGACAAAAAGTTCATTTCTCTTAGTAATGTGTAAGTTTCAGGTACAGTGAAACAAGCAATTTAGAATTTTAATGTAAGCACAGTGGGTCACATGCTAGAAGGACCCTTTCAAAGATAACTGTTATTTAGAAAAACATGTCATTTTCTAAATAAATATTGTACTTGGAAAAGAAGGCAGCTCAGTATAAATTTCTAAAATAACTTGTTAAAATTTATTTTAACACAAAGTATCCTTACTTTGTCTCTATTATTCCATCTATTTCTTCCATCAGATTGTCTAGATTTGAGTGACACAGCATAATCCATTCCACTTTCTGATGTTTTAGAAACATCAGCTTTTCCGGCAGAATTTATCACTTGCAGTGGTGCCTTGCTTCTTCGGGGTGTTGCTAAAAGAATAAAGATAGAAGCTATTTTCCCTCTTGTCACAGAGGTAACTTTCAGGTGAGGAAGTTGAGAGATGAAGGGTCTCAGGACATTTCCCAGGCTTCTGGCTTAAATGACTAAATGGACACTATGCCATTTAACAAAAAGAGAAAAAAAACATCAAGAAGGATTCAAATATGAAACTACTCATTTGAGAAAATCTGTCATGAACAGGGATGTTACCCAATGGGCAACTGGATTTTTTTGGATTGGAAGGCCACTACTAAGTTGTCATCAAAGCAACGAATACCAGAATGTGCCAGGTACTATGTCAGTAAATCACAACATTATTTGTTGAGTGGTTTTTATGTAATTCTGTAAACAAACTGATAAGATATTTTCATTCTATGGGTTGAAAAATAAATTGATTCTGAATTTAGCTAGAGGATATTGTGTGTCAGATACAAAGCTGGTAGTGAAAAACTAAATTCAAGAAAACTGATGACTCCAACACTGTTTTTAATCAGTTATGATGCCTCCTACTTAAATTATGATAAATTATTAACACAGAATATTAATATTTTAAGAATTTAAGTCAATACATTTTCTTCTAATTAAAAGATACTATGATTCATATTTTTATCAATTTTATATCCAGAGTTTCCCTGAACTAAAAATTCCTCCCCTAAAATACTTGCTAAAAGTCTTTTAAGAATGTATAGCACTTACATGTGTTGATTAATAGTATTGGACTTCGCACAGTGTATCTGTCTGTATCAGGAACAATCATTGATGCTTCAGACATTTTCTTTCTGCTAGGTGTAGTTATCTTAAACCATGAGAAAAAGCCACAATAAAAACACATTCTGTTTAAACATTAAATATCCTACAATTTTATTCCAATGTTTTGCCTTGACTACATGCAAAAGGTTAAGTATATTTAAGTAAATACAATATTGCACAAATTTCGGTTTTAAGGTGACTTACTTAAATAGTTTTATCTTCATGTTTGGTAATGACAAAAAATACTGTTTTAAAATATTTATAGATCACAGTGAGCTTATATAACATAGTACCTTTATATACTAGCTAAAAATATTTTATAGATATTTAGCTAACAAATAATTTGTGATTTCCAACATTTCATGATGATGATGTTTGCATGTATAGTTATTTAAAACTATTTTGAATTCTTTTAAAATGTCAAGCATTTTTCAGTATTTTCCCTCATTTACTGTCATTTGAAGTAATAAGAATTCAGAGCCACCAATTCTAATAAAGGATTGGATTGCCCCACATCACTAAAAGTAACAGAAATTGGTAAGTAGAAATAGGGACTACATGGGACACAAGTTTCAGAGAGTGCCACATAAATAAGATGATTCGATGTATGAAAAAAAAAAAAGAACCTAAAAACTTAGGACAGTTTAAGGTTGCATTTTATGTTAGAACCACAGCAAAGATATGATTTTAAAAAGCATTAAAGTAGCTATTCAATGTATCTGCAATTTAGAATTTACAAGTGTGCTGTAGATATTTCTCTGTATAAATAAAATGCTGATTATCCAGTAGCCAGGCAGGAAGTATAGGCAGGACAAGCAGAGAAGAGAATTCTGGGAACAGGAAGGTTGAGTCAGGAGACGCTGCCAGCCACCCCCATGAGTACCAACATGTAAGATACTGATAAGCCAAGAGCCATGTGGCAAGGTATAGATTTATAGAAATGGGTTAATTTAAGATGTAAGAACTAGACAGCCAGAAGCCTGAGCCATTAGGCCAAACAGTTAAAATAATATAAGAGTCTGTGTGTTTATGTTGTAAGTGGGCTGCGGGACTGCAGAGGCTTGGCGGAGCTGGAGAGAAACTCTCCAGCTACACAAGTGTACAACATAACAAACATGACTCCCTGAATAAAATACTGGCTTCTGTTTGCATTTGTAAAAGATGGGACAAAAACAAATGCTAGGTCAAGGCAACACTGTATCCACTCTAGGTGCCTTTGCTCTCTTTCCTTCAGCAGTGACTGATCTGTGTTAGTTTAATAAAGTAACTCACTCAACACCATGTTTACCTCATCCTGGCTGCTTGCTCTGTCCTCCTGGTTGCTGCTGTTGTCTTGTTTTGGAGGATTTGCAAGTCTCTTTGGCAGGTCAGATTTCTCTTTTAGATGAAGAAGGTCTTCTTTGACTGAAGATGGTTGACTTTCTGGCACTAGAATCTGTTGAATTAAGGATGCAAAAAATTCGACTTTAAAAAACCTCAAGACAAATGACTATCTCAAAAATCACTATATTTTTGCAAAGCTTCTGTTCCTCTTCCATTCACACTATCTTCCCTTACTAGGCATTTTCTAAACTTCACAAAATGACCCAACAAAACAGTAACCTTTGCAAATAAGCTCTGCCACTCACAGTTCTCATTTTTAAAATAAACTCTAGTTTTTAATAATCCTTTATTCTATAATAAAATTATCATTAACTAAAATATTTTATTACAGAACTATTTATATTGAGACCATTTGCTTTCACATAATCACCCTCTAAAATTAGCTTTACCACTGTATTTTTATTTAGTGTTGAATAAAAATTAAGTCAGACACATACCTGTGATCCACTTGCATCAAAAAGTATATGAATAGATGTTTTGGCAACTGAAATGCCTTGTTTTCTGGTAAATTCCTAAAATTCAATTCAAAGTGATGCTATTTTCTTTCTATTTAATGCATTTATCTCCTACCCATTTTCTTCCACAATTGCCAATTATCCCCCAAATCATTACTATGCATACATGAATGGTCTAACTTAAGAGCACCTCAGTTACTTAGTACTATCCAGTCTCAAGTTTTCCATTTTGCTGCCTATATAAAGGTCCCTTACAAATATATATCTTTGACGTATTTTTTTAAGAGAGGGTTTTGTTAGGTAGTCCAGGCTGGCCTTCAACTCACAAAGATTCACCTGCCTCTTGAATATTGGTGTGCATCACACCCAAGCCTGGAATGACATAAATCTTTTACATTATCCAAATTTGTTAAGAGAATATCTCCCTAAAATGTTCCATAAACTGTCACCCTATATTTTCAGTTAAGCAGTGATGGCTTATATAGCCTTCCATAACACTATTCCTCCATAGGCTATTTCAAGTCCCATCTTCATAATCATGCTTTGCACTATAACTCTCGATGAGTATTCTCTGGTTTATATAATTTTTCCATAGGTTAACTATTTACTTCTATCATTTCTATAATTCTTAAAATGCTTAATATTTTGAAAATGTTTTATTTCAGTCTTGAAATACATGGTGGTAACTCATCAAATGATTTAAGCAGCTACTGCCAGCTGATTCTGTCATCTGAGATACTTTATAAAGGCATCACAAAGGATATGAATTAATGAGCCAATAAGAACTCCACAGTACAGCTTAAAAATCACATTATTTGTTGGGTGTTCATGCACATGTGACATAGTACACATGTAGCAGTCAGAGGACAACTTGAGACACTAGTCCCATCATTCCAGCAAAGGTGGAAACTTTGGTCTTCAGGCTTGGTAGCAAAGTACCTTTATCCACTGAGCCATCATGCCAGCCCTTCACAATATAATGTAAAGAGCTAAAATCTATGCCATTTTAAGATTTTGATAACAAAAAAAGCAATGAAACTTATAGCCCCAGTTTGTAAAACCATAATACTATTTGTTGAAGGAGATTTTAAAAGCTTACCTTGTACTTATTTCCACCAAAAATTTTTTTAGTCACATTGGTGATTTCTAATGATGCATCAAAATACAAAAGTAACTCTTTCCCTTCTTTCTTACTAATTCTTACTATAGTTTTCAGAGTTATAGTCAGTAGCTTCTTTGACTCTTTTACTGTATATAAAAAACAACATTAATGATAATATATTAATCTCTATGATATTTGTAACTATACTTTAAATATATATGCAGCAAATTGAATCAAAATTCAAAGTTTAAAATTGGATGTTGTTTACTCAACACAACTACTAACTATACAAACAAATCTATCAACTTATATTTCAGTTTCAGTGTCATTATCAGTAAATCATATAACAATGACCTAACTCTTGAGATAGGTCCCTGGAATAGTTTCTAAGCCCTAGTCAATTCTTAAAATATTCCATGAACATGCCTGAAAAAGCTGCTTTCTTAAAGAAAATAACTTGAATTATAATTACATTATTTCTAGCTATCACCACATATACAAAGATCTCTGTTAAATCAACACACTAACTCTTAATAACATTTGATAAAAAATTCCTGAGTATTATGGAAAAGGATGTAATCCTTATCCTCAAGGAACATTTCAACCCAATAAAAACATTGTACTTTAAGTCCCAGTTGTATGAGGTGTCCACACTCAATACTCCAAGGAAATAATAGAGAGCCAGCTAGCAACTAATTAGTTTGCCTGTATTATAGGTTAAATCCCCAACATCAGGAGCTACTGTGCTCTGGCTTTCCTCTGGTGAGGCTCCTATTATTAGCTGAGAAGCCTCCTCACCTGTCTCCCAGAGAATTCTTTTGGGCCAAAGGAAAACAGACCACTCAAAGTAAGTAATCTTATTTCTACAATCACACAGGCGACTCTGATCTGCCCTAAGGGGCAAATATTTTTGCAAAGAATAAATTAAAACTCTTATAAACTCTTATTTGCCCAAATACAAAATGCCTTTCTTTTGTACATATGTGGCATTTTCCATAGTAATGGACTTCGATGGTACTAAGAAATAATAACTAACAAAAATCCTACTATATTTCTCCCTACAATAGTACAGTTAAGAATTTTAGTTCATGTGAGCCCAACTTTAAATTTTCATGTTACAGAGGTAAAAACTGATGTGGTTCATGTTCTGATGAAGAATATTAATGCACTTACAATCTTTATGGGTTTTTACTAATAATTGTTTCATGTTTTTAACCTGCATTTCACTTTTCTCTGTAGTTTACTGCATATCTACTCAACGCAGTATTTTCTTCTACTACAAACCAACAGCATTACAATTATAATTTTGAATAATTCTTTGTATAAAGATTTATCTATGAGTTGTGACCATCAATACAGTAATACAACTTTGTTTGCTTTACTTTACTGATTACTTTGTTGAGATTTCTGACATTTGCTCTGATGTCCTGAACTAAATCATAATTTACTTTGTTTTTTAAAATTAGTAAACTTATTAAGATTGGAAAAAAAAAACTTGTTTGGTTTCTTGCTCAGATATCAATAGGTTTGGCTTTATAACATATCAAGATGTTATTATATGATTCCAGTAAGAATGTAATAAAGTGCTTCATCTACAAAATCATTTAGAATGACATTTAAATTCATATATAAACAAACGAGTATTTAGTTTTCTCATTAATCACCGTGTCATGATAATCAACTAGGAACAAAGAAAGGGACAAACACAAAATACATAACAGGTAGAACTAAGGAGAGAAGGAGTGGTTAAGGTAGTGAAGAGGAAATAGTCAAAGCTTTTAGGGCTGACAAGATAGATCAGTTGATTGCTGCCAAGCCTGAGACCCTGAAACTCAAAAGCCTCAGCACCCACATAGTGGGAAGGGAGAACCAACTCTTAAAAGTTGTCCTCTGAATTCCATGTGCACCCTGACACTCACACATGTCCCTAACCCCCTTCTACTATTAAACATACAATAAAATTCCCCAAAGAAGAGATTTCCAAGTTTTAAAACAAAAGAGCAGCTTCTTTATATTTGGGGTTAAGAAAGCAGTTTTGATCATACACCATTTGTTAGGAAATAAAGAAAAAGCTCTTTAGGATAAGATTATGAGAACAATAGTGCTCATGTTACATTGGGAGCTCAACTGAGAAAAATTTAAAAACATTTAAATTGTAGTCACCAGTGTCAAATGTGGAGAAGACAATGTAAGAATACACATGTGCATGAGCACACACATGCACATAGAAATTTTAATTAGAGGAGTTAAGAATCTTGACAGTCAACTATTTAGAGATATGCAATAAAATATAACAGAACAGAAATTAATAAGGTAAAGAAAAATGCCATAACTATTTTTTCTAAACTGGCTATGAACAGAGAAAGAACAAGAAGAAACCATAGGACCAATCCAAGCTGACTTTGTGACCTTATTTATATTCTGAGAAAAGAGATATTGAGAGAATATATGAATTGATGGAGCAAATATCTGGAAAACATGAAAGATGAACCCAGATACAAGGGGAAACACATCTCTTTAATTTCCAGAAACAGAAAATAGTGAAAAGATACTTGGAGATGAAAGTGTGAAAAGATGAAATTTACAACATTTTTGGCTGAAAATTCATATTTTTTGTGAATTACTATGTAGTAGTATAAAAAAGAGAAAAACAATCTTGAGGATAGTTATAAAGACTAACATAGCTACCACTGAGAGTACTAAGCAGCTAGGGAGATAGCTTCATCAGGGAAATACTTTCTGGGGAAGCACAAAGACCTGGGTTCAATACTCTAGCTACAGACATGGAGAATATTATCAAATAGCAGGTAGGCCAGAGTCTTAAGTCATAAATGTCTACCTCTGTGGAAGATGCAGTATTTTGTTTCAGGACAGTATCTTGTTATTATGATTGTGGGCTTAGGAAGAGAAACTGCTAGAACAAATAATACATTAAACATAAAGTTACCAGTAAGATTCAGAGTTAACAAATATAAAATGTGAACTTTAAAAGGACTAGACTATGTTCTGGGCAGCAAAAGGAGATACACAAAAATGGTTATTGAGCTCTGGTAGGCTTTTCATATCTGATTTATCTGGCTAGGACTTCTGTGGGTGAACATATGCCAAAATATGCTGTACCTCCTGATTATGTATAATTATTAAGTATCATTTAAATTACTTTAAAGTAGAGTTAATTCTCTATCTCACTGGCTTAGATACAAAATGCTTCCTGAAATAGGCCAGCCTTAAATACATGATCAGTTCCCCACTTACAATGTATGCTAGAGTTTGGACTAAATGGCTGGTGAACTGAGCTAGAATTTTCTATAGCTCTAGATACAATGTCAATCATAAAGTGACTTGACAGGAAATTAGTACCAGTACATCACTGGTATTAAAGAAACAAGACTTTAGAAAAGGGCTAAAGACAATTAAGATACTGTAGCTTAATAGAGAGGTGATTAAAATTTAAAAAGATAATTTCAGGAGGTAGTTCTGTAAAATAAATTATTTAAGATATAAATGAAAAACTGCCCAAATATTCTATGGTATGAATATGGTTCACTGTCACTAAAGGTCAGGTTGAAAATTCCTCATTCTGGCAATGCTGATGGATGGCACTCAGTGGCAGATGTTTGGCTCATGAACAGATTAATGTCTTCTCAACTTTTATGGAGCTACTATAGACAGTTACATAAAGGTGAGCTCAAGCTCCTCAAATTACTCTTGCCACATGATAGCCTGCTTTCCACTATGAGGCCCTTCACCAGGAATTAAACAAGTACTGCTGCAGCTTGATCATGAGATGCCCAGCCTCTACTACAGCCAAATTAACTTTTTCATGTTATTTATTACATTCAGTCATGAGTATTTTGTTATAGCAATAGGAAACAGACCAAGACAATGTATAACATGTCATGGTGAGAAAAAGGAATGTTTTTATCACTCTCCTAACCCCAGAAATAAGGCAAAATGTTTATTTTCATAATTTCTATTAGCAATGCAATGATAGTTCTTATCACTAGTACAGTAAGGCAAGAGGACTTGACAAAATTGAAATTATTTTCTTAAAGTGATTAGATTTTAATCTGTACATGTGTGTGCACACACATACATGAATACATGCGGCGAGCTCCTCGACCAGCAAGGAAGAAGGACCACCACTTGAGGATTCTTCTCAGATCACACTTTATTGGAGCGCCTCTTGATTAAGGGAGAGCGGGAGGTGAGGGGCCCCGAGAACAAAAGAGCAGCTGTTTATATGGGAAACTAAGGGAATGGGTTACTCTGTGATTGGATTCCGCCAGAATTCAAGCACGGGGAGCCATGGGATAGGCTTGGGGACACAAGGTCATGATATCAACACTCGTGCAGGTGCAGTGTAAATCAGCCACAGAGCTCTGTAATTGCCTTATATGGAGTTATTTATGAACTGGCGATTCAAGGCCAGCGCCATCTCGGAATGGCGGTTGGCGGCTCCTAACAAATACATGTGTGGGTTATCTAGGCATAAATACATGACATGTATGCAGAGGTCAGAGAATTTCCAGGGGTAGGTTTTCTCTTTCCTGGGGACTCAAACTTGCTTTGCGGCCAGTGCCTTAAGCCATTAAACCATCTTGCTGGCCCAGAAACTGAAAATCTTACATACAGACTAAAAACCTAAACCAGAGAGATTACTTCAGCCAACACTTTAGACATTTCTAAACTTGAATAGGTATGCAATTACCTCTGGTATAACACAAGCACTGTACTCCTTAGCAATTGGCCCAAGAGAAATAAATTATAGATATACAGATTATACAATATTCACAGCAGCATTTCATAAGAGCTAAAACCTTGAACATTCCAAATCCCAAAAGTTCTCTGGGCATGGATTAATAAATTGAGGTATAGCCATTCAGTGGAATACTATCCAGCAATAAAAGGAAACTATTGATACATGCCACAACATTGTAGCTAAAACAAAAGTTTGAAATAACAAACAGAAAACGCTTATATAACATGTTTCCACTTACATGAATTCTAGATAACATACACATCTATTTTGAAAGAAGCAACAGTGACTGTCTAAGGCTCAAGTAGCAGAAGAAAAGTTTTAACTGAACAAGTACAAAGATGATTGAAGGAGTGGACATTTATTAACTTCAATTACTCATGATGGTTTCATATGCAGACAGGAATTCTCACTACACTGCTCAGCATGATACAGGGTATCCACCAGGGCATGACTTTTATAGTAAGTTGATGTATCTCCTTTCCCCAAGCCACATTCAAGAAGTCTGCAAGATAGCCACTTTGTACCACCTCTATTCAAAATTGTACTGGAAGCTTTCTCCATTTCCATAAAGAGGAAAGGGGTAAGGAAAAGGAGGACAGAGTATAACAAAATTGTCACTATTTGAAAACAACATAAGTAACTGATTCAACTCCCTCAGGAATCTACATAGGCATCATAATTTAACAGTTAACTTGGCAAGGTTGTAGGATATAAGGAAAGTATCTTTTTAAACCATTATTTTACATACCAGTAGAAAATATCTGAATATGAAATTAAAGATTGTTTATCATCATAAAAGGCAAAATTGAGTATTTGGGAATAAATCAATTAAAATATCTGTAAGACATATATTGAAAAATATAAAATACTTTTTAGAGAAGTCCAGAATCCAAGTAAAGAAGAACTGCATCTCTATGATCTGAATTCTAGTTCTAGTATTCCCACACTGACCTACAGTCACAATTCTAGGAAGTTTTCTGGAATTATTAACAAAACCTTTTTAAATGTATATAGATAATCCAAAGGCCATGTTTCTGAAAACTTGACAATGTCAGAAAATAAATTAGCTATGTTTCTCTTAAGCATGAACACAAAATGCTTAAACACTGTGGTACAGGTACATAATATATAAATAGATCTAAGGAATACATAACAGCAGCAAGAAATAAGCCTACTCTTACAGAGCCAGATGATTCAACAGAGGAACCACAGAGGGCAATAGTCAGTGGTACAGCATGTGACCAGGGAAACAAACAAACTCAGAGAAATTAAAGCCATTTCAGTAAATAATCCTAGACAAGCTATACATCCACACAATCATCTACAATTTATGACAACCTAAACAAAAATTAGTTTGATCTAGATCACCAAAACTTTAGCACAAAAGCTAAAGCCAAAAGCCAAACAGAACATCACTGTGACTAAGAACTAAACAAAGCGACAAACAGGGAAAACAAAACAGACCTGATCAACTAGATTCCAAATTTAAAAGTCTTTCTTTGCTCTACACATACACCCCCCACACACACATACACACAAAAAGTAATGAAGCAGGATACAGACTAAGAATATGTTCACAAAAGGTATCTGTCAAAGAACTGGTATTCTAAGATACACAACAACTTCAAAATTGAATAAAAAAGTTCAGCAAAAGACAGAAAGTACTTAAGCTGATGCTCTACAGAGGACAGCACAAAAATAGCCAGAGAGCTCATGTCTTAAAAAATACTCACCATCACTGCTCATTAAAAAATGCAAATTAAACCATGATATATGTACGTATACACACACACACACACACACACACACACACACTTATATATTGTGTATACACACATTTTCAATGACTGAAGCGTGACTTAACTTACTATGACCTTCTATCAGTCTGCTAGATGTCATTAAGGAGTGCTGCAGTGCCAGCTAACCCTCTCACAGGAATGGAGAAATAAGGTGTTTGGATTTAATAAAACATGGGATAGAAATACAAGAACCTTGAAAATACTAACATGAGACTGGCAAGACCAAATATTGTGGTTTTTAGATGAAGAAAAGTAGGGTGGAAAATGTGATGACTTTATGAATGTGAATGTCTACAGATCTTTTCCATAGTCTGTCCTATTATCTTGCAGTTTTATTCTTTATGACAGGAACCAAGAAGAGAATTATAAAAAAAAAAAAAAAAAAAAAAACCCACAAGCTTCAAGTTTAGTACCTTCGATGTTGTACATTTCAACTTTTTCTTCAGGTACAGTGACTGCTTCCCACTGATGATCCTTAAATTTAGAAGAAAAAAAAAGATCTTAAGTACAAATTTATTTCTGATTTAAAACTTCTTTTGATACCAATTTAAGTTAAACTATATGTGACTTAACTTAACTTTCTCCGAACTCTTTCTGTTCCTTCAATACTTCATTTATTCATTCTAAAAATAACAAGCTCTAATACCCTATACCTTATACCAGGCATAAACAAGAAAAAACACGTTCTTGATTTTTTATGAGATAAGAAAACAGAATTAATTTTAGTAATTACTATAAGGAAAAAACATTGGACAATATGATACATAGCTTGGTGGTGAGGCTACTTTATACTTAATGACCAAAGAACCCATTTATAAGCAGATAAAACTGGAAGGAGCCATAATAGCTGAATTTCTGTTGGTGTGATAAACTATCCTGACAAAAAGCACCCCTGGGGGAGGAAGGATTTATTTGACTTACAGTTCTAGGTTACAGTTCATAACTGTGAGGAAGTCAAGGCAAGAACTTGAAGCATCACATCCACATTCAAGGGCAGGGAGAGAATCAACTCACAGATCCTTGCTTGTTCTATACTCTTCTTACCCCCCTACCTAGGGAATGGTGCCAGATGGCTTCCAACATCAATTAACAATCAAAACCATCGTCCCCCTCCTCAGACATGCCCACAGGCTGACATAATCTAGACAGTTCCTTATTAAAACTCTCCAAGTAATTCTAGGCTGTGTCAAGTTGACAGTTTAAACTATCACAGAAACTAGGTTTCAAGGATCTGCAGGAGGTGTCCCTAGGGCAAAAACATCATGTAAGATTTGAAATGTGGTGACTTGAAGATAGAGAATGCGATGGTATTTTAGGGGGATATCCTGGTGTCAAGGATGCTACATTTTATGCTACATTAAAGAGATAAAGAAGGGGGTTTAAGTTGCCACTACGTGGAGAAGGTTTCTAGGGAGAGTAAGGAGTACAGGAAGAACATATTACTACAGAGATTAAGAGAAAAGAGAATTAAAAGTCTAATTCTGGGAAGAATGTCCCAACATCTTGATCAGTATTTAGAACAATTTATAGATGGACTTATTCATTCCCTATTATGTATACGATAGTATGATTGCTTATTTTCTATTCTAGATCATCTAGTAGACCAAACTGAATCAAGAACAAAACTTTATCAAAAACTACAATAACTACACTCTAATAGTTGCTAAAAATAAGCATTCTATGAAAGTATTCTAAAAAGTATACAAAAACTCTAAAAAGTACTAGCTAATATTTACTTATAAAAATTTTATGTATGAACGAAGTACGACTATAAAAAGATATTTAAAAAGTTCAGAGTCTGCTTACATCAGCAGCCCAACCAGATTAGTATGTGATACTACTAACTGTGTCAGAATTTGGGAGTAACTACACAGTTTGAGCTAGATGTATGCTACTGTACCAAATATGAAGTGATACCTAGGAAACAAATAACTTTAATACCTTTCCCCAGGTAACAAACAGGACAACAAGAAATATTCCACTTCCAAAAGTCTACACATGGCTATGATACAACATAGAACTGAAATTCATGACTACATGCCATTGTATAAGTAGAAATTCGCTCACTTCTTCCCAGGAGGTTTCAAGATTGAGTAAGAACAATTATTGTCATCTGACAATGCTGTTCTCACAGAGTGCCTGAGTGGCCAAAGGCGTGGTGCCTGATAAGCACTGTACCACTGAACAGCCTCCATGATGTCTTTTCTAATGCTGATCAATTTGTTAATGTGATCAAAAGAATAAATACTGTCAACATCCATTTTTGAAAGGTTTTTGTTAAAATTAATGTTAAAATTTAGCTCTCATTTTATTATACTAAAAAAATCAAATAATTTCATTTTAATTAGCTTGATAGATTATATAACCTTAAAATAATGCTAATGTTGAAATATATCAAAAGAATGGCTATAAAAGTATACAAACATGCATTCCAAAAATGAATTTCAAGAATTTTCTTCATGTGCATAGAGAGTAACATAAAGGGGTAAGAGCTTACATCATCATCTCCAGCAATGTAGAATGATAAAGTCTGGCTTCCAAGATTAAAATCGATCCAAAATTCCTCAAGTTTTTCGTCTGATGGTATCTGCAACTAACATAATATATAAAACTAGTATATACTATGCTTACAAAACATAGAAAATTGTCATCTGGTTATAGACACGACTGAATTATTTGAGGTTTTTTAAATTCTAGAATCTGGCAACACTTATATAAAGTAGAATAGTCCCTGAGTACTTTCAATAGATAAAGTGTAAGAAGATGAAGACAGAAGAAATGCATGAATATTTAGATAGTTTAGAACAGGAAAATGTTACTTAAATGTTTCCACTGACATTAGATCCAAAAATTAAAACATTTTAAAAATTACTAGAGATTGAAAATAGTTTGAATATACTTATAAATGATAAGTAGTAATGCCTTTAAGGAGAGGAGAAAATGTGGAGAACTACAGCCTTATTCTTTTTCTTGGCTAAGGTGATCTGGTTCATATTTTTCCTGCTGTCACTATAATGTACAGGACCAGTTAGCTGTACCATCATCTAAATCTAGTACTTTTAATGTTTTAAATCATTATATAATCCATAATACATTGAACTTTTACATAAAAAGTATCTAATAACTCAAGTTTGGATAAATTTAAAACTTACCTCATATTTATCAAGAAATGCTGACAAGCAAGGAAATGTAAAGACTCTAAAACACAAAACAGTTTAGGAAAAAATAAATCTACCTTCCCAGAATTAACTCATTCAGTCATAAAAACCATGTCTAGAATCGAAGAAAAATCAGAAATTGGTTATAAAATTTTAAATAAAATAATCTCTTTAATGCAATTTTTGAGATAGGGTCTCACTGTTGTCTGGGCTGGCTTCAAATTTGATACCCCTGCTGCAAACTTGCAGCAAATAGCTGAAGTTAATAGGTAAAAACCACCAAGCCAGGCCAGGCCATTACTATATATATATATTTGTTTGTTTTGTTTTGTTTTGTTTTGTTTTGTTTTGTTTTGTTTTTTGAGACAGGGTTTCTCTGTAGCTTTGGAGCCTGTCCTGGACTAGCTCTGTAGACCAGGCTGGTCTCGAACTCACAGAGATCCACCTGCCTCTGCCTCCCGAGTGCTGGGATCACAGGCATGAGCCACCACTGCCCGGCCCATTACTATTTTAAACACATTTATTGGAATTTGTTTAGGTAAAGAAAAGCATTATTACTTTAAAGATACTATTTACTTACCACTTTGACTAAAGGAATTATACCAATTTTAAAAATATATTCTTTCAAATATGAACAAGTATTTCTAAATTCAGTATGTATTAATACAATGGAAGATCCCACAGGACTTGGATGGGTAAAAAGTTGGTATGATTCACTGACAGTAAAAGTTGTTAAATTCGTACAACATTTTCATGGCAAGATACTATCTGAAGTATTTTAGTATGCTCTGGCAGTCTTGAACAAACATGAGCAGTAAGGATTATTAGTATTCTTAAGACGCAGTGAAGCAAACTGAAGATAGTAAGGTGATACAACTTACAGAATAGTACAGACAGGAACTTATGATTCAAATGCAGGCAACATGACTCACTGAATTTAACTCTAACCCTATCTTTCACTTTCTTAGTAAGTAAAGCAAATATAATTTATTTCAGAACATCATCCACTGGGGCCAGGTATTACAATTCTGTTGCTCTGGGCTGGAGAGATGGCTCAGCAGACAAAAGCACTTGCTGTTCCTTCCAGGGCATCAGAGTTCAATTCCCAGCACCCACATGGCTTACAACCTTCTGTTCACTCCATTTCCAGGTGACCCATCTCTCTCTTCTGCCTGTTTCAGAACTGCATGTACATGGATGTGGGATCCCATTTTCAGGTTTCCTACTAGCTTTACCCAGCAGGTCTGCATAGAAAGATGACTGGACCATAGGCCTGAGTGCAAGTGTTTTGTAACTAGCAAGGGGGAGGTCTTTTGCTCCACCTCTTGGCATTATTATAAATAGACCTTTGGAATAAAGTTCTGGGCCAGTGGGTAAGTATCCAGGCCCACCTGAGTCTATCCTGTGTTTGCTCTCCCCTCTCTATTTCTAACCAAATCTCTTATCCCTTATTTCTCAAGAGTCCCTGGGGTAAATAATGGTGGGGCTGGTCCCCCACACATGGAGCACAGACATACATCCAGGTAAAAACACCCATACAAATAAATTATAATAGTATAACTTATATTTTCTATCAGTTTATGCTTGTTTCTGGCATTAAAACCTAAAAATTCTACTTATGTTACTTATATAGTAGGATGATTTATTTACTATACATTTTCACTCAAGCATGTAGATATGTAAAATGATTTTTATCATTCCTCAAACACCCAATGTTAATATACATGAAATTTTGAAGCTGAGTAAACCAAATTTGGACACTCAGTTACTAACATGAATTTGATAAAATGTATTTTTCCTTCCAAACACAAAGCCAAATGAAGCCATCAGAACAGTATTTCAGGTTAGCAGTATGCTAATTTACTGTATGTTAACATAAATACTGTCTTGAATAAATATTCACAGTGCAATAAAAGTTGTATTTATAAACACCCATAATTGTGCTCAACTCTACTTCCTTACCAACAATGGCTATGTGCTGCATCCAGCTTACCTTCTCTTATCACCAAGCATGCCATTTACCAAGTTGAGAAATATCCTGCAATCCTAGTTTTCAAAACAGAAAAATGGTTTTAAAAATCAAAATTCCACAAAAATCTTTACTAAACTTATTATTTTATACTACTTACTGTTTCAAATTCACAGTCTTTAATTTCTTTAAATGCATTAGCAATAAAATCCATGGAAAACCACTGACATGCCAGTTCTTGTCTCCGTTTTTCTGTAGTCATTCTACACAAAGCTTCCACGATGCCTACCTGTAATTCATAGTCTTAAAAAATTGTTAGTCAATGTAGACTTCAAAATTCTTAAACATTAAGCTTATAAAACTTGACTTTGTAAGGCATAAAACCAAGAGAAAAAGAAAATATTTATTTAATTTACTAAATTATTCATTTTTTTTTTTGCCAGGTGGTGGTGGTACAAGCCTTTAATCCCAGCACTCAGGAGGCAGAGCCAGGCAGATCTCTGTGAGTTCGAGGCCAGCCTGGGCTACAGAGAGAGTTCCAGGAGAGGTGCAAAGCTACACAGAGAAACCCTGTCTTGAAAAACCAAAATAAAAAAAATATATATTCATTTTTTATAGAGTTAATTTTCTAAAAGTCAAGGAAACCTCTAAATCTTTTAAGACTCTACCACTTCATTATAATTAAAAATTGGAAAACAACTTAATACAACATGCAAAAGTTTTGTTATGATGTTTACAGTTATCTCGGAGTACATATTAAAGCTATACTTTACATATAAATCACTAAATCAAAATTTAATCTGCGTTGGTGGTATAGTGGTGAGGATAGCTGCCTTCCAAAATTTATTCACAGGAATCTAATGAAAACTTGAGTTCTTTGAAGTAAATATAGTGTTTAAAAACTGTCTATCAACTATAAAAATATTAGACATTATATTTCAGTAAGTCTTTTAAGATGGGGCTGGAGAGATGGCTTCGCGGTTAAGAGCACTGACAGCTCTTCCAGAAGACCCGGGTTCACCCCCAGCACCCACATGGCAGCTCACAATTGTCTGTAACTCCAGTTCTGGGGACCTGACACCCTCACAGGCATACATACAGGCAAAACACCAATGAATGAAAAAGAAAAAGAAAAAGAAAAGTCATTTAAGAAAAGTTTTTGCACAAGTCATTCTAATAAATTGGAACATTAGGTTACCGTCCTAACTATCACAAGGCACAATTACATTTCTCTAATTTTTGTTGTCATGACATATTATTTGTTCTAAGACATGCCTTTATTTTTACTAATCTAAAATTTTTCCTTTGGTTTACATAAACAGATTATAATTCTTTTGGTGTATTATCCTAGTAACATGAAGGCTAATAACATTGTCAAAGGTATATAACATTCATAAATTTGAAGTGATTTCAAATCTTGGAAAGAGATACTTACCTCCTACATTTAAAATCCTTTCTCCCATATTAGTCCTGTAAATGAAAATAAGAAATTATATGCTAAAGTAATATTAATTAGATAGAAAGTCCATTATGTTTTGGGGAAATAAAAACCTTAAAATTTATAATTGATAAGTATAACTAACTTTTGGAGAAAATATAAACACTATATTTTACCAAAAATTATAAGATTGTCAATCTTGATTATTTACTTTAAACTTGTGGTTGTCATGTTTCTTACAATTACTAAATTGAACAATTGATCAAAACAAGTTATTAAATATTATTACATGAGAGTTAGTATTTCTTGATTAGAAAGTATTTTGTTGGCATCTTGAGGTATTCTGTCAAGCATCAAATTCATTTTTTTTAAAGCCTAAAAGAGAAAGAAAAGTAACTTTGTTATCCAAGAAGCATTTGGAGAAATAGGTATATGAACTCAAAAGTCCAAGTTTTCTCTTAATCATGCTTTCTAAGTAGGGAATGTAAATCAAGTGAGGGAAAGGACGTCTAGTCTAAAATGCAACTTCAGTGAAGGATGACTTGTAGCAGGAATCCTAAAAGTTCTTATTAATAAAATAATAATACCTGGAATCAGGTATTGGGGTGAATGCTGGAAGACCAGAGAACAGAACAAACCACATTCCTCAGCTGATCCTGGTTCCTTAGACTGGATGATTTTCAGTCCTCCTCCGAATGTGTCTCAGCTGAACTACTGCTCAAAGCCTAAAGGCTTATCCAGCCAAATGCTTAACCAGCCAAATATTTCTAGTTTCTGGTCCTCATGCCTTATATACCTTTCTGTTTTCTACCATCATTTCCTGGGACTAAAGGCTCACTTTCTGGGATTAAAGGCATGTGTCACCATGCCTGGCTGTTTCCAATGTGGCCTTGGACTCACAGAGATCCAGAGGGATTTCTGTTTCTGAAATGCTAGGACTAAAGGCGTGAGTGCCACCATTTTCTAGCCTCTATATCTAGTGGCTGTCTGTTCTCTGACCCCAGATAAATTTATTAGGGTGCACAATATTTTTGGGGAACACAATACCACAATGACTCCTTTATTGAAGCTTTCACACACACTGTGAAATAACACATTAACTATTCTAAGATCTAAGGGAACAAGGAAAAGGTTACTTATTATTTACACTTATGGACACATACAATACTACATGCTATTTTGGCATTTACATACTACAGAACTCCTAGGACCTAAGACCTAGAAGTGTAGGGTCTCACATTAGTGATATACATACATAAATCCAGTTATGGATTTTAAATGAATATTTAGAAAACACATTGTCAAGCAATGAATTATTCAGACAACAAAAATATACCCCATGAAATTAATTTAAGAAACTTAGTCTAAGTTGTTATTTAATTTTATCATTTACTTTCTCATTTTTAGGTTTTAAAAGAAAGTTACCTCCTGCTGAATGCAAATATTCACTCTTGAATCAATAACCAGGGCACAGATGCGAGGTATGAAACTTTCCAATACTTGTTTTTTACCTGAATAAAAATGATAAATTACTGACAGATGCTAATTTTAAATCAATTTAACAGTCACTTGTTATCTGAGGTGTTTATGAAAACTAAGCTCATTAACTTTTAGTCATACTTAAAACATTTTATCAAAGAAAACATAGCTCTCAGGAATCTATCTCTAAATGACTTGAGATTGAGGGGTTTTTTTCTTTCTCTTTTTTTGGTTATTGTTGTTTAATCTTCACCTGTTAGCTATTTGCTCTTGTTACCTACTAGGAAAATCGTTTTGTTGTTGTTTGTTTGTTTGTTTTCCCAATGGAATGCTACTGGGTATTATCAACTACACTCCAGACAAGGCCCATGCCCAGGAGTAGGGGGCCAACATAAAATGGCCTTCATGTTTTGTTTTGTTGGGAAGGTACCTTTTATTTTCTATTATTACTTGGATTTTTTATTTTTTTCTTGAGGGAGGGAGGGACAGAGAGAAAGAGAGAAAAATGACTGAAGTTGAGTGGACAGGAAAGTGGGAAGGATCTGGGAGGAGCTGATGGATGGGAAAATACGATCAAGATATAGTGTATGAAAAAAATTAAAACAATTTAAAACTTCATCTTTTGAAGGTTATCAATAATAAATGTATTCAGAGGAACTTACTATATGCCACTTAATAACAGATTTGAAAAGTTTCAGCAATGGAAGTACTGCAAATGCAAAATGACAGTTTTTCAAAGTAACCATACTAAAAACAACTCAGATGAAAAGCTATATGATTTACTTTATAGGAGGGGGCTTAGTTTACATTAGTTCTCTTAGGACTGTTTCTCCTGAGAATTTAAATTGTTATGATAAATATAAAAATACAATTAATGAAAAGGTAGCATTAACTATTATTTAAATCATTAATTTGCTTAAACACATTCTGCCCTTGAGAACAATAAATAGCTATGTATGTGATTAATCAGCCTCAGTTACCAATCATGAGGAAGTCTACAGGGAGAAGAAATAATAAGTAACCTGGACCTGGTCATTCAGCACAATATACTTGCTGTCTATATAAAAGGTGACAAGCTGTAATATAATCTTCATTCTTTTATCAATGAAAATTTTGTTCCATTAGCTCAAGCTGACTTTTGTTCCATTTACAAGCTGACAAGCTATGTAAAATAAATGAAAAAAATGTTATTTAAAAAAGTTTTAAATTTTAAAATAACTTTTGCCTCAGCTTAAAAAAAAAGCTGACAAACTATAGCATACAAATTCTATTCTGCTTATTTTATAAAGCAGAACTAGTTTTGAGCAGGCACTCTGTGGAAAACATCTGTATTATCCCATTTACTGAAAGTAGTACCAAAGGCAAACTTCATTTTTATTACAAATAGTACCTGAGATTTCTTGGAACAAATAATATGTCATGACAACAAAAATTAGAGAAATGTAATAGCTTTGACTCAATTTTGAGGGTGCAGGATAACTGATTGCCTATGTGGATGCATGAACAACACCCCAAAACAAATTATTCCTGAGTATATAAAGGGGCCCACTCTTCAATTTTTCAAGGTGACTCAAGGATGTACAGGCCCATGGATGTATTCAAATCTATCAGGGAAAGCAGGCCCAAGAACTTATCAGCTAGCCAGACCAAGGAAAGGGTGCAAAATTTCCTCACCCATCCTCCATAAAGTGGGAGAAATTTAGCACTGTTATAGCAATGGCCCCACAACTGAACTGTCATCTGATGCCTGACATATGGGTCAAACACCAACTGGCAGAGAACTCTCAGCTATCCTTGGTAATTTAAAGCAGTATCCCACTGTTAGGGTGGATTATTTGACTGCTATCTGCCAATCCACTTGGTTCATGCAATCTGGACCTAAGCCCCACTGCTTCTCCTCAAAACCCTGCCCTGGTCTTGTCTCTACAGTTGGCCATATCTTTGCTCTCAATCCTGATTCTCCCATGGCCTGATCTTTAAGACAGCAGTGTCTTTCCTGGTGGTGGTTTGGGTTATTTTATTAACACAGTGCCTATTATATTTCCACCGCAGCCCAGTTCTAAAATCTCTTGAATTCTGCTGTAAGCATTCTGTAAAACACGTATGCATAGATAAAGGTATATTTATTGTGTGTTAAGTGATATGAGAGTAAATAGTAATTAAGAAGGAAATAAAAATACTCTGCATTCACTGTTGTGAGATATTTATACACTGTGTAAAGATATATTGCTGTGATTGGTGTAATAAAAAGCTGAATGGCCAATAGCGAGGCAGGAGAGTATAGGTGGTACTTCTGAGCAGAGAGAGAACTCTGGGAAGAAGAAAGGCAGGGTTGCCAGCCAGACACAGAGGAAGCAGGTTGAGCAGTACATATGGGTTAAGGGACCTCAAGGAAGAATGTAGATTAAAAACTATGGGTTAATTTAAGTTCTAAAAACTAGTTAGGGCCATACAGTGGTGGTGCACACCTTTAATCCCAGCACTCGGGAGGCAGAGGCAGGCGGATCTCTGTGAGTTCGAGGCCAGCCTGGTCTACAATGTGAGTTCCAGAAAAAGCACAAAACTACACAGAGAAACCCTGTCTCAAAAAAAAAAAAAAAAAACCCACAAAAAACAAAAAGCAAAACAAAAAACCTAGTTAGGAACAAGCCTAAGCTAAGGCTGATCTTTTATAATTAATGTCTCCACGTCATTATTTGTAAGCTGGAGGTCCCAATGAAAAAGTACTACAATTCACCTTGGCCATACTACCAAGGTAAGTAACTGGCACATGACTGCCACTGAAGCCACTCTACTTTTGTGAACTTAGGGCTATTCAACAAATTTGACACATTGGAAAGGCATTACATGTTTGTCTATGTTTCTGATAGAGTGAACACATGAAAATATCTCAGCCAGGCATTTTGGACATATGCCTGTAATCCCAACATTCAGTAAGGTAGCATCAAGACAATCAGGAATTCAAGGCCTCTCGGTTACATAAAGGTGGCTTGGGCTATGTGAGATTCTGTCTCAAAAGGATGGATGGATATATATATATATATATATATATATATATATATATATACACATATACATATATACATATATACATTCCTACATTCATTCACAAATATATGCAGAGGGCATTCTGGTTTTTTTTTTTTTTTTTTCAAACTTGAGGTCCAGCAATATTTTTGGGCATTGATTCTAGTAAAAAGTAAAACTGCCACATTCAAAGTCCACTTTATTGTAGCTGAGGAGCTTCCATACCACCTTCAGTAGGAAGTAATTACTTTATTGTAATGACATTCTGAAGAGCTGAGATTCTAAATAGCAAACATTTCAGAGAGTATCGGAAATCGATTAATACTTATAGATGATGGACATTTTCAATTAAAATATTCCATAACTGACAGATTTTTCCTAAAGATAACGCCAAATACTGGAATTTTCTATGTGATATACATAAAATTTCACTATAAACACATTAATTTTTAAAACAAAAACTTTGATTCCTGAGGAGACGCAAAAATACTATTTTCTGCCTCATTAGCAAATCCATAATACAAAACATTCTCAATTGTATCCATAAATTAATTTTGAAATTTGTTTTCTTATATGAAATACTTACCTAATGTCTGCATTTTTTTTCTCTTGGCCTACAAAGTCTAAAATTTTACTACCTGGTCCTTTACAGAAAACATCTGACTCTTTAATTAGAACCCGAGTTCCTAGGACAGTATTGTGTGTATTACAAAATTATACTAAGAGTTCCAAGTTGTTTTGAGGGAAATAAGATATTTTACCTTCATCGTTGATGTCATATACAACCTAAAACAAAGTAAATATATCATTTATAATTTATTATAAATCATTACAAAAGCTATTAAAATTTTTAATTCATAACATAACTACTTAAATTTAATTTATTAATAAATTATTTAATACTAGCCAGCTTAAATGCTTGATACAGTCTGGACAGATTAATCCAAGTCACTAGCCAGTCTATTAGTGACTCTTAGTACCAAAATAAGGAGTTTTCTAATAAACACATGCTTTGTAACAATCAATGTAACTTTTACCATCAAAAGATCAAATAAGTCTTCTACCATATTCATAACAGCTTCGTCTTTTGATTGTCCTTGGCTCAGAATAATCTCTTTGGACTTTTCAAACCAGGAAACCATGTAAAGATGAATATATATATTAGTTATTTTGAATTCCATTTTAACAAAATTTATGTACTTTTACCTAAGAATAAATGATATTAAAAATAAAATCTCCAGTATTGAATCAAAGAAATTTTACATTTTAAAATGTCTTGTATTTTTTAACTTAATCTTTTTCCTCACTGTTTTAAAACAGGAATAAAGTTAATATTAATTTCATTACAAAGACCCTTACACTTCCCTCTTTAAATTCCTACTACAGATACACTTGTTGTAATCAGCTAAAACTATCAAGATGATTTATATTATTTGGGTATTTTTAGAATTAGTTTACCTTAATTTGATTCAGATATGAGTACATAATATGTCCGAGGTACTAATCAATGTGCTGGCTATATGTCAGTGAAAATACAAAAATCACTGTCTTGTATTTTCCTGTGGGGGGTCAGGCAGTAAACAACCTAAATGACTTAGTTAACAGAAAATAATTCAAATAAAAGCCCACTGGCATCAAATTCACAGTTTTCAAGGAACTTGTGCAGTTTCCTTCTGACCTTTATCCTTATTACATATACCCATATCATAAAAATACATACCCTCAAAAGTTCTATATAAAGTTCCTAAATTTACTTTCAGAAGTTTCAACTGTTTTTTTTAAATAGGCATTTTTATCATTATCAGATTCCCCTATGAATATGTACTTATCTTTTGGACTAATCCTTGTTTTATCATGGTTAGAAGTCCAGCTTGTCCCAATATAAAGATATTCTTGCTACATCTTCCAACAGATATCAAGATGTTTGAAATAGTTTGGATATCCTTTTTGTTAAATTCCTAAAACAAAAAGTATGCATTTAAACTGCTGCAAATCTAAAGTAGTGTGGGGTAACCATTGTTCCAAGAGCAGCATCAATTTATAATCCTCATAAATCCTAGAAGGGCCATTCTTATCTTTCTAATGGAAAGGATGAGGAGAATGGTGTAATAAAGCACCTTGTCTCAAACCACCCAGCTTATGGCAAAGAGTGGATCGAAACCCTATGGAAGCAGTTGTCCCTTCTATTTTAAAGAGTTAAACTCAAGACAGACCTTGCTTGAGACAACAGGGTCTAGCTGAGACACGTCTGAAACTTGTGGTATTCCTCCTGCCTCAGCATCTCATGTGCTAGATCACAGGCATGAGTTACCACAAGTAGATAGAAATTCCTATTCAACCAATAAAATTCATCACCAATCTCAGATACCTGGAGCCAATTTGCAGTCACCTTTTCTTAATATAAATACATTTCAGAAATGTTCAATCAAATTCAAGGTCTTGGATTGTTTTGTGATTACTGTATTTTTTAAGTCACCAAGCACTGTATACCACCACAAATATGCTAATGGGTCTTCAAAAATAAAGTTGTTTTTAGGTAACCTTCCCTCTCAGATTAATAATAGTAGCCTTCGGAACATAGATTGTAATAATTTTACTATAGAAACAAGTTCAATGTGTTGAGATACCTCAAATAATAAACAAATGGTGAGATAAAACAACATTTAAATAATTGTAAGCAGTCCTGACCAAAGTTTTTCTCTGTTCATATTTTTTGAATGGAGCACTTCCTAGAACTAAAATCATATGTAATAATTTTAAGAACAATTAAACAAAAATGAGTGCTTACCCTGCATATTAAGTCATCCAACTTGTGGAGGAATTGTTTGCTGCATTTAATCTTCACATCTTCATAAATATCAATTTGTAAAAGTATCATCAAAGGTTTGAAGTCATTTTTTCTTAAGGCATCATCAATAAACTTTTCCAACTGCTGGAGAGAGACAGTTAACAGCACAGATATGCCAACAAAATTGGTCACTTTATGCGATTAAATTACCAAAGGATGGCTTTTGAATGAAAATAAATTACCTCATAAAATATCTTTTTTTAAAAAGCCTATTACTATTCAGAGTTACTAAATTAAAGATTTTCTTTGGTAACAATTTTAGACAGAAAATATTTTATCAAAGTTTCCAATTTATATTTACATCTTCACTGACTCAAATAAATCACAAACTAAATGAAAAATCAAATCAACATTATATTAACTATACTTACCACCATCGACAAAATCCTAGCATATCTGAGTACAAACTTCATGATATTTAAAAATAAAACTGCATCAAGATAAAATAATATATCCATTAATTCAACCTAAGTATTACCCTAATATGACTTTTATCAGATCTGCGATCTCCACTATTATAGTACAGCATAAGTAAACTTTCAGAGTGTAATCTGATCACTAAACAGATTTATTGGTAAACTACAGGTATAAATGTAAGATCACACAATTTAAAACTTTAATCTATCTATATATACACTAATCAGTGAATGACTATTTTCAATACTGAAAGCACAAAGAATCAACACCTTTCATATTTTATGTTCTTACTATACTTTTATTTTAATAAAGGAAACCATATTTAAACTACTCTTCAGTATTTCTTAAAACATTTAGTTTGTCATTACTAAAGACAGAGCAACAGATAGAAGTACACAAAGTTATTTGAGTGATTAAAATGATTGCTTGTGGTCTAGGGACTACATACTTGGAGGTCTGGTCTCACAGGCATTTTTATTTCCTTTAAGAATAGCAGGAGAAGACAGACACCTGTGAAAGAGAATATTTTATGTACCTTATTATCTGTTCTATATGTTTATAGTTTAAAGATCTTAAATATATGAGAGTAATTGTTGTCATACCAAATACGACTAGTTTCTTAAAATTCCTTTCTGGATATTTATCATATACTTCAGTTAAATTATGTATCTTAGCTAGGTGGTGGCAACACAAACCTTTAATCCCAGCTCTCAGGAGGCAGAGGCAGGCAGATCTCTGAGTTTAAGTCCAGCCTAGTCTACAGGGTTCCAGGACAGCAAGGGCTACACAGGGAAAACCTGTCTCAAAAAAAACAAACAAAAAAAACCCAAAATTATATATCCTGTCACAAATATGTGTTTAGTTTTGTTCCTAAGACATAGATTAAAATAATTCTGAAGAACTGAGGAATCAAGGAGAAAAATAACATGAAAGTTGAAAAGATTAAGAACAAGTCATTCAGAAAAGGAGAAACTCAAAAACTCCAGTGGCTAATGAAAAAGGAAAATATGTTACCTCTACAATAGAATTTGTAATTAGAAAATAACCAACTGCAACATTCACTGGGCTGGCAAAAACTATAAAAAGCCTGATAATGTGGAAAATAGAAAATGATGGGTATCTATAATATCTCTACCCTTTTCAAAGTGCAAACAGAAAAAAACTGTATTTCATAATATGAAGTTCCATTTCTAGTTTTACAGAAACATGGAAGTACAAAAACAGTATTTAATTCTTATTGAAGCACTGCCTCTAACAGCAAGGGGAAAAAAAAAAAACCCTGCCTTTGTAGGTGCGGAAGGGACAAAGTAGGTAAATAAATGCAATGTGCACAGGATGCAACTGGACACTTATACGTGCAGTTTAATCAACTGCTCTTTATCTCAGAATGAGGCTCATCTTAATACACTTTGTAAAAACAAAAGTGAAAGGAGACACAGATGATCTCTCTAGAGCGTGTTTATGAACATTTTAAACTACATACAAGATCAAGCTATATTCTGTGAAGTACATCTGTGTATGTGTTAAAAATAATAAAAGTGTGGAAGGATTCACATAGTGGATCTATGAACATGGCTTATTTATACCAATAGTGAGAAACAAGTAGGAACCAGGAATAAAAGTGACCAAAAGAAAGACAAAATAAAAAGGGTTTGGGAAGGGACAGAAGCTTCCTCTACTTGAGCCAGCCTCTTCTCTTTGTTCCTTAAGAGACATATTCATTTTATTCCCAAGCTCCCTTTTCCCAGATCATAAGCTTTCTTTTGCTTTTTAATAAAGTCTCTTTTATCTTAAATTACTTTCATTGAAAATTTATGTTAGTAGCAGTTAGCTAGCAAGCAACTATTAGAATATTGGGAAAGCTCAGTACTATAAAATAGTAACATTTATTCAAAAATATGAGTTGCTAAGACATTTTTAATGATAATATATAAGGTCAATAGTTAATTCTAAGAAAAACTCAATATTCCAGAAAATATTTCAAAATACATGTTATGAAAATATACTCATTTAACACTTTGAACATAAGTATTGTTTCAGTCCTAATGATTGTCAAAAAGTGGTAATGACAGTGATTGTTAGAAAATGAGAATATATAAAAATGTACTAATTTATAAATTAAATAGGTCTTTATTACTTATCCAAAATCACCAGCCCACTATCAAGTATCCATAATGAATGCATTAAGTTAGGGCAACTATTTTGCAATAGTCATAAAAACACCTTTTCATCCCCTTTTCCATTTTTCTGCAGTTAAAATGTATCTGTGAAAGTGAAGAATGAAACATTTCATTTCCAGTTTGAAAATGTGACTTAAGATAAAATATTTTGTAGAGACCTTTGTACTCTGTTTCCTAAGGGTCAGCAGCTGTCAGCAGCCCTGCCATAATGTTCCACAAACAACTGCAAGTAATGCATTTTCCCAAAAGTGCTCTAAGCCACGACACACACAGCAAGGAAGAATTATGTCGAAAAGTCATATTATGCTAGCCAGATGGTTCTATTGCCTATTCTTATTTTTCGCAAAGGAGCCAACCAAGGAAAAGGAAATTTTAATTAGTATCTATATAGGTGAACGTCTTCTTTTTCTTTCTTTTTTTTTTTTTTTAATAAAGAAAAATAACCCAGTTACCCACCCACCACCATTGCAGTAAAGCCAAAAAACAGTTCTATGGGCTGTTTACAAAGTCAGGCAAGCACATCAGAGGGAAAGCTACACAAAAGTGACCAGCTTTCCCACCGCGGGGGGAAACCGTTGAAAAGACCCTAAGGGAACTCCTAGGTGAGCTTGGGAAGCGCGCAGGGGGCAAGTGCTCACACTGGGCCAAGTGATGCCCAGGCAACTCAGTGAGGGAGGCCGGGGCTGGGCACACCCCAGCACGTGAGCGAAGGCTGAGGAACCCGGTGGCCGCCCGAGCCGCAGGAAGTCTGCGGGGATCCCGTGATACTGGGGGCCAACCCCGAGCCCGAGGCCCTCGTGCTCCCGCCCTCCCCCCAGGGCGCATGCTCAGGGGCCTCGCCCTCGCGCTTCCCTCGGCCCGCAGGCCTGCCCCAAGGCCCCGCCGTGTGGTCAGGCAATTCACCGCGGCCCAGGCCGCGCAGGCCTCGGCGTCTCAAACTCCTCACACACTCCTCCCTGTCCCGCCACGCCACGCAGCCCCCGCCGTGCCCTCCCGCCCATCCGGCCCCCTGAAGCCCCGCACACCCCAGCTTGGCGGCCTCCTCCTCCTCCGCGGGCGCGGGACGTCGAGTGCGACCGCGCCTCCTCAGCCTCCCAGGCTCCAACGGAAAGCGGGAAACCGCCCGTCCAATCAGCACCGTCCAACCAGGCCACGCTCCCTTCGACCAATCAGCACCGTCCAACCAGGCCACGCCCCTTACCCTCCAGCGACACTAGCTAGGGTGTAGCGGCACCCTGGTGTTTCTGGGAAGAATTGCGCATCTCTCGATCCCACTTCCGATGACCCCTGCCCTGTCCTGGTGGAAGGAGCCGGAAGTGATGGAAGCAGGGTCTATGGTGGTGTGCAGCTGCTTTCCTGTTCGGAGACTCAGGCCTCCCCTGGCGCGTGATGCTGTGCTACAGGGCCGCCCACCAATAGGGGGCGCTAACCATGTCCCACCTGGTGAGAAAACACAGGCCTTGAGGAGACACAGAACCTGCAGGCTGTGGGGCTCCACCACCCCTCAATGAAGCCGTTCTCATGCCTCTACATTCCAGCCATTGGGGCAGTGCTGTGGCACCTCCATTTTCTCTGTGCCCTAAATTTATCATGGCCCCGCCTTTTTGACAAATTGCACAGGCGTGCATGATGCTGCCTGCTTTGCATCCCCATGACAGACAATACAGCTTTATTCAACCCTTGGGTTATCCTGTGACCTAGTGGGGGAGCGGGACAGCTTCACACGAGGAGAGTTAAAAGGGGATGGTACCAAATCAGAGTTTAAAATGGTATGTTTAGTAACAGCTTGATTTCCTATCAAAAAAGCAATACTTTTTTTTTTTTATTGGATGACTGGGCTAGGGTGCAGCTCAGCTGTGGTCAGTATGCAGCAGACCTAGGTTTCAGCAGGGTTTTCTTAACTTTTCCTGGGGGATGAGATCAAATGTCTACTCACCCCAGATAGGGCTCCAATAACAGACCCAAAGCTGGGTTCCACCCACGTCTAGCTTAGATACCAGAGCTTTCTGGGCTTACTGATACCAGAGCTTGCTGGGTTTACTGACGGGGAGCAAGTGACCTCGAAGCAGCAGCGACACCGAATAACCTAGTTTAGCATGGACAATTAATGACGACTTCCTCATAGTTGCACCACCAGAGATGCGCTTCTTAAGGCAACCCTCCACCCCTCATATACTCTGGCACCACTCAAGTCCAGCCATGTGCAATTAGAGCAGAATGACATGTAGCTGGGGAGGGCCTGCAAAGGGAGTGGCTGGGATCTCAGGTGAGGGCCCAGTGATCCACACTACACAATTCCCTGAAGGAATGCCAGTAGCCAACAGGTTAATCTTCCCGGGTCTTACCAATGGGAACCACTATTCTCCTGAAGGTGATGGCTGTTGTGCCCAGAGGGTAGCCTTCCACAACAAACAGCCAACACAAAATTCTGACTGAAATATGCTCTAGAAAGCACTTGGAAAATACACACACACACACACACACACACACACACACACACACAACCAAGCAAAAAACCCTGAGTACCAAAACAGTTCAAATCACACAGAATATAAACTGCAGTGTTTCTTAGCTAGAATTACAGGCATCATTACAACTTTATGTCTTGCTAAATTGAATTTTGAGCTAATTCCTCATTAAACCCAAGGCCTCATGCATGACAGAAAAGTAATCTACTATTGATTTACACTTCCAGCCCTCTTTTACTTTCTGATACAGGATCTAAGTTGCCCAATTATGCAACTTGAACTTGAGATCCTCCTGCCCCAGCTTCCCAAATGGCAGGAATTACATGTAGGACCAGGGAGATCCTAATTTTAAAAAAACTTTTTTTTTTTTTTAAACAACGTATGCAGTTGACAGGCTTATCGTGGGTATTCAAGACATTTAGTTTGCAATGCATTTTGAATTACTTATATACATATGTACTAAGGGTATATAATACAAAACATAAGGTCAGATCACGTCAGCCTCACGACCCAAGACTTGCATCATTGTCTGCACACTCTGCTTTTCTTGTAATAGACTTACCATCTTCCATGATGCAATCTAGTGGTTTCCCAATCAGCGGCTTGTTAGGAGAGGCACAAAGGTGTCTTTAGATAGTTACATGAAGGAACAAAGTATAGCACTCCTGTTCTGAGGCTTTTGTCAACTCAACCCAAACCTAGACTTATCTGGAAAGAGGGTATCTTAATTGAGAAAATGCCTTCATAAGATTGTCCTGTAGGCAAGTCTGCAGGGTATTGTCTTAACTAACAATTGATGTGGGAGGGGCTAGCTCACTGTGGGCAGTGCCACTCCAGAACAAATGGTCCTGGGTTCTATAAGAAAGCAGGCTCAGCAAGCCTTGGGGAGCAAGCCAGTAAGCAGTACTCCTCCATGGGTTTTGCTTCAGTTCCTGCCTTGACTTCCACCAGGGATGGGCTGCAATGCAGAAGTAGAAGGAAACAACCCTTTGCTCCCTGAGTATTTTTTGGTCCTGGTGTTTTATCATAGTAATAGAAAAGTAAGACCACTCATTTATTCTTACCCAAAGTGGTTTTACTTAAAGGTTTTAAACTGTGGTGTTTGAAAGAAGACCTTATCAGTCATTATTGAAATTTGGTTTCTGGTCACATATGTTCTCTGCAGTGCCAGAGATCAAACTTCTGGCCTTGTATGTGTTAGTCAAGCTAAGAGCTGTATCCCCTAACCCCTTTCGAGTAAATTTAACTAGGTCTCATTGGAAAAAAGGTGTGGGTCATATCCCCTGGCAGAAAGCATGGAGCTGGAGAGCCGGTTGAACGCTGAAGTTGAGGGTGGCTGACTGTCGAAGAACCTCTCTTTTCAGCTCAGAAAATGGGAGTTCTTATCAATCAGACAGCACGGCTGATTAATTCCAAACACACCAAGAGTCTAGCATCTTGGCTGAGCAAATAAGACAAGGCGTGCTGAATGCCAGTTTTCTTCCTCCTTAATGGATGTAAAACTTTGTACTTGGTAGAGAGTTCCAGTGCAGGCCGGGCTCCGAGTCACAGAGGAATGTAAGAAAAATACAGTTACCACTCTGGCCTATAGGGTAAGCTGTTTTCGTTCTATCACACACTGTCGTACAGGACTATCCTCCAAGCGAAACTGCTGCCATCTTCATGAGTTTGGCTGGGCCTGCTTGCTAACCATCACCACAGCTGGTCTTGTTGATTGTTGACCTTCCTTCTTGAAGGGGTAGGGGGACAGGGAGAGTGACAGATACTCAGATACTCTCCTGAGTGCAGCCAGCGGCCCCTCCTAACCAGCTGTATGCATTTCTGCCCCAGTTACAATGGCCTGAGTCTCTGGGAAGGGACAGAGCAGCAGGTCTTGACCTGTGAGCCGTGGCCTCCACATATCGGATATCCTGAATATCAGATATTTACATTGACTCATAACAGTATCAAAATTAGTTATGAAGTAGCAATGAGATAATTTTTGGTTGGGGTCACCACAACGTGAGGAACTGTATTCAAGGGTCACAGCGTTAGGAAGACTGAGAACCACTTAGGCTAGAGGATGAGGGTGGGGAAGGATTACGGGAGGGAATCGATCTGCACAGACTTGGGGACGTCTTCATCACTGCTGAGTGCGGATCGCCCCGTATGACTTTTTTAAGGCCACCCCAGCCCTGCCATAGCTCCTTACCCATTGCTCCAAAATAAGCCCAATGAGTGAACTCTGGCAAAACTGTACTTTGCCTTTTTATTGGGATAGGAGGAGGGGTGGTGGACTTTAAGTCTCCTCAGAGAAGGTATTTTAGCAACACACATACAACTCTGCTATGGATGCAAAAGTCCCTTCCAAAAAGGCCCAGCACTCACCCATGTCTGGGGAAGGATGAGACTTTGTGTGAAATGATTTAAACACCAAGATGTTCCAAAACTTTGTCTTCTACAAGACACACACCAACTTAACAAAGGGACATTTTTACACATGTACTTTAATATTTAGACTTGAGTAAAATAATTTTAAGTGACAGGCAGTAAAATACATTTGGGGGACCAACCCAACACAGTGCACAATCCACACAATTTTAACATCTCAACAGTCTTAAGTGTGTCTTAGGGTCAGAAAGTTCACCCTGAAATGTCTTACAGCTTTTATTTATTTATTTTTTAATCAAGCAGAACTGTCTTTAAGCTTTAGATTTCAAATTGTTGGTATGTCTTAAAAGGCACCTTAGGGTTCTCTCAGTTTGGATGATATATTATTTACTTTTCTGTAATTCGACCCTTTGGACAAGTGATTGGCTTTCCCATGGACTGTAAAATTCTCTCCAGGCTTTGAAGCAATAATCCCCCAGACTGGGCTAACTTTTACCTGAAGAGTCTGGACCATTATCTTGCATTCTGGACAGGGGCCAAGGACAGAGCAGCCATGACCCCTGGGGTTTGCTGACCTAATTGGACAGTTCATTAAGCAGCAGGAAATGCCTCTGGGCTCCTCTCACTCTTGAATGTCAATGTAGTGCAGAGTCCTAACAGCCAAAGGCTGTGTCGTTTCACTGTGGAATTTTAAATCAAAACTTGTCTTAGTCCAGAAGGTACCAGAGAAAGCCAACACTGTTCTTGGAATTTTAAAAGGCAGAAGTTTCAAGTATCAAAACCAAACAGGTTAAAGGGTAAAATGCATCTTTTCCATGCTGATTTAACAAACATCAATACTCAAACACTCAGCGGTGGCAGATGTCACCAAGTCCATCACAGGACTTCCACTGTCTCAAAAGCAAAAGTCACACCTGGGAGTTCTTGCCCACCTCAGTTTGTTTTGCCTCAGTTCTAGCACCCGCTGACAGAGAGGCCACAGCTCAGCACCAAAAAGATTTGCCAGCCCCTCCACAGGGGGTTCTAAGCAGCAGGGACATCCTGCAAGAACAGTGAGTGGTCTGGACAAAGTCGGAGGTTTTGGTTGTTTTGTTTTTAAAAGCATTTAACATTTTAAAACTGGGAAATAAGCCCGTAAAAATGTTAGCAACTTTCCTAACTGAAGGCACAAAGAATAAAGTGGCGGGTAGCTGTGAAACCTAGCATAACTGTACAATAAAAACCCACTAGGTGTATAAAAACCTGTGAATTGTTTGCCTCCAATGCCCTGGCTATTTCTGAAAACACCACCCAGGTTCATTTGAAAGTTGACTTCCAAAATAGGAAGACTGGAATCTTCCCATACTTAGAAATAAAAAGTCATCTCTTTCGTGGAAAAGGTCACTGGGAAGGGCACTCCTGCCTGAATCCCTGTGGCCATTTGAAAACGGAAATAACTTAAGGCAAGATCTTTTCAAAGGTTTAGGTAGTTTCAAACCTAAACAGAAAATGGCCTGTTAAGGAGCAGACCCAGTGCCAGACCAGAACACAAATACATGAACGGTAGTCCCCGAGAAAGCACTGTTTGGGCCATGGTGCATGGTTGCAAGCTTTTCAGTCCACTCCTTCCCAGCTGTTGATGTGGGAGGCATCGCCTAACCAGGGCAGCCTCGAAGCCCAGAAATGGTTGTGTGATGACAGATGAGCTGTAAGTTTCTTGACTATTAATAGTTTCTAGTGTTTGGGAGGCTACAAACATTGGCAAGCAAACATGGTCTCAGGTTTTTACCGTCCCAGGGTAGATATGCCTCGAGGGACCATAATGTAGGCCACACTGTGTGGGTGCAAACAGACAACAGGCCTTCTTTAAGCTTACTAAATCTAGAGTATTCCTGAAAAGGCATCCACTATGGGTGGAAGGCTAACTTCACAATAATAAATAATGCCTACTTGTGTTTAGACACATTGAGGAGACATGCAAAAGGCCATTCTTGCAAAACACTGACCTGGGTCCTCCTGAAATTAAGGACCACAATCCCATGCATCTGCCCTCCCACACCCTTCCCCCCAAATACACTACACAGACTCCTGTTCCTCTGGCCACCAGGCTCTCCAGACAATTCACTAGAAGACACGCCAGGCCACTGCTGCAGGGCTTCACAGCAAGAAATGAGACCAGACTACTGGGAAGGAAGAGTGGAGTGGGAGATGGCCACTCAGAGATCAGCCCCCGTGGGGAAGGGGCTGCTGAGATGGACGCTCCCAGTTCACAGCCAGCAGCTCAGATGAAGTGGATCCAGCTCTCTTCACACTCTCCGCGAGGCATGTGCAGGGCATGACTACGACAAGTAAGGCTATAGTCACGACCATCGTTGTTGTCCCAGTACTCAGCACCAGCCACACGGTAGCGCAGTGCGAAGAGCACGTGGGAGCCGAGCTCCAGGAGGAAGGGTGGCACGGGAAAGCCGAAGGCGAAGATGTCCTCGGTCCCCTCGGTACCTGCAGGCCCTCTCCAGCGAGCCACTGCCTCATGCTCACTGCGCCAGCCAGAGAAGGTGTAGCGTACTGCCACCTGCTTCTCGAAGGCCACGTTGCACACGCGCACTGTGCCGCTGATGCCCAGGTCCGAACAGGTGACACGTTCCAGGCACACGAGCTGCCGTGCCAGGCGATCTCCGAAGCCCGGGGCTTCGATGGGCGGTGGGAAGTCGGGAACCAGGCACTGCAGCTTGAACTCCAGCTCCTGGCTGCTGCAGCACAGGTCCGAGTTGATGGACAGGCGCGACAGCACGTGCAACGGCACGGATGGGTCGTCCCCGGCGTTAAACACCTTGACCTGCGTCAGCTCCAGGCCCAACGCGTCAGCGAAGCGCACACGGAGCTGCCGGTTGCAGCCGGCTCGGCACGCAGCGCCAGAAGCTCCCGCAGCCTTGGCACGGCGCTCTGGGGAGCTGGGCAGCGAGCGCGCGCGCCGCTGGATGATGGGCTGCAGCTGAGGGTCGCAGCCCGGGGGTCTGCGGGGTCGCGGATCCAGCTCTGAGAGGCAGCTGAGGCTCCGTGGCGCCGGTTTCCGTAAACCCGGGGTCGGGGGCATCGGGGCAGAGCCAGGACCTCTTGACATGGCCCAGCCGGGGGCCAGGGCGGGAGTCCTGGCTGCACACCCTCTGAGAGTCCTGAGGCGCCGCACCCTGCAGGGAAGCTGTGTGCTCGCGGCCTGGCTCGGGTCTCAGCGGCAGACGATCTCTTAGGGCCGACCGCACTCTCCAGGCCGGCTTCCCCGGGCGATGAGATGAGCCTTGTGGGGTGGCGCCTGTGTCTCCCTGCTCTTACAGGCGTTTACGGGAAGGCCAGGGAGCCCCGCCGCCCGGAGACGGAGACTCAGCTGCCTGCAACTTCTCTTAGGCGCAACTTCCCGGCGCGCCCCCGGCGCGGGGCCCCGCCCCTCGTGACGCCGCCCGTGGGCGCGTCCCGCTAGCTTGCCCCGCCGCCCCGCGTCGCCCCAGGCTGCCTGCCGGAACCCCGCTGCCCGCGCCAGCCCCGTCGCCCGCACCCGCCCAGCCGCAGCGCGCAGCAGCCACCCCCGGGATCCTCATCACGTGCGCTCAGGCCGCGGAGCAGGTCTGCTGGGCTGCCTTGGTGCGTGTGCCCGTGCGCTGCAGCCATCCATCAGGGATGGTTTCTGCAGCAGCGGAGGACGCGCTGGGTGCTTGCTGTGGGGCCTTGGGCTGGAGGAGTACCGGGTGGGGGTGGGACAGAGCCCAGCCTGGGTTGACCTGGCGGCGAGCTGGCCCTAGGACTAGGGTGAGCGTCCAGCCAGCCAGCTCTGGTCACCTCTCCAGCAACCTGGACTAGCGGCCAGACCTGGAGAAGCTTGCAGCTGAGAGAAGCATCTTGCTCACACCTCCCCACCATGCTGTGCCTCCCTATTGGCCAGGCAGCCAGTTCCCTAGGGAGGAGGTGGGGGACGTTGCTTCCGTTTGCCGGGCTTGCAGCCAGAGAGGAAGACTGGGAACAGGGGCTAATAATGTCCAAGATGGATTGTGCAGCTGCCCGAATCCAGCTTCTGGCTCTTGAGGAGCATTTTTGTAGCCAGAATTTCTTGAGCTTTAGTTTTGCTGATATGCAAGCTGAAACCATGCGTTCTCTGCCCCTCCCCCTCCGCCCCCCCCCCATGTCTCTCCCACCTCCTGCCCCCATTCCCCACCTCCGCATCCTGATTGCACCATGGGCTTTTATTTCTCCCAGGAACTTCACACACACATAACTCGGTTATGTATCGAGTTTGTCAGGTAGATGAGGGGCCAGGATGGCACCACACATTTAAAGGGCGCCTGGGTCAGACATGCCTTCTTGGTTTCTTTCCCAAGAATAGCAGAGAACGAGGTAAAGAAAGAGGGTAGGCAACAAACATTTTCTGCGACTACAAGGAATCAAGCTTGTTGATTGTGGGACCATTAACCATAAAAGGCCATGGTAGGATTTTTGTTATCTTCAGATGCAAACCTAAAAGTCTTACCTGATTGTGGTGGTTGAGAAAAGTCTTCGCAGAGCCCACCTCTTTTCTATTTGGTAGAGGCTGGGGTATTATGACAGAGAAATGTTCAGTTTCTTAGGCATGCTCTTTCAACAGGCCCCTCAAAATAACAGGAATTATGACTGTCTGTGGCGTGGGGACCAGCACTTCATAATGAGACAGCATATAACCCGTAATGGGAGTTAATACTCTGATGGTTTTTTTACATTAAAAAATTTGCATGTATATGTATACACACAGATGCTCTAGGAGGCCCAGGTGGGGGTGTCTGCCTGGAACTGGAGGTACAGGCCCCTGTGAGCCACCCACATAGTGCTGGAAGCTTACCAGGGGTCTGCTGGCAGTATGACAGAGAAGTTAGAAGGATTCCGAGGGTGTTTCCCCACTAAAGTCTTATCTCTGTGGAAGGAGGGCCTCATGCACAGTCTGTATACTTTGGACTGTCTTGTATTACTGTATGAGTGAATGAATGGACATGGGAGCTGTAGAGTAAATGATGAATTTAATTGGAATCATTTCCAAGGAGTGAGTGTGTATACATGTGTGTAGGTGGGGCTTCAGGATCCATTCACAACACTCATAATACTGTGGTCTTATACTTAATAGACACAGGGCGGGGGGTGTAAGTGTTCCCAACACCCATGTCTGGCAGTTCACAACTACCTGTTACTCTAGCTCCAGGAGGCCTGATGCTTTCATCTAACTTCTGATGACATCCACACTTACATGTGCATATTCCCTTACCACACACATATAATTTATGACCAATGCTATCAAGCTATAAACACACAACAATACCCTCTCCCGCTTCTCATCTCGTAGCACCGAATTCCAAGCCGCTGCACAGTCAGAGCTTCAAGGTTTCAGTGTGGTACAAACACTTAGACCAGAAACACAGGGACAGGCAACCCAACTATAGCCCATACTCACTGCCAGTATTCTGCTGTTTCCAGTTCCAGTGGCTCGAAGTCCTTTTCAAAGATAAGAGGAATAAAGAAGTCACCTCCCCAGTTGTCATCATCAGGCAGCAGATTGAGCAAGACTGTTCTGAGCACTGCAGAGAAGGTGATGTAACTTTGGGAGGAAATCTTGCTTAGATTTGTCTTGGTACTCTCTTGTTACATGCTTCAAGTGTGCAAGTGTGTGCATGTGTTCTGTTGCATTATTTATATAATATTTAAATTATTATTATTTTAAAAAAACCACTAGAGAGTATGTCAATATACCAAATGAATAGTTTCATTCAAGTCCATTCCAGTGAACCAATGAATTTATTGGGGGTCTCTTAAAGGTATATGAGTTACCAATAGTCTCAATCCAGCATGAGGACTCAAAAGAGTAGCATCCCTGGAGTCCCCACCCCAGGTAGCCTTCCACCTCCTTTGACCTCTACCACTCCCTGAGACCACATGCTGTTGGGTATGACATGCTGGTGGCAAGGGCGAGCCAGAGATGGGGAGAGGGGCCCTCAAGTGCAGTTCTGACAGCTTGCCCTCTCCAGCACCTTCAGTGGAGAAATGTTGATAGGCCCTCTCTTTTTAGGGTGTTCCATGACTTCTTTCTACTAGGGAGACTAATAGGCCTGACCTTACAGATGTCTCCTGTGGATGATCAGCTGTTCTGAGTCAAGACACTAACAGTCACATCATGCCATGAGGATAGCTGTGCCACTGTGTGTGTATATGTGAGTGTGCTCATATTCCTGCACAGGCATGTGAGTTCATGGTACTTTCTGATCACTAATCTGTATTATTTATTTTAGACAACCCATCTGCCCTCAGATGATGAGCATCCCTGTGACCTGTTCAAGAAAAGGAATAGGATGAGTGACTGTCGTCAGAAAAGCAGGTGACTGGTTTCCAGACCCCATCTCATCATGCCACAGCATCCTTCAGTTCTCCTGAGCTTCACCTGTGTGTTGTCTAGGGCGGAAATGAGTAGACAGTGTCTTTGGGCATTGTTAGCTGGATTAGTTGCTGGCTTCCTTCTGCACAGAAGGGAGGGAAGCTGCTAATGGCTGGTATGTGTGATGGCAGCTGGTTGTGAACAATTTTTTTTTTAAGATTTGTTTATTTTTATGTGTATGAGTAGTTTACATGCACGTACCTCTGTGCCTGGTACCTGGAAGGCCAGAAGAAGGCACTGGATCTCCTGGAACTGGAGTTACAAGTGGCCCTGAGCTGCCCTGTGGGTGTTGCTCTGCAAGAACAGCCCATGCTCTGAACTGCCAAGCCTACTCTCTGATCTGTAATCAAAATGCTAACAGTTGTGAATTCCTAATGACAGCCATCTCTTCGTTTGTTCACATTGCCTGCTTGCACTGATCTGACGTAGTCTGTGCTGGTTCAGTAAGTGTGAAGCCTTTTCAAATAATTGATGAGTAGTCTCAAGAACACCACACAGACAGACCTCTCAGCTTCCTAGAAAGTACACTGACCCGCTTCTTCACCTGCATCTTCTCCCACAGCTGGCTCCTATCATAAGGAAGTACTGTTAACTTTAGTTAAATAATGTGTGGCTGGGAAGTAAACCAGAAAGAAAGTATTTCATCTCCCGTGAGATTCTGCCTCAGTTTAGAGTGCTCTAGAAGGAGTTCACTGGTCTATTAGAAACGAAAGTAGGTGTTTCCTCTCTTCTCTTTGCCAGCTGTTCCCAAGACAGCATTCATCCTGTTTTCCATTTATGTTGAATTATCATGGTACCACATGACTTTGCTTCTATGCTTTTTACATTTTGCCTATTTTGTGTGTATGTATATGCGTGCCTGTGCATGCATACCACAGTGCATGTGGTTTAGAAAATAAGTTAAAGGAGTTGATTGTCTCCTTCCACTATGTGGGTCTCAGGGATCAAACTTGGGTCATTAGGATTGGGGGCAAATGCTTTTACCTGATTAGGCATTCCTTCTACCCTTTTTAAGACAACTTTCCCCTAGTGTTTCCCACTTGAAAAGATGCTAATAAACATTTGACTCCTAGTATATGTTGGAATGAACAGTGAAAAACTTACATACTAAAAGTTTAGTTGTATCAGAGTCTCTACTAGTTGGTGATTAAACAGTGAAATCCAGGTTGGGGATAGCTTAATGGTGTCAGTACTTGCTGGGCAAGTATGAGGACAAAAGTTTCCTAGGAACTCGTGTAAATGCCGGCCTGATGTATCAGCTCACTTGCAATTCCAGCCTTAGAAGGTAGAAACAGGAACCCCAGAGCAAGCTGGCTGGCAAGACTAGCCGTATGTGCCCGGAGAGATGGCTCAGTGATTATGAGTGCACACTACTCTTGCAGAGAACCCAAGTTTGGTTGACAGCACCCATATCAGGTAGCCCACAATTTTCTGTAACTCCAGCTTAAGAGGGATCTAATGCCAATGGCCTCCTCAGGCTCCCTCAATCACATAACATGCACATAACCACCTACCCACTATACAAATAATTGAGAATAATAAAAATAAATTTTAAAGAAAAACTAGCCAAATGGATGAGCTCTGGGCTTGATTGAGAGACCCTGCCTCAATAATTAGGTGGAAGGTTGATCAAGAATGATTCGTGACATCAACTTTGGGCTTCAAGTGCACACATTGAACCCATACACATGTGAAAACATGTATATACCCACACATTTAAAAAAAAAAACAAAACAGTGAAACATTTTCAAGGTGTTTTAAGTACCAGGGATTAAACCTGGGGCTTTGCACATGTATGACAGACAAACAGTCACTAATCTGCATCCTAGCCACAAAATTTGAAGTTGACATCATATCTACACTTCCCCTAAAATATGTCTACAAAAGGAGGTTTAAGGGTTTATTTCTGAATATTTCCCAAGAGGTTTTTGTTGTTGTTTTGTTTTGAGGTAAGGTAGCTCTGGCTGGCCTTGAATTCACAGAGCTCTGCTTGTCTTGTCTCCTGAGTATGGGGATTAAAGGCATGTGCTTCCAAGCCCAGTTGCATTTCTGAATATTTTCAAACACTGTTGACCACTAATAGAACAGACCAAGAGTCTTATGACAGCTTTTAAAAGTGATTTTTTTAAAGGTATACCCAATTGCTCTAAAATTATAGGATAAGACACATTGGAAATGGTTGAGTTTTTAAATGCTCACCATTGTTGTATAGGTCTGTCCACATTTGGGGTGTGCGTTTGCTACTGGCCCCTGACTGGAGCACAGAGGGAGACTGGTTTGCAAACCCTGCTTCTATAAAGTGCCTGGAGGCCTCAGATTAGTAATGGCTAAAGTGTCAGCAGGAGACTCCTTTTTCTCTTATCATCAGTGATTATACTGTGATTTTACTTATTTATTTATTTGTTTGTTCATTTATTTATTTTTCAACAGTGTGAGTGCCGGCTCATCTTGGAGTCAAGTACAATATTCAAAGACTTCTGCAGGGAAAAAGCAGGGTAGATCCCACCTGGGAAGCAGCCTCCTTGGCATCTCCCAGCCTGCAGCAGATAAACTCATGGAACCCATTTCCACGGAGGGAAGACAGGAGCAGTGTGTGCTCAGCTCCAGGTATCAGGCTGCCTCTGGAAGCAAGCTGTTCCTTGACTTTCGGTCCATGAAAATCATTAAGGAGGGCGCTGACGAGGACAGTGCAAGTGACCTGTCAGACTCAGAAAGAGTTCCCATTCCTCCTTCTCCATTTACGCCTCCCGACCTCAACCTTCGAGCAGAAGAAATAGACCCAGTTTCCTTCAATCTTCACCCAGACCCGAGCCGGGCAGAACCTGAACACTGCTACCCTGACTTTCTTCCACCCCCTTTCAACTCCTGGGACCTCCAGGACATGGCTGTGGTTCTAAACACAGAGTGCAGGAGTGAGGCCCTGCCTCGGGCCACAGGCTTCCTTGGGAAGTACATAGACAGACTTCTTCAGCTGGAGTGGCTACAAGTCCAAACTGTGCAGTGTGAGAAGGCCCGAGCTGCCAAGGCAAGGCCCCATGGGGCCTCTGGGGTGCTGAAAAGCCCTCGGCCGGGTAAGCTCCTCACCAGTGCGCTATCCAAACCATTACTATCCCCAGAAGGGATTCCAAAGCCAGGCCCTTCTCGAAAGAAAGGTTTTCACCATGAAGAAGCCCACCCCTCTTACTATGCATTTGAGACTTCACCTAGATCTGTAGATGTGCCTGGTCGCCCCAGGCTGTGTTCTCAGAAGCAAGCCCCTGAATTGAGAATGGAAAAGAAGAAGAAACCAAGTAAGAGTCCCAAGCTTCACCTCCGTGCTCCACCCTGTGCAGAGGGCAACCCTGCAATGGAAGCCAATGGTAACATCCGAATTCCCAAGCAGTCCCCAGTGCTTCTGGACCCAGTGGACTCCTGTAGGACCTCCCGGACACAAGCACACTCAGACCTGAAGAAAAAGGGAAATGCAAATAACTGTGGTCTCCCCTCTTCATCCAGTGAGAAAAAGCTCAAAACCGGTGGAGCAAAGCAAGGCACATATAAGTTGAAGTGACCACTGAGGTGAAGAGTCTCAAGGGGGGCTTGCCCCAAAGTGATGGTGAATTTGAATCCATTTGTGGTCACTGACTCAAGTAGCCAGATGACTCTCCAGTCCTGTGTGTCCCCCCCCCCCCCCCCCGCGCCCCAACACTTATTTTCAGAGGTCTCAGTAAGGCTCGGTAAGCTATTCTTGGTATCCGGTCTTAAGCACTTGAGGGACCAATAGGTCAGAGTTAACTCATGTGTCAATGCACAGAGGATTGGGACGGCAGTGCTGGTCAGCCATTGTAGAACTGACCCGAGTGTCCTGTCTCTGGAGGTTGGGAACCAGTGTTTGTTGCTTTACGTGAGAGAAACCCTGGAGTTTCACAGAAGAAAGGCCCTGCCCGCTCACTGCCTCCTGGCTTTGCATAAACCCTCAAGCAGAGTCTCTGCCTTGGGTCTTTGTCTCATGTGCTGCCCACCCTCCTCCAAGCCTCAGGTCCGCTCCGCTTAGGATCACATGAGTTTCTATTCTGAGTGTCGTTTATCTGAGCCAGCTCCTTGCCGGAGGCAAAGGCATCTATCTTGTCTATCTGGCGCACTTCACAGGCATTTCAAGTCCAGGGGTCATTCTGTAGCCGTTTCTGAGCTCTCTTACCTGAAATAAAAACCACTGGTAGGTTTTCAGAGGGAAGGTCAGCAAGCCCAACCATGGTTGCTGCTGGTGGTGAGGCAAGAAAGAATCGCGTTGGCACCTTAGACCTTGGGGGAACCAAGAGCAATATGTGGGAATCTCCAGTGTAAGTTGATAAGTTACTGACTAGGGACCCATATCCTGTAGTTCTCCATCAAAACTCATAGTCTATTTCCATTTGTAGGAGCAGGGTTTTCTAATCATGCCTGGGAGGAAGCAGACACATTTGCGATTCTCTCTCTCTCTCTCTCTCTCTCCCTCCCTCCCTCCCTCCCTCCCTCCCCTCTCTTCTCCCTCCCACCCCCCTCTCTCTGTGTCTCTGTGTGTCTGGATACTGTCCCAAGTGTTCTTATCTGCTTGTAGTTTCCTGGCTCTCACAGGATCCTCTTCCTCGGCTGCATTTGAGTCTTATCTGCCCTGGGAGCTTTCCATTCATGTGTATCTGCAAACCTTCCCTTGGCTGCAGCTTCTCAGACAGTAAAACAGCTATTAGACTTGTTTGGGGCATCCATGATTCTATTGGTTTTGTTTTTTGTTTTTTGTTTTTTGTTTTTTGTTTTTTTTTTAACCTTTGGGGAAAAGGACCAGGGTAGCTTGTTGCAGTTGGAACTTCCACATAGCCACAGGTATCACAGATGCCACAGGTACCACAGATACCATAGGTAACAGCAGAAGGGTGAGAAAGGTTATCCTTAAAACCAGTTGCTAAGGTCAAAATGCCAGGCTCTCTATGTAAGGCCTGAAGTCAGCCATATGAAACAACACACAAGCTTCTCTAGACTTTTTTTTCCAGGACTTTATTTTCTGATTCTTTTTGCACTGTCCTCCTGGAAAAAGTACCTTCTTACATGCAGGTCTCCTTTTTGTGTGTGTGTGGTTGTTTTGGTTTTTGTTTTGTTTTGCTAGAGACAGTTTCTCTCTGTAACAGCTCTGACTGTCCTGGAACTTGCTTTGTAGACCAGGCTGGCCTCAAACTCACAGAGATCCACCTGCCTCTGTGGCCAAAATATGTATACTTTGCAGGCAGCGCACAGATGCACTGTCCACACTTGCCTGTGGTGTGCACTTTCTTTTGGGAGAATACTGCCCCCCTTCACCCCGTCTCACCCCTGTAAGTCCACTTCCCTACTTCTTGGGGCACAGATGATTTTTACCATAACCAGCACCTTTCTTATTCCTTCTCCAGATTTTTACACAGATCTTTAGGAAGCTTCAGGGCCAGTAAGTGGAAGCATGACATGATGTACACATATGTACTTCTATGCTCCTTGGAGTAGCGCTGACAGGCTCCCTTTCCTGTCACATGCCTGTGAGGGTGCTCTTAGAGACCCTGACATGTGAGAGTACAGTTTCTTTTCCCTGTGGATGTGTGTGTCTGAGCTGAAACTCACAACTAGGGGGGGTAGAGACGGTGCCCCGTGCGTTTGTTCTCAGCACACTTAGTGGAAGTTGACTCCTAATCTGGGACTAGAATTCCTGTTCCGTGTTTAGACAGCCCTACAAGTCTGAAGGCGTGACTTTGTTTACCTCTTTGCCTGAGTCGATTGTCCATGTTAGACAGTATTATTGGATAGGACAGAAGTGCTATTGAACAGTGCGGTTTGTTACAGTTACACTGACAGCCATTAATCAAGCATAGCTTTCGCTATGATCTCTAAGGCCATATCCCAAGCAGGCAAGTGGAGAGCTTTGGACGATGAACTGTGAACTCATTCATTTCAAGGCCAAACCAGAGAATCCTGCTACAGCAACAAATCAGTATACTTCTGGAAGCACCTCTTATTTTTGAGATGTTTGCATAGCCCTCAGGTCCAGCAAACCCAAGAAGAACATAAGGGAAACAGTATCTCAGGCTTATCCGTGAGTGGAGAAGGGCCACAAAGCACTTAGGTATTCACTCATGCTGTGGCTTGAGGCTGTTTCCCAGATGACCAAAGGGCTGATGCTCTGTAACTGTCTAGAAGGTTATAGAGTTCCTGGCTGTGCCGGACTATGGGGGAGACAATAGACATCACTGGTCTTCACAGAGAAGGAAGGTTTGTCTTCTTGGGGTCATGTTCTAGAAAGACCTAAGATCAGCTTCTTACATGGCTTACACAGTCTTTTTTTTTTTTAAATTCATTCGTATACTTGAACAATTAGGTAAAGTCTGAACCTATGGTGGTACTGTCTTCAAAACAGCAGTATTTATTGTTTAATTGTGTACATGTAGAAGGTCCTGTGAAGTGGCCTGAACATATCCAGCATGTTCATTTGCTGTTGTGATGCTGTGTGTATGGTTTTGTATGTAGCAAAACAGAACTCATGTAAGTTTTTGTGGACTTGGACTTTTTCTTCCTTGAGACTAATTAAACAGAGCAAATATCTAGGTTTTTGTGGCTTGGTGTGATTTCTGGGGTTTTTGTTGTTGTTTCTAATTGCAGTTGTCTTTATTTTCTCTGATTATTCCCAAGAATCGCTGAGGACGGGATTCTGTTCCCCTGACCTTCATGCCAACACTGTCCAGGAGGAGGCACAGCCAGTGGTGCTCGGTGCCTCAGAGACTCGTGGCGTGAACCTCTGGGGAGGGGTAGGCAGGTGGGGAGCAGGCTGCAGATCCACTGTGTGTGTGCCGGACTGGCCTCCCGCTTCCATCCTCCTAAATTCAGCAAAGGATCACCACAGCTGGACATGTTGACTCTTGGCTTCCCTAAGGGGAGGGTGAAGTGGTTATGGGACCCTCACTGGAGTATCCAGACAATCCTGACCACGTGGATGCAATTCTGCTCCAATTGTACTTGGCTTGTGGGGAGGGCTAGAGGATACAGGTCGGGAAGGATGAAGGAAGAGACTCCATCTGTGCCACCGTGGAGGGTAGTCCATGCTGGGTGAAGACCTTCCAGTGTAGCTGCTTTAAGGTTGCCAACACTATTGCCTGCCACCACCCTGGCCCTGTGAGGAAGCCCAATGAACTCATTGGTTCCCAGAGTGAACTCTGATGATAGCCTACCTTGGTATATCATTAGGACTTTGGGAGGATGGGTAGACATGGTTCACGTCTCTTCCAGGGAAGGAATTTTAGCAACTGTGGCACAGTGAACTCACACTTTACCTGGGCCTTTGCGGGAAGTCCTGGGAGAGGCAGGGCCTGCTGCAAGCCTTCCCAGAGGCCTTTACACCTCTTCTTAAACTCACTTCTGACAGTGAAGTATGTGCCTCTGAGGATGCCAAACTACGGCAATCCTGGTGGTGGGTTAGAAACAGTTCTCTGACATTAGCCAAATTAACCAAGTTGGAGATTCAAAAAACAAAAAACAAAACAAAAACAAAAAACCCTCAGGCTTAGATTGTGCATGAATGACAGATATTTTATCGGTTGTTACCTGATCATCCACTAGGTGGCGACCAAACCTTTTGAGACTCTGGTGAATTTATCTTGTTAGTGTCTATTGATGGAGCACATCTTTGTACTAAGATCAAAAAGGAATGGGAGAGAAAAGGACTGCTTGGCTCCCAACACAAAGCAGGTTCTTCACTTACCTGTCCTCTGCCACCAGAGTAAATGAACTGTTAGCTGCAGTTAACTACAGTAGAGGATTCCCTGGTGTTTCTGGAATGTTCCCTAATCACAAGGCCCCACCCAGCAGATGTGAAATAACAAGTCATTTATAAAAATCTTCTCAGAGAACCTACTACCATAAAATATCACTCAATATGCCCACCCTTATCCATTCAGCAGTTAAATAATTAGCAATAACAACACTGTAAATATATTGGGAATGTTCGAATGCATCACTGTGAATGCAATTGGAAGCCTGAGTGTTGTAAACTCATGGGGCTTAGGAGTGGCACCTAAAGTGTGGTTCCTTAGTGTGCTAACAGTGCTATAAAGGGGAGGGTTTCATAAGCAAGACCTTTCTGGCATGATCTTTGCATCCCTTCTCCCTGACGTGAGCCACACAAACTAGAACCTCAAAGCAGCTGGACACCTATGAGTACCCCTCTCGCCTTCCACTGCCTTTCTATGCAAGAGCTGCCTGAGAAGATAGTCTCCTGCCCTCAAAGACAGAACCCAGGTAGCCTGCCACATAAGCATTTCTACATAACTGTACAGGCTTCCTTGACAAAACAGTAGGCTACTGGGGTCTTCTGAAGGCTCCTGGTCAAGGAAACTAGCAAAGCTATTTGCTTTTGTGTTGCCTGTCTTGTTGCATGTGTATGCCCTGACCCTTGTCCTGGGTGACCATGGGATCACACATTTCTGACTCTGCAAAGAAAGCAGTAATGAATGCTTCATGATAGCTACTGCTAAGCCCCTGAGTTTCATGCCACTCATACTGTGAAGCTCTCCAGACCCATGGGACAGTCTGCATTTTAATAAAATCCTTGACACACTGAAGCTGGAGAAGGCTGCCTTTCTGGTGCATAGGTTTAAGTTGCTGCTCTTGCAGAGGATCTGGGTTCAGACCCCAGCACCCATATGGTGGCTCATGATACTTCTAGCCTCCCTGGGTACTGCATGCACATGGTGCACTTACATGCACGCAGGCAAACACTCATCTACATACAGTTAAAATAATCTTTTTCCTTAAAAAACAAAGAAGTATGTCTTCATTCAGAACTTGGTATGGGGAAATGAACTAGAAGCCTCATAAAGCCCCTTCACTCTTTTTTGCCTTCTACCCTTCCCCTGCCTAAAACCCTTCAAAATTTATTCTGACAAATTACTGAAGAGCTTACCAACAGTATTGTTAGCATAGAAGTATAAAGGCAAAAGGTGAAAAAGTGGGCTAGGCGAAGGGTTAGTTGTTAGTTAGCTGTTACTTAGATTGCTTAGTTGGTGAAGCACTTAGACCTGAGTTTGACCCACAGCACTTCTAGGAAAAGTCAGGCATGGTAAGCACACTTGTAAGCCCAGCTCTTGGTGGAGGTGTGGGGGCAGAGGTGGGTGGATCCCCAAAGCTTACTGTCTGTCCAGCCAGCTAGGTGTGGGTGAACATTTTACTCAGAGTGAGGCCCATCCCCCAGTGCTGCAGGAATGAATAATAAGCATTTTCAAACCTTCAGAAAAGTTGAAAGGTGCCCAGCAAGCACCCACGGGCTTGTTGTGTACATCTCATTGTCTGCAGTCCACCTCATCTGCTCTGCCCTCCTGACTGTGGCCTCTGAATGATTTCCACTGGGCTCCAGATGCACAGTATCACCTGGGATACAGTGGGAGTACAATGGGATATACCTTGGGAGCTTGTAACCATCTCTTGCTGGCCATTGTATGCAACAGGCTCAGACTTACAGAGTCACGCCATTGTTATGGAAAGCAGAGCTCTCATTAACATTTGTGTGCTTGTTTTGTCTATTTTTGAGCTGGGGAGACAGAGCAGTCAATATAAGGACTTGAGTTTGTGCCCAAGAACTCACATAAGTGTCCAGGCATGGGCCAGTGAGATGGCTCAGTGGGTAAAGGCCTTTTCTGTCAAGCCCAATGACCTGAGTTTGATCCCTGAGATCCAGATGATAGAAGGAGAGAACCAACTTCAACAGGTTGCCATGTGACCTCCACATGTGCACTGTGGGCACATGTGTGCCATTAATGAACACATACACACAATAGATAGGTAGGTAGCTAGATACATGTGTACCATTAATGAACACAAAGATAGATAGATAGATAGATAGATAGATAGATAGATAGATAGATAGATAGACGAGAGAGAGAGAGAGAGAGAGAGAGAGAGAGAGAGAGAGAGAGATGTAACCCAGTTATGGTGGCATTAGCCATCCTAATGCTGGGAAGTGGAGACAGAAGGATCCCTAGGACTTTCAGACCAGCCAGCCTAGGATAATTAGTGTACTCAAGGCCAATGAGAAACCCTGCCTCAAAAAATAAGGTAAGTAGGGTGGGGTAGCACACACCTGTAGTCTCAGAAATTGGTAGACAGGGACAGGCAGATCTCAGTGAGTTCAAGACTAGCCTGGTCTACAGAACGAGTTCCAGGATAGCCAGAGCTACACAGTGAAACCATTTCTTGAAAAACAAACAAAAAATAACGTATATGGTTCATGAGTGATGACACCCAAGGTTGACCTCTGACTGCCACACATACATGTAAGTATGCCTGCACACACACACCTGCACTCATGTGGATACACACCCACCTCACATACACAGATCTCTTCTTGAGATTTTGGAGGAGTCAAGCTTTACTTGTGACCATGAGGAGCTGGACATTGAGCTCAATGATTGACTGGTCATGTGTAGACATTCCTAGAAGTCTTGAGCTGGTAGATGCCTAACAGGAGCCATTTTTGAGCCACACTCTTTACTCTCAGTTATTCCATCTTGCCTCTAGTCACTGGTTGGCTGAAGAAGTCTAGTTTATTAGGTGATATCAACGTTAACCAATGTCAAATGTCTCTCCTCCCTATGAGTAGGCTGGACTCCTGTGTGCCTGGCTTGGTTTCTTACCTTCCATTCCATTGTGAAGGAAGGATGGCAGGCTGTGGTTTCTCACTGGGATGTCTCTCCCTGTTCTCTGGGTTCCAGGCTCTTCTCCATCAAAGGCTGCAAATGAGTGGGGAAAAGAAGTTCTTCCAGCCTTCTGCTGCCTCAATTTGGTGAAGAAAGTACCACATGCCACAACAGACCCCTCTCCATCTGAAGTAACGTCCTCTACCTCCTTGGCCAGCAGGAGCCCCACTGGAGACAGGAGAGAAGGTGCAGCTCCAGCCATGGCTGTTCTCTGGGTGTTTACTCATCTACACAAGCAATGACCATGTTGACAGAATAGGCATGTGTCCTTCCCCAGTTTAGCTGTCTACGGCAGTTCCCATCCCACAAGTAGTCTACTGTCTCTGCAAAAATCCAAGCCAAGCAGTCCAGTGTGCACTCACACCCATTCTTCAATAGCGAATCCCAGATGTTCCCATCTGGCTCTTGCATGAGAAAAGAACATCCAGGCCTCTCCTCCAGGGCCCAGGGAGGAACCCTGGAATTAAGCAGCAGAAAGCAACATTCCTTCTTCACTCCTGCCATGGGCAGCAGAGGTGGGGAGATCTGAAATTAGGCTGAGAAACAGGTGGGGGGCTGGATGTCACTAGAAACACAAGTGTTTAGAAAGCACACCCTCTAGTTCACATTAGCTGGTGTGGTTGGAGCCTGACATGGCCACAGCCTAAGGGACAAGGGCCACCTAATATCCAAATGGCATTGGGCCCAGATATATTTAAAAATGTTTAAAAAATTTAGTCTCTCCTAATATATTAAAATGCCATTTTTTTCAACTCAGAACAAGTATAAAGTAGAGCTATTCCCAGCATTCTTGGATTCCTTCCTAGAGTATTATAACCTATAACCCAGCCTCATTCTTCTCCTATGGGACTCTGCACTGCACTTGCCCAGGTATGGCTTATGCAACTTGACACACTCCAAATTTGTGACCCTGCATGGCGGTCTCACAGGCTGTGTGCAGAACAATCCACTTGCTCTGAAATGAGCACAAACTAAACTCAGCCATTGTTACCTGCTTCTCCCTCTGCATAGTGACACTAGCAGCCCCGTCTCCCTCTGCACAGGACACTAGCAGCCCCATCTCCCTCTGCACAGGTACACTAGCAGCCCTGTCTCCCTCTGCACAGAAATACTTGCAGCCCTGTCTCTCTCTGCACAGAAATACTCGCAGCCCTGTCTCTCTCTGTACAGGAACACTAGCAGCCAGGCACAGTGTTGACACTTCCAACGGCAAGAAGATCAGATGAGCTAAAATGGTAACGGTTCAGCACACACAGTCAGCTGCAGCTCACACTCTGAGAACACAGGTAGCTGATGAGGGTGATTACCCACTTTACCTGCTGGAAGCTGGTCATTACTTTAGGCAAGATAAGGAAATAACAATTCATTTATTAAGGTTGCCGAAGTTCAAGTTCAGATTTTACTTCAAAATTGGCTCCATCTCCATCTCTCTGCCCACTCTTTAACACCATCTAAGTTCATAAGAGGTTTGGGTAGAAATGGTTGTACAGTCCAGAGCCCAGATATGCTTAGAATAAAGATTTTGTAACGTGCACTAGGAAGTTGTAGAAAGTGACTTATTTATCTGTGCCAGTGACAGAAGGAACCCAGGGCCTTGCCATGTGCATGACGGGTAAATGCTCTACAGAGGAGTCTCATCCCAAGCCTCCTTCATTTCTTTCTTCTCACACAATCTTCCCCAGGTATAATTATATGGGTTTCCACTAGAATGTGGTCACCCCAAGACAGGATTGTGTTTCCTGCTGTGTTCAGTGCCCATTGAGTGTCTGTCCCAGTAGGTGTCCAATTAGAAAACAGAAAAGGGGACTGACTAGGACATTGGCTGAGCCAGCACCACGCATGCTTGCTCACCTCTCTCTCTCTCTCTCTCTCTCTCTCTCTCTCTCTCTCTCTCTCTCTCTCTCTCTCTCTGTGTGTGTGTGTGTGTGTGTGTGTGTGTGTGTGTGTGTGTGTTAGCTCTCTGGAATTTCTTGGGGTTGTTTTTCCAGTTTTGAGAGATTATAAGAACCATTAATTGCTCTACTGTAGAGGGATTATTGGACTTGTACTTAGAAACTAAAAACCAATCAAGAAACAAAGAAACAAAGCCTGTTTTCCTGTAGGCGCTGGCTGTCTTTCTTCTGGCTGAGCTATAATCCCCGAGGTTGGATACCCAGCCAGTTTTCTGTGTACACACATGACTGGAGTTTGGTATCTGAGCACTCGCTCCCCTAGACTCTGCTGGCTACAGATGAGGTTACACCTTACTCATCAGCCCACCTGCTCCAACAACTGCAAGCCGAGCAGAGGCTGGGGTGAAGAGTCCAGGCCTAAGTACTCAAGAGAATAACTAGAAGAGATGTCACTGGCTGGAAAGCAGGTATCTGGCTTCTGCTGAGGCCACCAGGCTCCAAGGACTGCCCAGTGCCCACCCAGACATGGACATAAGAGGCTGCACCTGGCTGCTGCCGCTGCTGTGGCTCCTGCAGGTGAGCTGGGTGGGTGCAGGGTGTGTTGCATAGGTGGTTTTTCATATCCTAGGCTAAAGGAACTTGGCAGGATAACTGAGCATAATCCACCTGAACCTCGTGAGAAGCAGGCATTCAGCTGAAGCAGAAGGATGTCCATCTTTAGAGTAATATAGACACATGGGGCTCCAGAATTTAGATAAATGTGGGATTGAGATCCACATCTTATGAGGAAGTGCATCTGAGGGACTTGATACCAATTTATGAAACACACAGGTTTGCTTGTTGTCAATATGAACTCCTAACAATACTTCTACCCCTGCTTTAAAGGACTGAGGAAATTTCAGCAGTGTGTATTAAAGACAACTGGAGCAAACAAGTGGGGGCAGGAAATAACCCCACTTCAAACAGGATAAGAAAAACAGGGACCTCCAGTGGGCAGCCAGGGTCCTGCATTACAGTGGGCAGCCAGTGTCCTGTGTTCCAGTGGGCAGACAGTGTCCTGTGTTCCAGTGGCAGTCTGTGTTACATGTGGTTGTTGGGTGTAACCTGCTGGGCTTCCTTTTTGTTAGTGGGAAGAGAAAATTGTGTCTTCTTTTTTTAAAAAACATAATGTTTTAAGTTAGCATATGAAGAGATTGGTTTTATCATGGCATGTTCATGTGTGCTCTGTTCTTATTCATCCCTGGCTCCCCTTCTACAATGTCTCCTCCCTCCACACAAGCCTCCTTCTGATTTCATGTCATCTGTATCCTAGTGCCCCTCCCAAGATTGCTTCACACTCTAATTGAATCACATACGTACCAGAGACAGAGACACCATACACAGACAGACAGACAGACAGACACCCCCCCACACACACATACCATCAGAGAGGAAGAGAGACGGACACCACATGAGCGCATGTGCACATACACACACACACACACAAAATCACACCATACACAGACAGACAGACAGACACACACACACACACACTCCACACAGACATAGACAGACACACACAGAGACATAGAACATAGACACACACAGAAATGAGGCAGCAGTCATAGTTGGGAGTACATACTCTGGGGTCTGAATTCAGAGGACCTGAGTTCAGATCTTTAGTTCCTACATAAACAATCAGGTGTGGAGGTACATGTCTGGGAAGGCAAACACAGATCCCTGGGGCTTGCTGGCTGCCAGCCTTGCCTAATGGTTGATTTGTTTCAGATCAATAAAGTAGAAAGTAATTGAGAAAGACATCTGATGTTGACCTCTGTCTTCCATATGGACATACATGTGTACTTACATGAATGCATACTACTACTACTACTACTAATAATAATAATAATAATAACATTGCTAACAACTATGCTCTGCCCACCGAGTCATTGGGGCTTCACCCAGGAACATGAGAGTTGGGGTGCTGTAGAAGTGTGTGCTAGGGCTGTCAGAGGTGAACCTGAGGCAGGCTATGTGGAAAAAGAGCAGCCAGATTCTGTTCTAACAACAGTGGCTTCCTAGTGGGATTTTCTGCTACCATATAATAAGAACCATTTTACCAAATGATCACATAGCTTTAATACAGAGAGTGGGTTGGAAAAGCATGTACTACAAGCTGGGTATCTTGAACTAAGAGAAACACGTCATTCTGGAGGCCTGGTGTCTGCAATTGCACAGAGAGTAGGACCATGGTCCCTCTGGTAGAAACCTTAAGGGCCTCTTCCTGGTTTCTCTGGCTGTTGCTAACAAGGCCTGTAGCCACATCACTCTAGTCTCTGCCCATGTCATTGCCAGCCTTCTTCCTGGGTGTCTGCTTCCTCTTCCTGTCACTGATCAGGGCACACCTGGAAGTCTTCATTGCAACTTGATGAAACCTGAAGTTTCAAGATCCTGTTCACAGGTACTAGGGCTAGGACGTCTGCATCTGTGTTTAGGGGTGCCATTCAAGTCCCAGCAGAGGGATAAGAAGGGACATGTGGGAGAGAAAGGACAGGAGTAGTCACTCCAGAGCATGTTCCAGTGTCTCTCACAGAAATGTGGGGACCATCAGTCCTGGAGGTGAGCACAGAGGGCTGGAAGGCCCAAGGAAGCCTGGAAATGAAAATGGAGGTTGGCTGTGGAGCTGAGCAAGGGGAAGTGTAGTTGGAGTTTTCCTGGTCCTTCCTGGCCAACGGTCAGGACAAATCTCTCTTACCTGCCAGTCCCACAGCCACTTAGACCCAACCAAGTAAACACACAGAGACTTATATTGCTTACAAACTGTATGGCCACAGCAAGCTCCTTGTTATCTAGTTCTTATGTCTTAAATTAACCCATTTCTATAAATCTATACCTTGCCACATGGCTTGTGGCTTACCGGTATCTTAACATCTGCTTCTCATCATGGCAGCGTCTTTCTCTCTGCCTTCCTGTTCCCTCAATTCTCCTCTCTGTTTGTCCCACCTATACTTCCTGCCTGGCTACTGGCCAATCAGTGTTTTATTTATCAATCAATCATCCACAGAAGGGAAGGCCTGGAGAGTGAACAGGTGACCGTGTTTTGTTGAATTAGGGAGTCCTGAAGAAGGGATGCTTTGTGAGAAAATGAGCTAAAAGGGTCAGTTTTGGCTAAGTTGAATCCAAATTGACTGTGAGGTACAGGAGGATATAAAGGTTGCCTGGAGGCTTCCATAGGAAAAGGCAAATACTTGGCCCTTCCTGTTTGAAGCATTTTTTTTTTTTTTTACATATATTGTTTGTTTGGGCGCTCTCTCTCTCTCTCTCTCTCTCTCTCTCTCTCTCTGTGTGTGTGTGTGTGTGTGTGTGTGTGTGTGTGTGTGTGGTGCACGCAAGTGTGAGCAGGCCTGTGCATGCCTAGGCATGTATGTGGAGTTAGAGGATAACTTTCAGGGATGTGTTCTCTCCTTCTACCATGTGCATCCTAGGGGTCAAGTGTAGGTCATCAGGCTTGGCACCTTTACCTGCTGAGCCATCTCACTGGCATCCTTTAGCACTTTAAAAAATTAAATAGTAAAGAGATGATACATTAAAAACATAAAGTTGTACTTAGAGGGTGCCATATAATGATTCTATTGCTGTGTGCTTTGCAGAATGGTCAGATCAGGAGGAACATCCATCACCTCAATCCATTATGGTTCTTTATCATTCTTAATGGCGAAAACATCCAATATCCTTTCTTCTGGTGTTGGGAGCATGAAGGTCCTTGCACCCACAGATCTCCAGGGAAACCAGGAATGCTAAGCACACAGGAGAAGATGTAAAACCTGTTCTTCCATCCAGAAAGCTGGAAATTGGAGGTGATTAATAGCCTGGTGGTCTATATAATCTGTTGGGCCACAACCAGGACAGGAGGTGGCTAGTAATCTAAATGACACTTATATTATCTGTACAGCCAGGGGCTCCCCCAAGCTCCACAACTAGGACCAGAGGTGGCTAATAACCCAAATGGCCTATACACCATCTGTATTACCAAATAATAGTGGCAGAACCTTCCCTAGGCCCTTAAGCTAATACAGGTAGTTTATCTCTAGATCCCATCTTTTTGGAGGAAATGACATATACCCTGAATTGAGTCTCAATATAATTACACTTCCTTGCTCACTGTAGATTGTATTACACAAGGAAACTTTTTTTCCGAATTATATTGTGTTTAGATTTACTGACAATAAACTTACTGGCATCAGATTCCCTGAAGTTTGACCCAGGTTGAGGAAGTCAGCCTGGACTGAGCCTTCATTCTCGCCTCTTCTCAGTTCATTCCCCAGCCCGTCACGACACCTGCAGGGTCTCTCTTATTCTAGCTTTCTTAAATGGTCGTCAGTGCTTTGAATACATTACACATCAAAAGCACTGACAGGCACTACTGTGAGGAGTCCATATCCACAGTGGTATGCAATTATATCATTATCATAAAGATGAAATTCAGACTCAGGGAGGTTAAACCATTTGCCTGCTATCATGCAGCTTTTGAAGAAAGGAACAGGATTTGGACTCAAGCCTGGGCCCATAAGGCTATCCTTTAGGGTTCCTCAGGACTGTCTTCACTGTGCAAGGTGGCCATCACTAGCTACAGGTGGCAATCTAACCTCCATTTAAGTATAATCTAAGATTCAATGTCATAGGTGCACAATCCACCTTTCAAGTATTCAGTGAGGTCCACAGGGCCAGTGACTGTCACACTGTAAAATGCAGGCCAGAACACCCCATCCTCAGGGTGCCTTTGACTTTGAGTCTAGAGCCCAGCAGCTAGGTACAGGTGGAGGAAGGTCAAGGAATCTATAGAAATATCCCATGGGAATTTAAAATGCTAATTTCTAGGACCTCAAATCCTCCTTGAGTTGGAATTGTACATTGAAAATTTAAATATCTGGACTTGGGTTGATAGAGTGCTTGCCTAGCACCCACAAAGCCAAGAAGAGTTCAATCCCCAGTACCATATAAACCAGGCATGATGGTCTTAATCAGGGTTTTTATTGCTGCTACCAAACTTTGTGACCAAAAAGCAAGTTGGGGAGGAAAGATTTTATTAGGCTTACGCTTCCATATATTGCTGTTCATCACTGAGGGAAGTCAGGTCAGGAATTCAAACAGGGCAGGGACATAGAGGGGTGCTGCTTACTGGCTTGCTCCTCATGGCTTGCTCAGCCTGCTTTCTTATAGGACTTGGGACCACCTGCACAGAGACGGCACCACTCACCATGGGCTAGGCCCTCCTGCATTGATCACTAATTGAGAAAATGCCTTACAGCTGCATCTAATTGAGGCATTTCTTCAACTGAGGCTCCTTTTTCTCATGACTCTAGCTTGTGTCAAGTTGACACACAAAACCAGCTACTGCAATGGTCAACAACAGTTAATCCCTAGAATTGTATAGGGAGACAGAAGGACTAGAAGTTTGAGGCCCTCTTTGGCTATGTAGCAAGATTGAGCCAGGTTAGGCTGTATGAGACTCTGTCAAAAGAAAGGAAGGAAGGAAAGAAGGAGAGAAAGAGATAGAAATAGGTAGGGAGTGTGTGTGTGTGTGTGTGTGTGTGTGTGTGTGTGTGTGTGTGTGTGAGAGAGAGAGAGAGAGAGAGAGAGATTAATTGATTTATTTCAATCATTTCCAGAAAGAATATTTCCTATTTAGGGTCTTAGTTCTTTCTTCCTTTCTTCCTTCCTTTCTTTCTTTCTGAAATTTTTTGTTTCAAAAGATATCATGGCTCCCCCAACCAGGTAAGCCTGAAGGACACTGGTGACCTGGCCCAAGTCCAATCCCATCTGTGAAAGGGCATGTAGGGTGGAGGCTATGGAGCTTGCCTGCCTGCCACTCTGATAAAACAGCAGTTGGGGAAGCCAGCTTGGGGATGGTTCTATCAGCATGGAGAGCATTATGCAAATTGCTGTGAGTGGTGTCCTTTTTAGAGGAACTGCCTCAATTGTCCCAGATGGAGGTGTAATAGGCCCTCTTACGGAGTCATTTCAGCAGCAGGGGACAATTGTGAGTCTTCCTGCATCATGCAGATGAGCTGTTCTGAGGCTGCACAAAGAGAAGAGAAAACCCACGGGAGCTGCTCTGTGGGTTTCGGGTACCTCTCTGGCCAAGCATAAACCGTCCATGCTTTAACTCTCTTGGAAGATCCAGTTGGCTTTCCCTGCCTGTTGGCTGGGCCCATTTGTGCTGTTAGGACAGAATGAATCTACACAGCTAGAGAGTGAATGATTACTTGAAGACTCCATCTTAGACTAAGGGACTTGAGAGAGACAGGAGACTTCACACAGTCTTTGCCAATGCCCCAAAGCCTGGAACAAAAACAAAATCAATTTCTGCATTCATTTACACGAATTGCAATTTCCTCTTTAATTTTTTTTAAGATCATTCTTATTTTCTGTATGTGGGTGTTTTGCCTGGATGTCCATGTACCACATGAGCCGGGTGCTGATGTAGGTCAGAAGGAGCTGTTGGATTCCCTGTAACTGAGTTACAGATGATTGTGAGCCACTACGTGGATGCTGGGAATGGAAATCAGGTCCTCTTCTCCAAGAGCTGCCAGTGCTCATCACTGCTGAGCCACCATCTCTCCAGCCCCTAAGCTGTGCATTTAACATACTGGTTTAAGGTTTAGGAAGTCAAAGACTTTGAAACTTCTCTCTTTGGGACTAGAGGCAAGATGCACTCACCACCTACATGCTTTCTGGGTATACATGAGGACTTGAGTTCCACATAGTGCACACCTGTCATCCCAGGGCTAGGGAACAAGAGGCAGGTGGATTCCTGTTCTTCACATACATATGCTGTAGAATATTATTTTAAGGTATGTTACATTTGTTTATGCTGTGGAACAGTTTTTTAGTGATGCAAAAATGTGTTATATTCTTTGATGTTGCATTTCTTTAACTCTGTGAGGCTGTGTTACTGTGCCTGTCTAAAACACCTGATGGTCTAATAAAGAGCTGAATGGCCATTATGTAGGCAGGAGAAAGGATAGGCATTGTGGCAGGCAGAGAGAATATATAGAAGGAGAGATCTGAGAGAAGAGAGAGAGATCTAGGAGCAAAAGGAGGAGGAAGACTACAGGGACCAGCCAACCAGCTACACAGCCAGCCACAGAGTAAGAAATACAGAAAGGTAAATAGAATAGAGAAAAATAAAAACCAAGAGGCAAAAGGTAGATGGGATAATTTAAGTTAAGAAAAGCTAGCAAGAAACAAGACAAGCTAAGGCCAAGCATTCATAAGAAAGAACAAGCTTCCATGTGATTTATTTGGGAGCTGGGTGGCGGACCCCCCAAAAGAGCAAAGAGTAAAAAAAAAAAAAGTCAACACACATTGCCATAGATATATACATGTGATGCACAAACAACTCTTTTCCTTTAGGTAAATAGATAGAAATATAGTCTGTGGCAGGAAAAATGCCATTGTTATCAGAAGCTCAGTCCTAACTAGTCTTAACAATAAAAATCAGAAATCAGATATCAAAGGTAAAATCTGAAAGATCAGAGAAGCAGAGCAGCAGCCACTAGAAACTTCTTACCTCTATGAATCCTCAGACTGAATGGGGGACTGTCTCCACATCTCTAGTGCTGGGATTAAATGTGTGTACCACCACCACCTTGTTCTGTTTCTCTTTTATACGGGTTCAATCTTGTGTAGTCCAAGGTGGCCTTGAACTCCTGATCTTCCTGCTTCTTCTTCCCAAGTGCTGGGATTAAAGGTATGTGCCACCATTGCCTGGCCTCTATGGTTAACTAGTGGCTAGCTCCACCCTCTAATCTCCAGGCAAGCTTTATTTGTCAGAACACAAACAAAATATCATAAAACAAAACAAAATAACAACAATTATCTTTGACATAAAATGACCCAGTAATATCACATACCACCTTGAAGATAGCCAACCACAAATGGACATATGTAGAGTATGTCTTTACTTCCTCTGAGACTTCAAAGCCTGCTGTGTCACCACATAATCATGAATTAAGATAGATCCCACAGGTGCTACACTGCCACACCTGGTGGACTCTGGGTTCACTGACTGTGACGATCATAACAAGATTCAAGTCCTGGAGACTCAGACTGTATGAGTTAAACTTACTGATAGCATGTTAGAAATGAAAACTGACAAATCTTAACCATGTTTAATTCACTAAAGAGAACAATAACCCCATCACACACGAAGATGAATAACAGAGTTTTACTCAAAATAACTGTATTTTTCAGATTCTGCCTAATGAGAAGAGCGGTGCTGTTTGTACTTTGTACTTTGTCATTTGAATGTCTGGCTTAGTGGAAGACAGCTGGGTTCTCCTGCTGCATTTGTGTTTAATCGGGTGTGAATGCTGTTCAGTGGAAGGATGCGCAGAGATTCTGGCCTCCCACGTGTTTGCATTCTGAATGATCCAAATACTTTCAATAGGGAATTCTGGGTTTTCTCTTTTGAGACTACACCAGAACTTGACAGTGAAAGCATCCCAGTCGTTACCTCCGAGATGAAATCTGAATGTAATTGAATGAGCTTCCGTTACTGTCCTAACTCCTCCAGGGGTACAGAAATGTCTTCGTCTTGGACAAAATGGTGGCCACATCCAAACAACTAATTTGGACCATGCCCAGCTCAGTGAGTCTATGAACTTACTGGAGTGCCTTACAGGAACAAAGTGGATGAGGGATTGCCCACAGGAGCATAGGTGACTCTTGGGCAGATGTATCACCAATAAGTCCCACCCCAGCATAAGTGATAGCCCATTAAAGCTGCATTACTGCTGTTCCCTGTAGAACTTGTAGTAAGCGCCACAGATGTGTCCTCTGCTCTGGCCCCTTTGGCCATGACGTGCTTCTGTACCCTCAGGCCTGGGTGCATCTTTTGAGTTTTATAATTGTGTGTATGTGTGCATATGCATGTGCATGTGATAAGCACCAAGGTCTGAGCAGCAAGTACCTTTACATTCTGAGCCATCTCACTGGCCTGTCAAAATACCTTTTATGAGAATTCATGAATTGTTAAATTTTTGTCCCATTTGCTTTATCATAAGTTCCCCATGTGCACACTTTCTCTGATTCTATCTCAAATAAAAACACACTTTAGTTTACTGCTAGCTTTGGAGTCCATTGCAGGACTTGTCTTTTTGTGTTTCTGTGGTCTTAAATATGGATTTTTTGGGGGGAGGGGCAAGGCTGTTGGAATACAAATCACACACTAGGAATTCCCAGTGAAAATGCAAAGTTCTATCACTTTACCAATTATTGTAAATTAAGGAACAGGAGAGGACACAGAAAAGCCCCATTAAGTCTCATAGCCAGGTGACATTGGTGTTGACTCCTACACACACATGTCAGGCTTTGTGCTGACCCTGGCCAGGTGAGGTTAGCGCTGTCTCCTTCAGTGGCAGGACAGTGGGGTGGTTCAGAGTTGAGCATCCCTCCTGTTGATAATGACACACCAGAGTCCTTTGGATCATTTCCCTATGATTAGGGACAAGGTGATCATAAATTAAGATGCAATGAACAAGACATCATAGCTACTGACACTAAGCACAGGCCTGGTATGTAGCTCAGCAGTACAGAGCTTGCCTAGAACCCAGGAGGAGGCTCTGGGTCCCATCTCTAGAACCATGAACCAAAAATCTAACTGCAGAAGTTCTTTCTGGGTACTTGTGCTACTTCATGCATTTGCTGTAGGACACTACTAAAGACATTCATTAATGACACTAATTAGTGTTATTTTTGCTTTTAAGGTCAGAGTCACTAACAGCTTCCAATAAGAAGCTGATGGTTATGAGCACACTGGTCGGACTGGAAGTGGGTCCTAATGAAAGAGGCCAGTGAGGCCTTCATGTCAAACTAATGTGTGAGAAGCCTGGAAAGAGCAGACCAGCTAACGGTGCAAGCCTGAAGGCTTGTCCTCACGGCTTCTTTGTTTATTACATTAAATTGTGCCAGGCCTGATCCCTTCAGGCTTTAGTGTGGGCAGACTGACACTCACTTCTGTGAACATCACTGATTGTCTCACACTAACGAAGAACCTGTAGTGTCCTTATTTCTATCCATTCACTTTATAAGGAAGTCATTTAAAAATTAATTTTATGGCAAATTCCTCGTGTTGTGGTGACCTCTAACCATAAAATTATTTTGTTGCCACTTCATAACTAATTTTGTTACTGTTATGAATCATAATGTAAATATTTTTTGAGATAGAAGTTTATCAAAGGGGTTCTAACTCACAGGTTGAGAACCACTGTCCTAAAAGGTATAACTCCCTCAAAGACTGTGTTCAGTTAGGGCACAATTGGGGGTAATGACAGGAAAGGGAGGATGGAATCTCAGGTGAGGGTCTGAAGACTCTCCAGGCCTGATCTTGTTGAGAGTTTCTTCTATGTATCCAGAACTGTTCTTATTAAGATGGTCCTGGCTATTAGTTTTTGAAGACCAATATTCCCCAACGTGTGTGTGTGTGTGTGTGTGTGTGTGTGTGTGTGTGTGTGTGTGTGTTTATATGTATGACACTATTCCTTGGGTGACAAGAACAAATCTCTATGCAGCCCAAATAGGGAACCAACATCAGGCATCCCAAAGTAATGATACCACCAGTGTCCAACTTGGTGAACCAATGAGTTTATTGGAGTTACTTTCAAGAGTGTGGGATAGGAGTACTTACAAACAGGATGACTCAAAGGCAGCTATCATTGAAAGTCCACCCAGCATGGGTGATGGCTCATGAAAGTTAGAGCCCTGAAGTTCACTGTACAACTTACAGGCAGCTTGATTAGTTGAAAGGTCTCCTCTACTTAGCACTCCTTTCTGCTTATATAACCTTGAAATCAGGAAGGGACCTTGTATATCCTATAAGTTTCAAGGATTTCCTCAGACTTATGAGTTGTTTATTTCCTGAGTTTAATGAGCTTCCTTCCAGGATAGAATAGTTCAATTCAGAGGCTTGTGTATGTGTCTGTATATATATATATGTGTGTGTGTGTGTGTGTGTGTGTGTGTGTGTGTATGTGTGTTAAAAGGGAGACTAGTAGACATTAAAATTAAAAGACTTGGCATAAATTGGAAACTTTCTTGTCAATGATTTCAGGAAAACTAAGAGACTAATGCAGGGAATGACTTTCTCTTCATTAGGCTATTGGCTTATTGTTGTAGACCACACATTCATATCTGGTAGACAATGGTCTTTAATGCCATGATGCATAACTACTAAAGCTATCTCACAAACCTTTTGAAATGAGTATGTAGCCTGTGCCTCACTCTTAGGAATGGCATCAGCTGTTAAAAGGACAGATACTTACAATGGTCAAGCTCAGGTGGCTGCTTTGGGTGTGAGAGACAGAATACTCATGCTTAGTCAGCTCTGTGCCCAGCTATGAAGTTCAGATGCCACAGATGCAGTCTGCTAGCCTCACCATCATCTTCACTGACATTGTCATCCTGTGCCTTGTAGGGACAGAGCCACCAGGCTCTAAGGCGATCTAAGAGAAGATGGGTTCTCACCACGTTGGAACTGGAAGAGGAAGACCCAGGGCCCTTTCCCAAATTTGTTGGGGAGGTAAGGACATACTCTGACCTCTGGGAATAGCATTTCCCTTATGGACAGAAGAGTGGGTCTTGAAAGGATTCCTGCTGGCATTTATTGGTTATCTCTTTAGGGAAAGAACCAGGGTCACACCACTTATTTTAGAAAGGGCTCTGACAGCTGCCTTGCTGTGTGCCTGCCTGACTTAGGCCAGATAGTGAAGATGAGCAGGCAGGACATTGGGCTGGGACTCTGATGCCTGATTTCTAGGGACCATCTGGGTGTGTACCTTTGGGCTGGTGGCTTCTCCCTGTAACTGTAATGAGAATAACTCTAACATGCAGGTCTGCTTCACTGGTCCCATGCAGACATTTATTTTTTTAATTCATTCTTGACTATAGGGGGAGATTATTTAAAGGTCCACATTGCTATAGGGTATGGTAGTACATACCTGTACAATTCTACTACTTACTTGAGGTGAAGGCAAGATGGCACAGTGGATAAGGATGCTTGCTGCCAAGCCTGACAACCTGAGTTTGATCCCCAGGGCCCATGCAGATAAAAGAGAGAACTAGCTTCTGGTAGTTGTCCTCTGATCTCCACTGGCATGTGCACAGCGCGCGCGCGCGCACACACACACACACACACACACACACACACATTCACTCACTCACTCTCTCACTCACTCATAAATGATGATGATGATGATGATGATGATGATATAGTAATTTATTTAAAAAAGAATAAGAATCAGCCAAGGGCTGCTCATAACTTCTCTCCCAGAAAAGTTAGGTATGGCCTTACTTTCTCCTTCTCTCAAGAGAAAGTCCACATTAACAAACTGGTATGTGTTCTTCCAGACATTTTGATGCAGATTTAGGAATGTGAATGTGTAGTAAAGAACCAAGATCACAGAACATGTATCATTCTGTGACTCAATTTTCTCATTTAAGGGTGTGGCTGCCAGACTTTTCTGGCAGGACACATCCTCAACCTTGTTGAGGGTAGTAGAGTGTACGAGGCCATGGGATGGGTATCCCAGTGTGTGGTTCTTTCTAATCTCATAAATATCTGTGCTATTTCCAGTTTCTCTATTTCAGTCCAATATGCAACCCATATTTTTATTTTATTTTTTTTGAAAAAGAATTATTTTATTTTAATTGTATGTGTGTGTGCACCCCCATATGGATGCACGAGTGCATTCATGCATAAGAGTGTAGATGTCTGTGGATGCCAGAGGAATAGACTCTCCCTGGAACTGGAGTTACAGCTGGTTGTGAGCCTCCCAAAATGGGTGCTCTGGTCTTCCACAAGAACAGAAGAGTAAGCACTCTTAATCACTGAGCCAGCTCTCCAGTCACAGATTTTCTTTTTATTATTTGTAATGACACATTTCTATGTGTCCCTGTACAGGTTTGTGCGCATGAGTGCAGTTGTCTATAGGGGCCAGAGATATCAGATCTCCCAGAGCTAGAGTTACAGGTAGTTGCAAGTTGTATGGGAACTGGAAAGCAAACTCTCGTTTTCTTGAAGGACAGTGAACTCTCTTAACCATGGAACCCCCTCTCCAGCCTCTGCCCAATCTCTTTGTTCCTATATCTTTGCTGAGCCCTCTGCTTTCTTAGCACAACCCCTCAGAAGCATGGTGGCTTGCTGAGATTCCTGAAAGATGCCTCGGTTCTTAGCCCTGATTTTTGAAGATCACCATGGTTTATTAGCAGCTTCCTTTAATTTTTTTCTATTTTCCTCCTTTCCAGCTGTTCAATAATATGTCAAATAATGTGTCACTGATATACTTAATCAGAGGACCTGGTGTGGATGAATTTCCAGAGATCGGTTTATTCTCTATAGAAGATCAACAAAATGGAAAAATATATGTTCACCGCTCTGTCGATCGAGAAGTGACACCATCTTTTATGGTATCTAAAATGGATATGGTCTAAGCTTGTATTTAATGCAAAACTTTGTGAGATACTGAACCTGATAAGCACTTGTTGGCTAACTCTGCTGGGACCTGGGAAATTAGCACATTTTTCCAGTGTGGCAGGTTTGGGAGGTATGTGTTGGACACAGCTAACTTTGGAGTCAGCTTTAGAGTTTAATACAGTGGGAGTGAGGCGCCATTGACAAGATTTCTGACCACTGTCCCAACAGGACTGAGAGATTGGAAGTCATTTTGGGATGGGCCACAGAGTGCCTGTAAAATGCTGTGATTTGTTTTCTGGTGGCTAACATTTGGAGTGTGGAGAGCAGCCACACACAGACCCCAGCAGTTGTCGGGTAGCTGCAGCAGGAGTGGGAAGGGTTTGCTGACCAGTTATCAAGGTCCAAGGTCCATGTGTACTCAGTGATCATATCACTCCATGGCCTTCCTTGCAACTGAAATTCAAGTTCCAGACCAGGAAAGAAAATCACAAAGAAAAGAGCCTCAAGTCACAGGGTGGTGTATCATGTTCCAGCCTCCCCTGGCTGTGTAGATTGTCATTCTTTCTTCTGTGGACCTGTGGGAGCAGGGTGTGACTGTCAGTTAACCCCTTCAGGGTGGGAATATGATGTTTACTATCTGAGAAAGCAATTTATGAAGCATTCCCCCAACAGCCCCAAAATATTTATACACACAACAAAATACAAGTCTTAAAGTCACCAGAAAGCTCTGACTCTTTATTATTTATTTATTTATTTAGATCCAGGGTGTCTCTGTGTAGCTTTGTACCTTTCCTAGAACTCATTCTGTAGCCCAGGTTGGCCTCGAACTCACAGAGATCCGCCTGCCTCTGCCTCCCAAGTTCTGGGATTAAGGGCGTGTGCCACCACTACCCAGCTCTGACTCATTTTTAAAGACACAAGAATACTCTCTAAACTAAATTCCACAAAATTTGAAGTTAAACCTGTGGTTCTTTTCTAACCCTATGATCTCTGACCTCTCTAGTCTCCCTGTCTCCAGGGAAAAATATAAGAGGGATTCTGAAGGACCTGCTAAGTTCTTAATGAACAAATCGACCACCCAAGGATCACAGGGAAATGCAGATTCTGGATTTGGGAGGTGGCTCAGTGGATAAAGCATTGGCTGCCAAAACATGAGGACCTGAGTTCGATTCCCAGGACCATGTAAAAAGCTGAAAGCCAAGTGCACCTGTAACATCAGAGCTGGGGATGCAGACAGGAGGCTCCTTGGGGCTTGCTGTCCAGCCAATATAGCAAAATTGATGAGCTCCTGGTGAATGAGAGATGCTCTTTAAAAAAAAAAAAATACTGTGGAGAGATTAAGGCAAACAGTTGATGAAGGCCTCCAGCTTCCACACACAGGTGCACATGGGTGCACATACACATGAACACACACATGCAGATTGTTTCATTCATTCGGATGGGACCAGACAGTCTGTATCTCTAATGAGCCCTGAAGTGCTGCTGGGCCTACTGTTCTGGGCTGCTGTGCTGAGAGGCATGGTCCTGTGCATAGCAGCAGCAGCAGCAGCAGCAGCAGCAGCAGCAGCAGCAGCAGCAGCTTCTACAAGACTGAAACAGATAGTGTGGTTGTTGCTTGATTTAAATGTTTTGGATGACATGTCATAGGCTCGATAGGATGTTTGGTGCCCAGAAGTTGCTAAGAAGAGCCCCATCCCTAGGAGCTTTTTCTGAAACTTGGGATTGGGATGGATAAACTGTGTGTGCTGGTTGGTTTTGTGTGTCAAGCTAGAGTCATCAGAGAGGAAGGCACCTCAGTTGAAGAAATGCTTCCTTGAGATCCAGGTATAAGGCATTACACTAATTTCTCGATTAGTGATCAATGGAGAAAGGCCCAGCCCATGTGGGTGGTGACATCCCTCGGATGGTCATCCTGGGTTCTATAAGAAAGAAGGCCTAGTAAGCCATGTGAAGCAAGCAGTAAACAGCACCCCTCCATGGTCTCTGCATCAGCTCCTGCCTCCAGGATCCAGCCCTGTTTGAGTTCCTGTTCTGACTCCTTCAATGATGGACTATGATCTGGAAGTGTAAGGCAAATAAACCCTTTCCTCCTCAACTTGCTTTTTGCATGCTGTTTGGTCGCAGCAATAGAAATCCTAAGCAAGACACTGTGAAAGTCACAGTAAGCTCCCAGGCATCATTTAGAACAGAAAGTGTAACACGTTAGACACTCTTCCAAAGGGATATGCATCTCACTGGCAGCAGGGTGGGTGGTGGGTTAGATATCCACTAGAGTAGACCACGTGGACACAGGCTCAAGCCAATAGGAAGTCTTGATTAGCCAGCCAGCGACTACACTGGGTGTTTGGGACCCAAGTGCAACCCTAAGCATTTCAGGATGGGCTTTTAAGCACAAAAACCACATCCTGGATTGACACACCTCATTTAGTAAGAACAGTTAGCTAGAGGTGGAACTAGAGAAGCCAAAGGCAAGGTCCGTGCATTCAGGGACTTTCCCAGAACTGTGGACTTTGATGGATAGGTCTTTGTTCTGCTTTGGCAGGCGGTGCTGCCTGCGTGCTGGGTTCCAAGGCCTGAATGGTAGTTCCATCACGGTGTCAGTTGTACAGAGGTCTGGGGCCTGTTATACCATGACATCAAGGTCACATTTGTCTTTTTACACTTGTGTGTGTGTGTGTGTGTGTTTCCATGTGTGTTCCTGTGCATGTGGAGGTTGGGTGTCTTCCTCTACTACTCTCTACCTTATTTTTGAGGCAAGGTCTCTCACTGAATCCAAATTCACCTATTTTCTAGACTGGCTGTCCAGCTAGCTAGGAAGGCTACTTATCTCCACATCTTCAGGGCTAGGATACCGAGGCATGCTATGACAGGCTTTTTCATGGGTCCTGGAGATCCCAACTCTTTTTGCCTGGTAGATATTTTACTAACTAAGCCATTTCTCCAGCCCCCTACAATGTCCTTTATATAGAATTGTGTAAATATTTATATAAATATGCAAATGCTATTAAAATCAAGCCACCTGCCCCTCTAATTTGACTATAAACTTTTACAAGGGAAAATACAGGTGGAAATTCTGAGCTGGCACCCACCCATCACCCTCTGTTCCATGACTCCAATTCACTTCCTCATTAATGTTAGAACTTTCTGGAATTTGTGCATTTGTGTTTGGTTTTAAAGTCTATCTCTCCCATAAGAATGTAGGTTATAAGAGATGAGAGACCCTAGCCTCTATCATGACCATCTCTCCAGAGTGAAGAGCAGGGCTCTTCAAATAGTGGTGTCTCAGATAAGTACATTGGGTGATAGGTGAGCTACCAGGCTGGTAAAATCAAGTCCACTTTTCAGGGTCCCAGAGTCTAATCACACCCCCCCAAATAGATGGGCTTGACTGTGGCATCTGTGATTGTGTTCTCAAGTCCTTGTGATGCAACCACATTAAGATGAGACCATACTGGACCAGGATTGGCCAATGTCCTATAAGAAGGATATTTGGACACAGAAGAGGGTGAACACTTGGAGTTAACTTCGAGGAGGTGGGAGCAGAGACTTGAGCAATGTGGGCATCCATAAGGCCTGGTATCCTCAGGCTTAACAGTGGTCAGAAGGCACATGAAGAAAAGCGTGAGCATGCTCCAAAGAGAAACTCCAGAAGCAAGATATTCCCAATGCAGCCCTAGGGGTTCTCTAAAATTAGACAAAGCACGCAGAGTTTGGGTTTGGAGGCATGCAGGGGGTGGACTAGCTTGTTAATGTTATAAACCCAAAAGAAATCTGTAAAAATCTGCTGAGAATTGCAATATGATTTATGATAGATTCATAAAGAGAAAAATGTCTTTTCCCCCTGTATAGGAATCTTCTCTATTTATTTTAAATATTCTCAGTTTCATAGGACAGAAGTGCCCATTCCAGCCCATCCTTTTACATTTTTTCAAATAATTGTGTATTGACCATCCCTGCACCGGCACTCTGACCCACTTCTAAGTCACGCATGTAACTGATTTCCCACTGTGCCTCCGGCATCTAAAAGGCTTCCGTCTGCTAGTTTGGGTGTGAAGCTGTATCTCTTGTGCGTGTAATTACAAATGGCCATATGGCGGTCCGTCATGCAAGTGCTGCATGGTTTGTTTATCTGAGGGTGTAAATCTCCGGGCTGTAACAAAAGGCTGAAAACCATTCCAAGTACAGAAAGCAGGGGTGGTATTTCCTTTCTGCGTTGTGACTGAGTCCCCTGGAATTTCTTAGCATCTTGCCAATGAATAAACAGCACTCACGGTCCTCAGGCATCTGTCAGAACTAAAGGTCTCAGATGTAGCTTTTAGGATAATAAATGGAATATAAAATAATAAACACAAAACAAACACACAGTTCTTGTTTAAGTGGGAGGATTACGGTTGGCCCAGTTAGAGAGCAAGGAATCAGGGTGATTAAGGAGTGGGGCTGCCAGTACCACAATGAATTATGGAAGACGAGGGAGCAACAGTGTGGGAGAGAGCCAATTTGCTTGTGAAAACTTTAAAAATGTATGCTAGAGTCCCTGAAGTGGAGTAGCTCAGGAGTAGGAGCCCTGCAACATCCATCAGCCTTACTGGAGGGGAAAGCTGACCCTGGGGAGACTGAGGCTGCCCATGCTGGTTCTGAGATGTCTGGTGAGAAGGGAAAGGCTAAACCTGTGCTTCAGGCTCTGCCTGGCTGGCTGCGGTCTGGGTTCCTCTACCTCTTCCAAGGGTTGAATAGCCAATCACACTCTGGTACAGAGGGAACAGGTGCTGCTCCCTAGGGCTTCTGCCAGGATGTGAGGGGTACATCTGCTTGTGCACCCCCTGATTTTCTTTAAGGAACTTATTTTTCTTAACATCCCTAGCAGGACCCTGTGCCTGCAGCTGACGTCCTGTTGGGGAGTGCTCCTGTGCTTCAGAGCACCTCCACTGCAGCTCATGGACTTCATGTTCCTTTTGCTGTGACTGAATTCCTGCAGGCCCTCTGCAGGCTCTATCCCCATGGCCCGCCAGCCTTCAGCAGATCAAACCTGTAGAGTATAGCTCTTTTAGATGCTTTCTTTATAAAAAACATTTATGGGCACACATATGTGTGCATGTGTTTGTACATATGTGTTTCACATGTGGGTGTATGTGTATACACATGCACGTGCATATATGTGCATGTGTTATGCATATGCGTATGTGCATGTGCGTGCGTGCGTGCGCATGTGCATGCGTGTGTGTGTGTGTGTGTGTGTGTGTGTGTGTGTGTGTGTGTGTGTGTTCTGGTTTCATTTCTGATGCAATGACAAAATACCCTGGCAAGAAGCAACTTCAGGGAGAAAGGGTTTATGTCTTTCTCATAAATGAAAGATATGTAGCAATGTCTCTCCTTCTGTTTCTGATCTTGATACCTGTTTTCACCCTTGTCCTCTCTCTGTGTCATCCCACCCATCAACTTTCCTAGAGCATTCTTAATTTAATCAGGCATTTAAAGAACTGCTGTCTAGCTCCATGACAGCTGTTTGATGGTTTCCACTTCATTTATAATCTTCTCTGATGTTTGTTATTTCCTCCTTTCTATCTAGGTTAATTTGCTTAGCTTTTCCAAATGTTCTCAGTATACAAGCTTAACTTACTAGTTGGATATCTCTGGGAAGGGAGGACTCCTGGACATGCCGGAGAGGTGTGGCCATTCCTCTTCACTACATCAGTGAGGACAGTGATCCTCTGTTAACCTGACATACCAATGACTGTGCTGGTTCCTCTGGGCATCCCTTTCTCCAAAGCCTACACTGGACTACTATTCTCAAGGCCCCATAATAGTCTCCATGTCTTCCTTTCTCAAGACAACACCAATAATCTCTAGAAACAGCTCAGCAGTATCTTGCTTAGGTCTACCCAAATGGAGAAACCAAATTTGACCTTAATAACAACTGAGGGTTTTCCCCCAAGCTGCACATAGCTGGTCTGCCTGTGCTTAGTCCCTGGGGTAATATGGTCCATGGTGCTGAAGCAATTCTTTGGGTCTACACTATTCATCTTTGAATTAATAGTTCTTTGATGGGTGCCCTCAGGTGTATATACCCACACTGTTTACAGAGTTCTCTGCTTCCCAGGTTTACTTTGATGCTGTGGATCGGTCCACGGGGAGAGTTGTGGATGAATCCCTGATTTTCAACATTAGAATCAGAGATGTGAATGATCATGCACCCCAGTTTCCCGAGAAGGAATTTAACATCAGTGTGAGAGAGAGCCAAGTTGCAGGTGTGTTGGGTGTGTTCTACTGTGTGAGTACTCCTGTCTTTGCACTGTATGGCTCCCTCTTCCTTCCTGCTTTGATATCGATGAGGACTTTGATCCAGATAACTCAGGGAGACTCTTCACTGCTCACATAAAAGGTTGCAGTGCAGCATCTCCAAAGGCTTTGCTCTCTGTCTGCTTCATTTTGTGTTGGCTGTGGAAGGATATGGAAATGGTGCCATCTGGAAGAGATGGTGTGTAAATGTAGCCTAACAACAAAGCCACACCTAGAGGGGCAGAGATAGAGCTGTGGGAGGCTCACCAGAGGCTCTGTAAGTGTCTCATCTTCAGAATGACAGAGAGATGACATCTGGTCTTTGGGTTTCAAAAACTAAATCTCTACATGCCAAACTAATTTTCCTAGTCAGAGAATCTATTTTTAATAACAAAAGCAGTGTTTAATATTGTAAAACAGTCTTTGAAAAATTCCAAGAACTAAAGCTATGGAATTAGAAAGCATTTTCAGAAGTTTGTAAAGTTTTAGCATTTTTCTTTGCATTTTATATGCATGTTTACACTTAATTTGTGTATGTTCATGCATGGTCAGGTTTTATATATGAGTGTAAATACATGTTTACATATGTACTTTTTATGATAGCAGAAAATGTACATGAACTACTACTTAAACATGTATAGGTACTGGGTACCTCTTTCTATATGTGTATGTTTCCTCTTTTAAAAGGCTGTGATGGCTCAGCTGCTAAAGCCCAGTACTCCAAGGTCTATCCTGGAACTTGTACAAAGGTAGATGGAGAAAACTGACTCCACAGAGCTGGTCTTTGACCTCCACACTTGCTCTGTGGCACACATGCCCCCATCATACAGACATGTAGTTATAATGTACCTGCCTTACCTACAACACTTCCCCAAACGTCTTGTATACGGATCTTTTGTGGACAAGTTTTGAGGTATCTCCTGGTCTCCAATTGCTGAGTGTTTTGCTGATGCCTTTTAAGTATTTTTGTAAGATGTTTGAGGAACATGTTAGAAGTAGCTTATGCTGCTGTCAGGCGACACTCACAATTCATAAGCTCAGAGGAGAAGAAGAGTGACTGGTTCAGATGGGCCTTGGAATTGAAGTGGGTCAAGTCTTCATTCAACAGCAGCACACAAGAGTGTGGTCTGCATATCTTTTCTGTTATGGCTGAACATTTTCATACGTTTTTCAGCCTTTTCTTTCTTTTAAATCAATTATTTCTTTGTTTGGCCCATTTTCTGTTAACGTATTTGTCATTTTCTTTCTGATCACAGCTTACTCCTTCTATGTGAAGAATGCATACTTGCCACATGCATTTTAAATGTATCAACTCAGTTTATTACTTTTAAATTTTGTCTATTTTTTACACATTTAAGAACTTCATGTATCAGTTGTGCCTCGTTCTCTTCTGCCACAGCAATCATAATTATGAAGCTCTTCGAAGTTCACTCTTAGTTAAATAACCACCTTTATTTTGTGTCACGTGTCTGCATGCTGATTTCTCACTTAATTCATATCTTATTCATTCTGGTGTGTGTCCTGATGCCATTTGCAAAGACTCTTCCCTCTTTCTACTTTGGCAAACTACCTTTAGCCAGCAATAACATTCTTAAAAACTTCTTTCTAGGTCAACCTATCTTTCAGTTGTTAACGGTCGATTTGGATCAAGAAAACACTCCAAACTCTCAAGTTCTTTATTTCCTCGTTTCTCAAACACCATTACTGAGAGAAAGTGGCTTTCGGATTGATCTCATCAGTGGGGAAGTACGACTCTCCGGATGCTTAAATTATGAGGTTATGTAGATTTTATTATTTTAAAAGCACCAGGGCTGGTGAGCTAACTTTTTCAGCAAAATGCTTGCTGTACTAGCAGGAACACCTTGGTTCCAGCACTAGAACCCACATAAACCCAGTGCTGTGGCAGGGTGCCTATTGTCCCAGAGCTACAGAGGCAGAGAAAGGCACATCACTAGGGCTTCCTGGCCAGCCAGGCTAGCCAAACTGGTGAGCTTAAGGCTCCATGAGAGACTTGTAATCAAAAATGAAGGTGGACAATGCCTGAAGAACAACACCTAATGTTGACCTCTGGCATACCCCCCCCCCCCCACACACACATGTGTTGTTTATGCCTGAGCCCCAGACTGAGGTCTACATTTGCAGTTGGGAGTCTTCTGTGGTTAAACCTTGCTATGAAAATTGCTGGAAGAAAATGTCCTTGTTAATGTTTCCTGTGTATGGGGGCTTGACATTCCTTTTCCTTCCCATGTAGACTGCTCCTTGGTTTACTCTGATAATCAGAGCAACGGATTGTGGAGAACCATCCCTGTCATCCACAGCCACCATTCATGTCAGTGTGGAAGATGGCAACAATCACATGCCTATGCTTATGGAAGACCACGTAAGGCACACGGTGCCTGAATTCTAAGCCCTCTCGCAAATAGTCCCCAAGTCCTAGGCTTAGGTACTTCTGCTTGGTCATGAGTAAGATACATCCAATTCTCCAAAGTGACCTAAACTGGAACTGGGAACTCCACCTGGGTCTAGAGAGATAGCCCGATCTGTTAAATACTTGCTCTCCACATGTGAAGACCTGAGTTTGACACCCACCACTCATAAAACTCTGGTATTGGTAGTGTCCACTGAGGCCAGGCAGGAACATCCATGGAGTCCATGGGCAGCCATCCTTACCTAACTAGATCTTGGTGGAAAACCTGTCTCCAAAAGCAAGATGGCCCAGTGGGTAAAGGAGCATGCTGCCATCCTGGCAACTTGAGTTCCATCCCTGGAACATAGATAGAAGGATAGAACTGACACTATCAATTTATCTGTGGGGGGGTCTACATATATATGTTCATGCACACACTAATTGTCTCTGAGGGGACTTTTCCTTGATGATCCACTCAATGCCCTGCACCTCTCCTGGATTCTCCAAGCCTTTATGTTCTTCCATCTTCCTTGTATTCTATGTAAGGAATTTATTTATTCTAGTTTGTGCCCAGTCTCCTCCTCCCCACACATGCATACATGCATTCCATTGTCAGCTCCTTGGGGATATTTATTATTATTATTAATTTTTTGCCAGCACATAGTAACTGTTGCATTAATGATTCAAACAATTAATTTTAAAATGGGTCATTTAAAAATTTTAATTACACAAACCAACATAGAATGTTTTCAAATGAAAGCACCTCATCTAAAAGTTTATACAAATGGCAAAATAACATTACATTTAAGCCTTGTGTCAGAGTCTTCCCTGGCTTAGGAAAAATCTATGCTCTCAAAAGTAAGCCTGGAAAAAAGTACTCCACTGTCCTGCCATGCTTGCTTAGAGATTGTCTACAAAAACTACTGATAAATGAATGTTTCAAGGAACTATGTGTGCTGAAAATACGAGCACCTTGGTCCAAATAAGTCTCTTCCCATTGTGGAAGAGCTAGGATGCTTAAGACATGGGGCTGGGGTGTGCATTGTATCTTAAAAATTCTCAGGAAAACAATGCACTGAGTTGGACTGAAGAATGCCTTTAAAATCACCCAGCTTTAGACACAGTCTTAGGGAATGCCATTGATAGGAAGGACCATGTTCCTGACTTAATGGTGTTTCTCACATAACTGGAGGAATTCAAATGCTTGAAGGTCAAGGGTGTCTCCATGAGGACTGGCCCCCTCCTCTCTACCAGCCACCATCCTCTTCTCCATGGTGTGTCTTTGTGTCTGTGACATGGATATGATGATTATTTCTTCTAGTATAACATTCAGATTTCTGAAAATCAAGTCGAGTGGGGCATGTTGTATCTCCCTGTTCAAGACAGAGATTCACCATTTACGCCAGCTTGGAGAACACAATTCAACATATTGGATGGCAATGAGGAGGAACATTTTGACATCATGACTGACCCTGAGACCAACCAAGGGGTATTAAATGTTATCAAGGTAAAGTCAGGGCCAGGTGGTGGTGGATGCTGTGGTCCTTGTCTGGTGGACAAGCCATAAGGATGAAAGGGCTGTACCTGCTAAACACTAACTGTGTCCTGGATACATACTGTGTCCTGGATACATACTGTGTCCTGTGCCACTCTTAGAAGAATGTGGGACCCTCTAAGCCCTTTGTGGAGAGGCCAAGGGCTCCTCCTGCAAAAACAATAATAATCAAACTTTTTATGTTATTCTTTGACATTTTTTTATTGTTATTACAGGCAAAATTTACCACATTCACATAAGACTGGAGTTTTTATTATTATGGGATGAAAAATGAACTTAAAAGGATATTTTGGCCAGGGTCTCATGTATTGCAGACTGGCCTTGAACTCATCATGTAGTAGAGGATTCTCTTGAATGTCTGATCTGGTCTCTAACTCTGGAGTGCTGGGATTATGGGTATGCTCCACCATGCTTGCTCTGTGTAATGCTGTGGAGGGAGCCCAGGGGTCCCAGGGGCCTCAGGGAACCTAGGGGACCCAGGACTTTGTGCACAGCTAGTTGGGCCTCACTCACACTTCCTTTAAAATATCCCTCTAACTAAAAGTTCTTCTTTTAATCTCTGGGTTTAAAACATTTTAAACATTTGAAGTGTGAATATTAGGACATTTGTGTGAGTTGTAATGTGTGATGAGCCTGAGGAAGCTGGCCCAGGAGGAGAATATCATGGCCATATTTATGGGTGAGGAAATTAAATATCAGGGAGATCCTTTACATAAAATCACATAGCTGAATAGTGAGTTCTGACAGGAGCAGGCAGACACCAGTGCTTTTAGTCTTTGTGGCTTTCAAGGAGACCTAAGAATGGCCAGTATCTCCCTCACAGTGCAGTTAAGTCAACTGGAAGGGCCAGCCAGAATCAGTACCTTGAGTGGAGTAGAGATTCTGCCTGTCAGTTGAACATGCTCTAGGAAATACTAAGGGGCCACAGTGCACACTGTTAATAGCAAGTATCTGACAACCTTCTGCACAGTCGCCTGCCACTGAGTTAGTCAACCTTCTGGCTTCTCAGTCCTTCCAAGTCCCAGGCCACTTTGTACCCTGAGTAGCTGTGATCATTAGTATCTATATTCCTCTAAGTTCCTCTGATTTTTTTTTTCCTGTGGTACAGTTAACACTTGAATGTTTCATGAGTTCTGGTTTTTGTTGCATTTTTCATCACCTTCTGATGGAGGGAGGCTCTGTGCAGCCGCTGGAGGAGGAGGAAGAGAGTGAGCCACATGAGTGATTTGAAAGGGAGCCGAAGACTGGCTTTTGATCACCTCCCTGCTCTGCTGGCTTTCTGACGACTCTGCTAAGCCTCCTCCAGCCAGGGGAGCAGTGGGCACTAATCAAGCCCTCTCTTACCTTGGTAGCCTCTGGATTATGAAACTCAAGCAGCCCACAGCCTCGTCATTATTGTGGAGAATCAGGAACAGCTCTTCTCTTGTGAGGAGGGCCAGCTGCAGCCGTCGACGAAGGCAGTAGCCAGCACCACTGTGAGTGTGCACGTGATAGACACCAATGACCCACCAGCCTTTCACCCCAGGACCTTCATCACCAGTGAGGAGGATGGAGCCGGGCCTGGCATCCAGCTGGGATATTTCAATGCTACAGACCCAGACAGGATCACCAGCCAGATAAGGTGGGCACAGAGGAGCAGGCAGCAAGGCTGGCTACAGGGTAGTGATTGAGGCCACCTGGCTGTTAGAGAATGTTACTGAGATTGGTTCAGCCCCAGGAGTAAAAGTGTAAGAAGCTACCTGGTGATTGGCTGGGTTAACCCAACTTGCACCCTAACCCTGTAGCATCCCCTTGGGTTCCCCCTACTTACTCCCCTTTGACCCTTCAGAGTCTTTTTTTTTTTTTTGTATAAAAATGATTTGTTACCTATTTCTATGTCTCTCTTTGCTAGATGTCTTAGCTCTTTTGCTTCAGGATAAATATCTTTAATACTATTTATTACTTTAAATGAAATACTTAATAGTCAAATCTTTTTGATGAGGTATATATGTGTTACCACTTTAAGAGTTCAGTCTGCGGTACTGAATATGTTCATATGCCACCTAGAATGTCCTTTTGTTTACCGAAAATGAAGCTCTATACCCAGTAAAGCCAACTCCCTGGGCCCCTTCTTCCCAGACCCTCTTTCACTTCCCCATATCCCTTCCCCAGGCTCCTTCCCTCAACCTCTTTTCCAGTCCACTTCTTCTCCTCCCTTCCCCAGACCCTGGGCAGCCACCACTCCACAGCCATCACTGGGGTGGTCCCTATGTCCTGACCACCCCAGTGATGGAATCCTACTGTGTGGCCTCAGACATGCTTAGTCGAGGTGTTGGCTGTGTGTCTTCCGTGGCAGGGTAGAGGTATCTGCACAGCACAGTTAGTCTTGCTATGTTCTGTCGAATGTACGTCAGTTGAAGTTAGTTACTGTTCATGCCCAAATTTGCCTTGAGGGCTCTTTTGGCCTCAGATGACCTACAAATGAACTCTTGAGTTTCTACCCCTGGCTTGTAAACTATAAAACCACAGGAACTTCTAGAACCTTCCCTAATCATTAAAGTTGTACATGAGAAAAGTCTCTTTAAAAGCTGTGACCCATTGACTATCAAAGAGAGATCATGGTGGACCTTTTGAAAGCATTTTCCCAGTTGAGGAAGACAAAAGCCATGGAGAAGCTGCCATTCTCTGGCCCTCTCCTTGCCTGAGCTTTGTGCTCCTGGCTTGAGTACAGGAGTCCCTTACTGTATAGTCCCTCCAGAGCCACAGCGGTTGGCAGCCTGACATGGTTCCAATGGATACCATCTGACACCAGCTGCTGTCAGAAATCCTGGAGTGTTTTGCCCACCTCCTAAAATGGCTCCAGGGTCACAGTGAGGGGTGGGAGGATGACCTTCAGGCAAGAGAATCCTTTAGGATCTGCTACAAAGCAGACATCCCAAGAGGATCAAGACCCATGCTTCTGTGGCATACTGTGCAGAACAGGAAGCCACCATCTGCTGGTACCTAAAGGCTGGTTCTGCTCAGACACCAAATAGTTTCTCAAGGCAGACAAAATTATGCTCAGGTACCCAGGAAGAGGGCACTTATTCTAGTGACCCTGGACCTGGCACATTGGATATGTCTTTACTGCCATACCAGGGCTTTCTTTAAGCTCATGAGCACTTGGACAAACACTTAGATTTCAATTGTCTCTGAATTCTCAAATTACTTGTGATGGGAATTGTAGTTGTCTTAGTCAGTGTTCTGATGCTGTGAAGAGGCACATCACCACATCACCATGGCAACTCTTGAAAAAGAAAGTGTTTAATTGTGGCTTGCTTACTGTTTCAAAGGTTTAGTCCATTATCAGCATGGCAGGAAGCATGGTGGTCTGTGGGCAGATATGGTGCTGGTCAAGTAGCTGAGAGTTCTGCATCTGGATCCACAGGCAGCAGGAAGAGAGAGAACCTCTGGGCCTGTCTTGGGCTATTGAAGCCACAATGTCCACTCTCAGTGACAACTTCCTCCAACAAAGCTACACCTCTTAATCTTTTCAAATAGTGCCATTCCCTGGTGACCAAGCATTCAAATCTATGAAGCATATGAAGCCATTTGTATTCAAACCACCACAGAAGTTCTATGATATATTTTGATTTGTCATTAAAATTTTGTTTTTGTTTTTGGTTTTGGTTTTTCAAGACAGGGTTTCCCTGTGTAGCTTTGCACCTCTCCTGGAACTTACTTGGTAGCCCAGGCAGGCCTCGAACTCACAGAGATCCACCTCTGCCTCCTGAGTGCTGGGATTAAAGGCATGCGACACCACCGCCCAGCTAAAAAATATTTTTGAGGCAAGGTCTTGAAATCTCTATATAGCTGAAGATGGTCTTGAACTCATGATCCCTTGACTCCACATCCCAAGTGCTGGAATGACAAGTATGCACCACCACCATGGCCATGACTTGTCTTTTGGTGAAGCTTTCTAATTTAAAAAATGTGTCTGTGTTCCTTCTACAAGATACATACTGGTTCATGATCCAGCAAATTGGGTGACTGTGGATGAAAAATCAGGAGTGGTCACCACCAAGAGGCAAATAGACCGGGAGTCCCCTCATGTGAATGACAGCTTTTACACAATCATTGTCCATGCAGTTGACAATGGTGAGTACTGAGGCAAAGCTGGGTACTAAGGGTGGTGACTCTTAGCATTTTTAGCATCACCGAGGAAATTATAAAATAAACCTTATTTTCACTTTGCCTCGATGCTGGAGATTATTTTTGATATTAACTCCTGAAATGGTAAACTAGGGACCAATACTGCTGGAGAAGGGCAGCATTCACTCAGTAGAGACAATTAAACCAGCGAGGAAGCCGCCATCAGGACCACCATTTTCATCTGTTCATAAGATAATGCAGTAGCTCTTTGTCAAGCCCAACCATGTGTGATAAATATTTAGCAGTTTCCTGTACCTAGAACAGCTCGTAAGCTCTAGCAAATGTGACTGAGTGGAATACATTTGTCATGAACCAGGACGAGTGGTTTTAAAAACATGTCTTAGCACATTTCTCCAAATTCCCACAAGGCTGAAGTTAAATGCATCAAAAATATAAAGCTGCGTGTGAGAACATTTCCAAGTAACATTAAGAACTGTGCCTAAAGAAGTCTGTAGATAAAAACCTAGGTTCCTGCCCAACCCATTTGCATAATTATCGGGTATAACTGTCAGTAAAGCAAGAGCCTAGCCGAAGTTCAGGGGAGAGAAGGGGGCCAACCAGAACTCCAGGGGGTCACGATTCTGTTGTAGATGGTTTCATGATTGCCATGACTCATTTTTAATTAGAAAAGATGATTTGTAAATAATCATAAATTTGATGCTGTGATCCCATTCTGCCCTCGTACTCCCCAGTCCTTGCGATTTCCATCAGAATAATTCAGAGATCATGTATGGAAGTATAGAGATAGATGAGTGTATTATAGAGAAAAGTGGGGGACCTCACTCAGGGATGAGAGTAGACAGTGACCATTGGGCCCATTGAAGAAGAAAGCATACTTATGGGATGAGGAGAGTGGCCAGTAGCTAGAGAGGCCACCCACTAACATTCACTTTTAAGTGGGCTTTATACTATTCCTAAAATCTCTAAAATAGACACCTTCCTGAGGGATGTTTCCCTCCCTGGTGATTGGCAGGTCTTTGTTCTTTACCAGATTTGTAGTATTATTTGTAATAGATTATTACCAGGTAGTCACAATCTTTCAGATAGTTCTGATTGAGTGTTACGTCTCCACCTGGGGTCAGAGTGCAGAGTTTTGGCATCTAGTTTTACCAGCTGCTGATTATGAGGGAAGATCCACCGTCTGTGGATCCAAACCTACTAAGACCTGACCAGTCACCTAGCAGATTCACATGTGGGAAAGTGCAGCCCCATCTTCACAGGTCAAGTCTTAGAGGTTGAGATGGGGTGTTGGGTGGGGGAACCCCACTTTCCTGCTCCTGGGGAAACTGGTTCTCTTCTGGCTTTTGTGAAGGATTTGCAGCATTGAGACTGGCTTCAGCTTTTTCTTTGCAAATCAGGTTCCAGTCCAACCTCCTGTGTCCTGTTAGCACACTGATTTTGCAATTCAAATGGAGAGGCAGGGGTAGATCATCACAGGTGTGGTCCCCACAGGGGACCGGCAGAAGCAGGGAAGACAGGTCAGCCTGGCTTTGCTTGAATCTCAAAGCTGGGTAAAAGGGAGGCTGTTTCTCCCAGTTAAGACCCTGCTGGGATTTGTTTGTTTGACTGATTTTTCTCTTAAATTACCCATTTATTTATTCATTTAGTCACCATTTTATTAGTTCTTTGAGAATTCCATATAATGTATTTTGATCATTTTTACTCAGCTCCATCAGCTCCTCTCAGATGCCTCTCCCTCCCCTGCATGCCCGAATCTGTGTTCTCCTCATATCTTTTTAAAACCTAGCAGGAAGTGTGTGTGTGTGTGTGTGTGTGTGTGGACAGTGGTCGACCGACCAAGGCCACACCCTGACTGAAAATTGCCTCCCTCTCCAGAGAGCTAGCAAGTGTCACAAGGCCTCCTAGCTCAGGTGCTGTTGACACTGTCCTTTTTTATGAGTTCATTCTCAGTCTCTCACGTGAGGACTCTAACCTCCTCTGTCGCCCGGGATTCCGTCCTTTCCAAGGCCTCCCTCCGCTGACTGGCACAGGGACCCTGATGCTTTTCCTGTCTGACGTCAATGACAACGCTCCGACTCTCCAGTCCCATTCTCAACACTTGGAGATGTGTGAGACTGCCAGGAACAAGCCCCTGCTCTTGGAGGCCGAGGATGCAGACCTGGACCCCTACTCTGACCCCTTTACTTTTGGTTTGGACTCTGCCCAGAGAGATGTAGATGATACTTGGATGCTGAGGACAAAGCAGGGTGAAGGTTTGTGTGGGTTGAGGGCTAACCCAGACTGCAACAAGTGATTGAGGGAGGGACAGGGGCACAGAGTCTCAAGAAACCCTTGGAGAACTACAGAGTGTGTTGTGCGGAGGCCAGCCAGGCTTACTTACCAAGTCCCAGAAAGGACTCAGCACAAGGACTGGGGTGTGTAGCACAAATTGTTAGAAGGTCTTATTAATAAAATCAAACCTGGAGCCAGGTATTGGGTTAAAGCTGGAAGATCAGAGAAGCAGAACAAGCCACAGCTAACCTCACTTTGTCAGTTCCTCAGCTGGTCCTGTTTCCTCAGACTGGAAGCTTCTGAGTCCTCATCCAAATGGATCTCAGCTGACTGCTGCTAAAGGCCTAAAATCTTAACCAGCTCTAGTTCCTGGTTTTCATGCCTTAAATACCTTTCTGTCTTCTGCCATCACTTCCTAGGATTAAAGGCTCTTGTTACCATGCCTAGCTGTTTACAGTGTGGCTTTGAACTCACAGAGATCCAGACAGATCTCTGCCTCTGGAATACTAGGATTAAAGACATGTGTGCCACCATTTTCTGGCCTCTATGTCTACCTAGTGGCTGTTCTGTTCTTTGACCCCAGATAAGTTTATTAGGGTGCACAATATTTTGAGGAACACAGTATCACCAGAGGGGTGAGCTTGCCTGGATGAATTGTTGCATGCCTGCAGTTGCTCATGGCTTTCCTGACATCGTGGAAGAAGATGAGGGACTGCTCTGTGCTCTTCTGTTCCCATTTTCATCCATGTCCTTGTCCTTGTAGTGAACAGCAGGCATGGCTGTAACGGTGTTCATGATGTGCTGTGAATCCTAGAGCATGTCACCGTATGACTTTTTCTGGAAAGATGTAAAGAAATGTCTATTTACCCTGGATATAGAGAGAGACAGATCAAAGAGAGGCGGACTCCATCCCAGTTCAACTTGGGACGCTGAGGGTTTTCACAGGAGTAAAGATAAGTCAAAGGCAGCTACTCACCAGGGCGTCTCTGAGGAACAGATGTAACTACCCTACTCTCAGTCAACCTTCCATTTCTTACGCAGCCTGCCAGTCTCCAAGACCACATGTGGTAGGGTAAGGGGCTGGTGACCCTTCATCACCAGCACCATAGAGCACCACTCTGTTGTCCCACTTTGTCCCATTGCAGGGGCCAAGGACTAAAGTCTCTAGTAGTTCATTGGTACTCTCTGTTTGCTGATGCCAATGGGATGTGGCGCCTGGAGGACATGTCTCCACCTCACTTGTCTACCTGAGTGTGGTCACATCACGGTAGAGTGTGAACTTACAGTTGCAATCAGAAGTGAAACTAGTCTTGGGACTTCCCCTCCAAGGCTGCAGCTGTCTCCTTTGCCTGTGGCAGTAATGGGGTAGCTGCAGGGATGGAGGCCTTGCTCCACATTGTTAGGGACAGAAGTTTCCGTCTCCCTTAGGGACCTTCACTTATGCAAACCCAGGATTCTTGACTTTACCACAGAAAAGACTTTTAGGATGAGCCAGAGTGAAGGGGTGCTGGAGTTTATTAAAAATTTGAGGAAACAGGCTCTTGGGTGAGTATAAGATATACCTAAATGTGGAGTATGGTTTTCTTAAGCAGAGTCCCTGGTAAGTGCATTTATGGAGGGTGTCGGCAGGGTTGTATAGGTGTCAGCAGGATCCTATAGGTATAGGCAGGATTCTATGGGTCTAAGTAGAATGCTGTTGGTATTGGCAGGATTCTATAGGTACAGGCAGGATCCTGCAGGTGTGAGCAGGATCCCATGGGTGTAGGTCAGATCCTGTAGCTTTTCTAAGTTGCTTGTTCAGATAGTATAATTTACAGTAAGGTTTAAAGGTTACACACTTTTCTTCTGTCAATAAAGTTGTAAAATAGGTTATGAGAGGTCTTGTTTATGTTTAGGAATGAGGGGTGCTAAAAACTCAAGGCTGTAGATCACTTGGGCCCTAAGTTAGCACAGCTTATCTGCCATCCTCATTTGGGGTGTCTTTAGGAAAACATGCATGGTCCTCTCTGTAGGCAATTTGGCTTTATCAATGGAGTCCGACAGAAAAGGCTACCTAGATCCTGGGACGAAGGGCCTCTTTTCTTTCCTATGTGCTCCTTACTTCCTGATTTTTCTATCCTGTCCCATTTCCATGCAGAGCCTTGGCCCTGGGGGAAGCAAGGAGCTACACATGGGGCGATTGAGCCTACTCATGTCTTTCTGCCTTTGCAGGGCACTCTGCTGAACTTGTAATGCTGAGAAGCCTCCCTCCTGGGGATTACTTGGTGCCACTATTCATAGGAGACAGACAGGGCCTCACCCAGAAACAGACAGTCCACGTGAGGATCTGCTCCTGTCCCAGCGGATCTAAGTGCGAGAATCGCTCAGATGTGGGGTTCCTGTGGTGGGCCCTGTCCCCTATGTGTGCGGCACTCCTGGCACTGGCAGGTCAGTGCTTCCTGGGAGCTTCCCTCTCACTGACCAAAGGACAAGGAACAGCTCTGCACGGGGGAGAAGAGGATGAGCTCTGGGTTTGTTTAGGTCAAAGGTTGCCAGACACACTAATTAACCGAAATTCAGCTTCTATCAGCAGGCAATTATATAAGCAATCCACAGGGGAACACCGTCCAAGGGTGAGCATATGTTTGCAGTAACCATGGTTACAGCAGTCCACAGGTGTACAGGTGTCTAGGTTCCTGGGCTTGGCTAAGGTTAATAAGGGCATTAGTTATTCCAAGAAACAATAGACTATTCCTGGCCAGTTAATAAGCAATGAATTCAGCAAGAAGTGTTGGCATCTACCTGAGCCCCACATGCTGTTAAAGCTGCTCATCTCTTATGATGATTTAGATGGAACCTGACCCTGTCAGGTGGCAGCTGAGTGGACGTGAAGGGAACGTGGTTCTCAGAGACCTCTGACAGGGTGAGCTTGTTCAGTCCTTTCTGTTCTGTCACAGCTGCTCTGCTTTTCCTGCTGAGGTGCCACTTTGCATTTGGACCCAAGAGACTCAGAGGCTTCATCCCAAGTGACAATGGCCACCAGACACTGATTGTGTACAATGAGGAAAGCAAAGCCCTTTCCGCCCAGGTAGGTACTGTGGAGCAGTATGTTTCATGGCAGCCATGTGAACAACACAATCTGTACAGCACATGTTTCATAGATTGACTTATTTCATATATATATATGTATATGTATATGTATATGTGTGTGTATGTATGTGAGTGCCTGCATGTATGTCTGTACACCAGGTATGTGCACTACCTGCAGAGGCCAGAAAAGAGTATCAGAGCCCCTAGAACCGGAGTAATGAGTTGTGATGGTTGGGGGCCACCATGTGGGTGCTGGAAACTGAACCTGGATCCTCTGGAAGAGCAGCCAGTTCACTTAACCACTGAGCCATCTCTCAGGCCCTCATTTCTTTATTCTTCATTTATGTTTGAGTGCCACACAGGAAAGCATTTTTTCTAAAATTTCATATCACAGTCAGATGCATTTATGTTTTGTCAGTGGTTCAATCATGCTCAGTTTTTCCTCTGAAGGGGATACTTGACAATGCCTGGAGGTACTTTGGATGGCCACAATTAGAAGATGCTATGGGTCTCTAGTGGGCTCAGGCCAGGGCTGTAGCCAAATATCACCCAACACAGAATTATCTGGCCCAGTGTCCCCAGTGCTGGCTTGAGAAACCGAGCCCAGAAGAAAACAATTCTGCCAGGTTGAGGCTTCTTGGTGGCATTGCTTCACTCCCTGGTGAAATCCGAGCTGCCTTCTCTGCCATGGTTGGTCTTCCTGTAACAGAACAACTACTTCATCCTCCTGTAACAGAGAAGAGATCCCCATGGTTTTGTAGGGATAAGACTTGACTCTCTTTCTGCCTTTACATCTGACTGACTTTGTGTATTTGAGCCAGCCACTATTTGAGCTCACATCCCCATCTGTTTAGTGTCCTAAAGTGGTGGAGTCAGCTCCCCAAGTGCTGGATTGGAAGACAGTACCTAAGAATGTGCACAACACAACTCAACCTTCGTGGAGTCAAGACCAGTGATCACTGGATTTTCCTGCCTCATGTTGCTGAAATGGAGCCTTATCTTGTCCTTGTAGCTACTTTGTGCTGGGTCCCATGGGCAATGAGATGATGGTGTCATGAACTCTCCTGTCTGTCTCACTGGGAACTAGGAATGGCTGATCTAACAAACAATAAAAAGGTCAATAGGAAGTCTGACTTTCTGGTCATTGGGCATGCCCCGTGTTACATTCTCATTGCTGACACTAAACAGCAGAAAAAACTTAAGATAGACAGTTATTTGTCTGGTTGTTTTTTTCTTTCTCTTGACTCACGGTTCAGGAGATTTAATCCATCATGGTTTGGAATGCATGGTGTCTGGAGTGTGTGGGTCCGTGGTGGCAAGAGCATACAGGAATGCCTTCTCTCATGGTAAGGGAGAGCTCAGGCCAAACTCCAGAGTCATGCTATGACTCTCAGAAGCCCACCCAGTGCCCTACCTCTACCTGCTGTGTCTCCCTCACCATAGACTCCATACTCTCCCCCAAACAGTAGCTGTGAAACAAGTGTTCTGCTCAACGTCTTTAGTGTTCTGAGAGCTGAGACCCAACCAACCTGAGTTATGATTCCACATTGGTGAGCATCAGTTAGGTTATTTTGTAGGCCCTGTGTTTTCATATGTAAAGTGAGGTCAATGTTTCTACTCCATCGCAGTTTATCTGACAATTTAATCAAAGTCATGTCCTCAGCTGAGCACTGACAGGCACGCAGTAAGTGCTGGCAGCTGACCCCACTGGTACAGAACACTGTTTCAACCTGCTCTTGCCTATCTGTCTATCTATCTCACCTGACCATGCCAGCCAATATAGTCCCTACACCAGGAATATTCTGTTCTTTGGGGAAGACTCCATTTAAGATGCCACTCAACCACGTTGTAGCTGGAGACCTCTCCAGTCCTCGCCAAGCCCTGTCAGTCCCACAGCGCACTTATAAAATAAACTCACAGATGCTTATATTATTTAAACTGCCTGGCCATTAGCTCAGGCCTACCATTGTCTAGCTCTTACTCTTATAGTTAGCCCATTTCTATTAATCTATACTTTGCCATGTGGCTCGTTGCTTACTGGTACCTTACATCTTCCTTGTCTTGGAGGCCGCTGCAGTATCCCTCCTGCCTTCCTGTTCTCCTCTCTCTTAGTCCCGCCTATACTTCCTGCCTGGCTACTGACCAATCAGTGTTTTATTTACCAACAAATCATCCACAGCACTTCCCCTTTTTCTTTTTTTCAAAAAGGAAGGTTTTAACTTTAACATAGTAAAACTACATATAACAAAACAATTATCAAGCAAGAGTTACAGTTATAATATCTAGTCTATTTATAATAACTAGTCTATTTGTATTTGACAAAATTAAAGAAGATATCCTATCTATCTTATATTTGTGAGTCTAAGGTTTTATATATAACTTATCTTTTATCATAACTAAGGAAAATTGTAACTAGCTTCAACTACATCAAAGACCTCAGAAGGATATAATATTACCTGAGAACCGGGAGAAGGATGCAAGCAACTTTCAGGAGTCTTGCAGGGTAGACAGAGACAGCTAGCAGCCTGGACAGTCACTTAATGTTCCTTTGTGAAGTTGGGGCATCTGTCTTCAGCCCACAGGGCTAGAGTCTCTCGGTCACTTCTCTCAGTGTCCTGTAGACTGTCTGGCAGTTTCCTCTGTGAAGAAGGAACCTGAGGACCATTTTGTCAAGTAAAGTTTAGTGGTCTCCTTCCTATGGATCCTGCATGTCCAGGTGATCGAGCAGTCCAGGCAAGAACAGTTTCTTGCTCAAATGTCTATTTTTGTCAAGGTGAAGATAAACTCCATATGGAGTGTCTTCGATGCCTATTCTCCTCTCTGAAGTAAATTGGTGCTGCCAGGAGCAGAAATGTCTCAGTATCCAGAAAGTCTAAATTTTTAAAATATTTTAAATGCCATATTCTGTAGGTCTTTGAAGTATTTGAAGATTACCTATCTATCTGAAATATATCTATGTATACCTGGAAGACTTAACTAACATGGCTATGAGTATGATTATCATAGATGACTAATTATTAATCTATTTTTAATTATCCATTACAATTTTAAATGAGCTATACAAACATAATACCTTAAACAAGAGTAGAAATATACACACAGTATAACAAAATTAACTTTAAGTTTGTATCAATAGACTAAAATCTATACCAATGTAAAACATTTTAAACAAGTTGTTGCTCTTTAAAAGTAAGTTCATTAATCTACCCTTCCATCCTATTATATCTATATCATATCCCTTATACCATGTTGTCACATTCTGCTGCTGAGATGATCTCTGGGATCATGTAGATGTCTGCCTCTTTGTGGGGAAGCTGGTGGGCTCCACTGAGGCACCCATCAACACTGGAGTCCCTTGGGGATGATTTCTGCTGAATGAGGATAGGATGAGACCCCAAGTCCCATTGCTGGTACCTTAGGAGAGAATGATTTTGAGATCCAGTGTCTCATGACATAAAACTCTGCACAGTAGGAAGTTCATCCTCCCAACCAGCCATTGAGAATGACAAACAGTAAAACATCTTCTCCCCAGATGCATCATCAGGGTGTATGGAATAAATGGCTCTTCCCAGACAACACTGTTGTATGTTTTAGGTTGCAGGGTTCTTTGCTTGCTGATCTTTATGACTGCCCTCTGACCTCTGCTGTATTTCTTTCTCTGGTTTTCACAGATGCAGCCAACTGGGGAAGATCAGATGCCTACTTTGTCCAGCACAGCTGTGGCCAGTGCCAAGCCTGATGTGAAGGTAACATGCCTCTGTAGACTCTATCTGCTGCTAGTTCTGTAGGAGAAACGCCCTAGCTGCTTCTCTGGCCCGCGGGTAACGAGGCTTCTGGACCGGGAGCTGGAGAGGTTCCTTGGGTTTTCTCGCTGTTCAGTTCAGTGTAGTTTAGAACTGTTTACAAACTTGCCCAATCTTTCTTTATTTTGAAAGCTGAAAATGACTCTGGGCTGTGGAATATAAGGACAGGACCAGGGTCTCTGCTACCCTGTTCATTCAGCCCTGCTAGGCAAGGAGGTACACCTTGTCCCCATGACGACAACCATGATGTGTGGGCTGGCGTTGCTTCTCTTTCATTCTTTGGTCTGGAAGTTTCTGGAGGCCAGAGCATTATCTAGGTGTACCTTATTGGGTAATCCCGAGGTGTGCACTGTGTGTGCCCAGTACCACTGAATTCACACTAGAACTATACCAGGGAGCGGAGGGTGAGGGAATGTGTGTATTAGTTGTTTTTCTGTAATAAAAGAGCAACTTACAGAAGGGAGAATTCATTTTGGCTTAAAGTTCCAGAAAGAAAGTCCATCATATTGGGAAGACATGGCAGAGGTAAGAGATAAAGAAATCACATCTTGATCACACACAGGAAGCAGAGAGACATTTCGAAGTAGGGTGAAGGTATAAACTCTCAAAGCCCACCCCCAGTGACACACTTCCCCCTGAAAAGCTCCTTCTTAAAGGTGCCATAACCTCCCCAAACAGCAGCACTAGCTGAAATCTACGGAGTACATTTTCATTTAAACCACCACAGTGCTGATCCCTACTTTACAGGGGAGAAAATTGAGGCCTTTTGGCCTCAAGTTTTTGGTGTCTCTGGGCTTCCTTCCTTGGGTCCTGCATACACTAAGGACATTTATGATGACAGTTAGATGATCAATCAGCCTCTGCTCACACTTTTTCAGAGCTAAGGAGCCACTTGGAACGGTTGCTAGTGCGATGCTTTGAACTCTGTGGCAAAGGAGCTATCTTCAAGCTAGTGTCAGGATCCACTGACAGCTGCATTTCCTTTATGGAGTGAGTGTGTGTGTGTGTGTGTGTGTGTGTGTGTGTGTGTGTGTGTGTGTTTGTGAGTGATATGTGCTTATGTGCTTGAGGGTGCACATGTATACACTGTGGTTGGAGGCTAGAGGTCAACCTCCAGTGTCTTTCCTTAGGATCCATCTCCTATGTTTGTTTGTTTTTTGAGTCAGGGTCTCTCAGTGGGACCAGAGCCTCAATTAGACCAAACCAGCTGGATGGCAAGCCTCAGGAATCCTCTGCTTTCCACCACCCCAAGGTTAGAAGTCAGACAGACACCACTACTTCCAGCTTTGTAATTAATGTAAATGCTAGGAATTGAACTCAGGTCCTCATGCTTGCGCAGAAGGCATTTTGTCGACTAAGGTATTTCTCCAGCCCACCCTTTGAAATTTTGCTTTATTATTGATGGGAAAGTCTAAATTAAAATACAGAGATTATCTTAGTTAGGTTTTTATTACTGTGAAGAGACACCATGACCATGGCAACTTTTAAAGAAAAGCATTTAATGGGTTTGGGTCTGACTTACAGGTTCAGAGGTTTAGCCTATTACGGGTTATGGCAGCACACAGCCAGGGTGCTGGAAAAGTTGCTGAGAGTTCTGCATCATCCTTAGGCTGCAGGTAGAGAGAGACACACTGGGCCTGGCTTGAGCATCTGAAACCTCAAAGCTTCTTCCAACAAGGCCACACGTCCTAATAGTGCCATTCCCTATGAGCCCATGGGGGCCATTTTCATTCAAACTGCCACAGAGATCTTATGCAAACATCACCTGCTATCAGATCTCTTGAATCTAAACCATCCATTTGTCACCATCCCTCCTAGACCTATCCTGTGTGCTCACTCACATTTTAGGGACCTGTGTCAGCATAGGAGCTCTGGACCCCTTGTCTCACTCCATCAGGCTCCCTTGTACTTCTGGTCTTCTCTGTTCACTTCCCCTCCCATCCTTCTGTCCTTGCCTCTGAGGGTCTGAGCAAGGGGAGCTTTGCAGGGTCACAGGGCTAGTTGGCTCCCTGTTGGGAAGAAATGATTATCTTGGAGAAAATCAGCATTTCTCCCAGGACCTTGGTGAGATCCTGCCATGGACAGACCAAGTGTCCTGTGCTCTGAGGACTCCAGTGTTAAGGAAAGTTGCTCCTGGCTGTAGTCACCTCACCAGTGATGGGCAGATAGTTCCTCTGAGAGAGAGGACACTTTGGGAAGATTGATAATGCATTCATACCAAACATGTACAGAGTGAAAATGCAGAGGTGGAGTGTCTTCTGAAAGCAGTGTATTCCAACATTTTTCTATCTGTGTTGGTGGCTGTTGTTTGAGGGATTGGGGGATATTTCAACTGGTAAACTGTACAAGCTGAGGACCTGAGGTCAAGCTCCAGACTCTGAATAAAACAAACAAACATGTTGGCCACTTGTAACTCCATATGCTGGGAATGCAGAGGCACGAGGGTCCCACTTAGCTGTGATATTCTTTCTCTCTCATACACATATGAGTCGTTTGATAGTCCTTACCAAGCATGACACATTTCAGACCTTCCACAAACAGAAACATTTTCTTCTGTCCATCTGAAGGCACCAGAGCACAGTCCAGAGCTCAGTCCCTAAGATTAGAATCATGTGAGTGAGCCCACACTGCCTGTTAGTAGAACCCTGGTTCCCATTCCACACAATGTCTGTATTTACCCCATGTGCCAACTCTAGAATTACAGCCTTGCTTGGCAAAGTGCTTTTTATGGAATACTTTGAAAGTCAAAAGAAGCTATAAAGTGAGGGTACCTGTGGACTCTCCCAGGTGCCTCAGAGAAGACCTCATATGACCACAGCCCATATCAGAGCCAAGGAGGAACTTGTGCTCTCTCAAGATGAGTCTGGGACCCCTCTCACTTGGACCTCACAAGTTTAATAAGTTACTATTTTAATAAAAGTTTAGTTCCTTGGCATATGAGGGAGAGGTATTCAAGGTGTGAAGAGCCAAGGCCTCTATACATGAGGAAACCTTCTAAGATGGAACTCACATTGTGTGCAGGACCTTACTGTTGCCTAGGCTGCAGCTGAGCAAAAAGATGTTCTTTGTACAGAAGAGATGGCATGAATCCACTAGTAAGGGTCCGGACATTGAAGGCATGCTCCTGGAGTCCTGCAATACTGGCTTTACAGACAAGGAACTTGTTCGGTGGCCCAGCGCAGGGCCTGTGTAGGACCCACATTTGGAGGCCCTTGAAGAGTTTGGTGATCTGCTTCCTCCTCCTCCTCCACCACCACCAGCACCACACTTGATGTATTTATTTTTTTTACAAAAGGGCCTTGGCCATTTCTTTGTGCACCAAGCCCTTCATGTTCCATGGCCAGCCCTGCATTCTAGGGATTGAGTAAGTGTCCATACACATGCTGAGGTCCTGGCCGTGACGCACTGTGCCTCACTGGGTATCTGAGAACACAAGGCTTAGTCTGACAGTCTCATGCCCATTGCTACACAGCAGTGTAACCCTGTGTGAGGACTCTCTCCTGCAAGAGTCCACATGAGTGTCCCAGTGTGGACTCTCTGCAGTGAGTGTCCCTGTGTGGACTCTCTGCAGTGAGTGTCCCTGTGTGGACTCTCTGCAGTGAGTGTCCCTGTGTGGACTCTCTGCAGTGAGTGTCCCTGTGTGGACTCTCTGCAGTGAGTGTCCCTGTGTGGACTCTGCAGTGAGTGTCCCTGTGTGGACTCTCTGCAGTGAGTGTCCCTGTGTGGACTCTGCAGTGAGTGTCCCTGTGTGGACTCTCTGCAGTGAGTGTCCCTGTGTGGACTCTCTGCAGTGAGTGTCCCTGTGTGGACTCTCTGCAGTGAGTGTCCCTGTGTGGACTCTGCAGTGAGTGTCCTGTGTGGACTCTGCAGTGAGTGTCCCTGTGTGGACTCTGCAGTGAGTGTCCCTGTGTGGGCTCTCTGCAGTGAGTGTCCCTGTGTGGACTCTGCAGTGAGTGTCCCTGTGTGGACTCTCTGCAGTGAGTGTCCCTGTGTGGACTCTCTGCAGTGAGTGTCCCTGTGTGGACTCTGCAGTGAGTGTCCCTGTGTGGACTCTGCAGTGAGTGTCCCTGTGTACTCTGCAGTGAGTGTCCATTGTAGTAGGAAACTTAAAAGTTCTTATTAATAAAATCAAACCCAAGGCAGGTTATTGGGGTGAATGCTGGAAAATCAGAGAAGCAGAACAAGCCACGGCTATCTCACCTTGGTAGTTCCTCAGGTGATCCTGTTTCCTCAGGCTGGAAGCTTCTGAGTCCTCCTCCACATGAATCTCAGCTGAACTGTGTTGCTCCAAAGCCTGAATGCTTAACCAACTAACTACATGCTTTACTCACTTAGTTCCTGGTCCTCACGCCTTATATACCTTTTCTGGGATTAAAGGCGTGAGTCACCATGCTTAGCAGTTTCTAAAGTGTCCTTGAACACATAGAGATCCACCTGGCTCTGCCTCCCAAGTGCTGGGATTAAAGGCGTGCACCACCACCACCCAGCTTCTGCTCTGGCTTGCTCTGACCCATTTTCTAGCCACCATTTTTGGCTTTGTTCTAGTGGCTGTCTGCTCTCTGACCCCAGATAAGATTATTTGGGGGTACACACAATATTTCAGGCAACATAATACCCACCACAGTCAATGTGTGGACTCTCTGCTGTGAGTGTCCCTGTATGGACTCTGCAATGAGTGTCCCTGTGTGGACTCATAGTCTTGCATTTACAACTGTCTCTGATTTATATGAAATCAATAAATTTTCATTCTTAAATTTCATTTCTTAAATTCAAGGGTCATAGCATGTTCTTTGAGCCAAGAGGCATGAGAAACCGATCTTCCACACCGGTAAGTACAGCTGTGCATGATGCCATGAACATTACCTTATTCAAAACTACTAAAAGAGGTGGTTTAGGAGAAAAGAGTGGGTTCAAAATACAGTCAACACCCAGAATACCTAGGGTAGAACATGGAGCATGAACTAGAAGTTGAAGCAGGATGAGGGCGATGACTTAGTCTATAAGGTGCCCAGGCAAGCTTGAAGTGTGTGTGTGTGTGTGTGTGTGTGTGTGTGTGTGTGTGTGTGTGTGTGGCAGGGCAGGGGGTGGTGGTGACAGGTACTCCCAGAAGCTCACTGGCCAGGCATCCCAGTCAAACTGACGAGTTTAAAATTTACTGAGGGACCTTGTATCAAAAAATAAAGACTGGTGGCCAGTAACATGGCTCAGCAGGTAAAAGTGATTGCCATCCAAACCTAATGACCGCAGTTACATCCCAGGAACCCAAGGTAAGTGGCAGGAGAGAATCAGCTCCTGCAAGCTGTCCTCTGACCTCCACACACTTTGTGGAATAGACAGGAAAATAGTCACACAAAGGCATGTGCACACAAATAAATCATAATAAATAAATAATTAAAAATGTATAATAGCCCCAAACAATTGACATTAAGTTCAAGCCTCCACACATGCATGCACAGACAAGTAGGAACCAGAGACATATATGTACAGTAGTCTCCATTCACATACACAAAACAAGTAGTTAAAACACAGGTTTCTAAGGCCAGGAGGGCACACAGGCATCAGTCATTGAAGATTCATTTTGGCTGCTGAGCTGCTGCATGCTTGATCCCAGAAGATGTGCATCTGTGCTTGCCTTTACCCTGACAGGTGTTTTGAGATGCTGAGCTTCTGGGGATGGGGTGGATGGGAGAGATCATCTTCTTTTCCACTAAAATCCTACCAAGCGTCCATTCTAAATAAGACAGAGGAGTGGCTGCTTTAAAGCCTTTCTGTGATGGTGTATTAGCATAACTCACACTTATTAACCAGAGTGATGGATTCAAATAGTGATTCTGATGAAACCAGATACCACAGAAACATGGGTGCTGCAGCCAAGTTGCAGAAGTCCACGTCCTAATATCTAAGTCTTCTCTCATTGGAAATTGCCTTTTGAAGCATCAAGAAATGTTTGATATGTTCCTGGAATCATCCCAAATATCATGAGTGTTTAATCAGCCTTGGTCACCCTGAGAAAATTCTCTTTGATTCATAAGACATGGGACAAAAAGCTTAATTTAAGTTTCATAAAAGCCAATTGGTATGGCATCCCAGAAGGGGTTCAAAACGATGAGGACCACCTTCTGTTATATTGCAAAGGTAACGTTAGAAAACACAGCTGAAATAATCTGTAAACACCTAAAAGGAGAATAAATTTCTTTTGCTGGAGTACTGTTGGGCAGTCACAAGACCTAGGGACATGGCCCAAGGCCAGTGGCTAAGACCAGAGTCAGGAGATGATGCTGTCCTGGCTGCTGAGGAGTCTCCTGTAGTGTGGTGTTAAGTGACTCAAGACAAAACCAACATGAATCTTCTTTAGGGAGAATGTGTTCTGACCAGGATTAGAAAAGACGTGTGATAACCCGAGGTGCTATGTTATACAAAGCCTGTGTCCTCCCCTCCTTTGAGTGTGTGTGTGTGTGTGTGTGTGTGTGTGTGTGTGTGTGTGTATGCGCGCGTGTGTATGCATGCATGCATGTGCTCTGGTGTGCACATGCCTGTGGACATCTCTTGATGTCCAGAATCATCCCTTTTCTGCCTTACTCTTTTAAGGCCGGGTCTTTCAGTCAACCCAGAGCTCACTGGTGTGGCTATTCTCACTAGTCAGCTTGCTCCAGGGATGCCCTGTCTCTGACCTCTGAGGCAGGAAGTGTAGACAGACTGCCATTCCCACAAAGGATTCACACAGGTTCTGGAGATTTGAACTCTCACTGCTTGCTCACTTTGCAAGGGCTTATGCCTCCGAGCCCCTCCCTCCATCCCCAGAGCTTGAGTCTGAAGGAGTCTCCTCAGAGAAGCGCAGGGAGCTAAACTGGGGGCAATAAGCAAGGGTGACATACCTAACAAGTGCTCCCAACCTGGGACAGGCAGGCATTGTGCCCAGGACTGTGGTGGTGGTCCATGCTTTGTCTCTGTGGTTGAACACATTTACTTCAATCTACCTTGGTGTGGTGAGCACACTACTAGTCGCTACATGTGCTCATGTGTAAGTATGTATGTATTGAGACAGGTATGTCCAGGTTTTGTGTATACATCTGTGTGTGCATACAAATGCATATATGTGTCATCAAGGAGATGTAAAATTGGCTTTGACATTATCATCTCTATGTGAGTCATTTGGGTTGGGTATCTCTAAGCTCAAGATAAGGTAGCTTAGCCATGATGTGCCACAGTTATGGGCCTGGCTCAGCACGCCGTTTCCATTTACAGTCCATGCAGCTTGTCATCACCCTGTGACGTCTCCCATCTCCTGGCCTCTGCCTTGTTCTTCCCCTCCCCAGTGCCACTTGCGGGGATCTCTTTCCCCACCTACTTGAGGACCCGTCAACCTCCCTCCTGACTTGGGGCCTTCACTGCTCTCCTACCTAGAAATACTGCCCTGTGGTCCATCCCCCGCCTCACGTTTCTCTGTGTCATTAGAGGTCTTCCCGACTCTTCATGTTTCTGTCTCAGGTACTAGCCTAGCACATGCATGATATAAACTGAGTAAAGTTGCTTGACAGCCAGCCCCCTGGCCCCTGGCTGGCCTCCATACAGGACCTGGCATGTGGTTGAGCCGGAGAACCACCGGGTGCATGTTCAATTTGTTCCCTCCCACTGCACACTTCCTCTTTGGACAGCCCTTACAGGTCAGAGATATGTGTTACCACAGTGAACACCCATGTGCCCACCTCAGAGAATGACCTGGACTGGTCAGGAGCAAAGCTAAGGGGGACAATTATAAGCAGGGATTGGGGTAACACACAAAGGTCCCCAAGAAATGGGGTTTGTGGAAGAGACCTTAATGCCGCTAATGGATGGACTCCAGCCACTTTCCCTGTGGACGTGTTTCTACCCAGGTGTAGAAGATCCAGCGATGCCACTTGCAGGCCCTCCCTTCTCTCAGCACACAGAGGGAAGTGTGAGCCCCTTGTCTTTGGCCTGATTCTTCCTCAGTGTTGAACCTGTGCTGAGGACGGGGAATACTGTCTCAGGAAGCTATGTGGTAAGTGCTCCTCAGGCTAGAGGCTTCCTTCCGGTTTATTTTGCAGGTCTGTCTGGATCGCTTGGTGCCCAGATGCCCCCAGAAACTTCTGGAAGGAAGGGTGGTGGAGACATGGAGTCAGGTAGGTTCTCGTTGTGCCCTCGTACTGGCTGTCACCCTCTCTTCTTTCCGACCTTGTTCCAAGGTCGACTGGAGATGCTCTGTCCTAAACCACTGTAAGGGTCAGCAAAGGCATCTTAACACGGTGTTATAATCTGGTGGCTTAAACCACGGAGTTTATTGCAAACACCGTCAGAGCCTCTAAGCTGAGGTACTGGGACCCTGCCTTGTGAAGCCCCATGGTGTTGTGGGCCTGGGGTGCCTGCTAAGAGCCTCCAAGCTTAGTTTATAGGATCTTTCTTGTGAACCCTCACGATGCCCCTGGCATCTTGTCCAGAGTGGACAAGAGGCAGGGTTGCAGGGCGCTATGACCTGAGGAAGTGAGCCTGGACCGTGTCTAGACGTAGAGCCTCTGCCAGGGTCTCCCAGCCTTGGCTTCTCTGCATTTCACCACTATTCCCAGACAGATACTACATCTCTGTAGCTGTATAGACTCTGGCCTGTGAGTTCTGCAGTGTGGCTGATGCCTGGTGGCTGCTGGAGTACACCACAAGGCAGATCCACCTGCCTTGATAGGGACACTTTGTGTCCAAATCTGGGCTGCAAGACCCTTTCTCAGGCCCTGATCACTGAGAGGAATATCCTTGAGGAGCCATGATTTATCTCTCTCCTCTCTTCCTCCCTCCCTCGGTCCCTTGCTCCCTCTCTTTCCAGACTCGAACTTCTCTAAGGAAACCTTACATCCTCACAGAGGGCCAGATTTCCATCTCTGGCAAAACACCTGACAGAAAACACAAACCCGAAAGGGAGGGGCTTATTTTGTCCTTTTCAGAGGCTTCTGCAGTGTTAGCCGTCCCCCTGCTGTGAGCCTGTGGTTTAAACATCATGGCAGTGGGGACACGTGGCACAGCAGAGGTGCCCAACTGCAGGCTGCCATGAAGCAGTGCAGAATCACAGGGAGCGGCCAGGGCACGAGAGAGCCTGCAATGACACACCCCCACCAGGGACCCACTTCCTCCAACCAGACCCGGCCTTCCGTTATTACCTCACTTCCCACTGGTGAAGGCAGAGTCTTCAGGATCCAATCACAGTCCAATAGCCCCAACTTCACTTTGGTACACGTCAAGTGCAAGGAGAAGAATCAGTGACGAATGAATGATCTTCCACAAAAACTCTAGGAGAAAGGTGAGCCTGAAAACCAAGGCCCAGGGGAGCGATTCCGTGTGTCAGAGCTATGAAGGCAGCAGGGGCTGGACACAGGCCACTGACTCATCCACGTGGTAGAGCTGAGGCTTGCCACAGGCCACACCTCTCTCACATTATTGACCTATGAAGGCAGAGCCATGTCTGGGCATAGATCACTGCCTCCTCCTTGTGGCAGAGACATGAGGAATTGATCTGGGGCTAGAATATACAGAGTCTAAACCAGCCCACCTGGTGACTGAGGAATATCAGTAAAGCCTGTGTTTCCTAACCATGAAGGATGGTTGGCCAGTTCAACCACGTTACCAGAGATGCTGTACACAAATGAAACTGTGCACCTACCACATACATCTCCTGGTGACCATGACATCTGATGCCCCTTTTCACGTGTGCACACACGTGGCTGGAGCCAAGTAGGCACCATGGACAGGGCCACAGGTCCCCATGTATCTAGCAGGAGAAGGCTGCGTTCTAGTAGAGAAGCTCCCTCCTCCCTGTGTCAGCCAGACAAGCCGCTTTGTGCAGTACAACTCAAGCCCTGAGTTCCATGGTGTGAGAAAAAAAGAAAAGAAAAAAACAATCCAAACCCAGATGAGAAGAGCAGTTCTTTCCCTCTCGAGCCTTCAGACTTAGTTTGTGGTTTGTGATGAATTATTGATCTTAGGGGACTCTGGAATTGCTGAATCAGGGTGCAGAACCCTGCTGCTTGGCTGCCAGCCTTGGGGGTTTGAAGTTGAATTCTTGAGGCGCAGCCCCCACTGCTGATTCAGTTTTGCTCTGCCCATACCAGGTTTGTCATGAATTATCTATTTAGCTTTGCCCAAAGGACCGTGACTGGACTCCTAAAATCTGGGCCAGGTTTGGGCATTCGCCTCTCAGCCAGGAGAGCTTCCTTTTTTCTCTACCACACACACGGGCATGGAGTGGATGGCAACAGGGTGGTGGCCATAGCCCTCAGATAAGAGGCCCAGCTGGTGTGTGGGATCCACTCCTGTCTGTGGACATACAGAGGAAGCTGGGTTTCTGCTCTATGGAGGAACCAGGCTCCCATGAGACAGGGAACTAGAGAGCAGGTGGCTGCCAGCTGGGAGTGATGGTTGCTGTTAGGAGAACACGTGCATGGGCTTCCCTTTCCAGGCCCCACCCTACACCTCCCATGTTGTGCTCTGGGCCTCGTGTTCCAACTGCTTTCATCCTCTATACAAGGTGTCAGAAGTCCCTTTAGATAATGGCAGGTTAGGGAGTCCCACTAGATCCATTCCCACTGTAACTGACTGAAGTGGCCCACTTCAGATAGAACCATCCTAGACACCAGTAATGGGTTGGAGCTGCTCTTGCAACCTTCCATTCCTCCATCTCTTTGATATCCCTTTCTCTTTGATTTCTCCTCATTCATCCATCCCTCCCTCTCTCCATCCATCCATCCCTCCATCCCTCCCTCCACCCACCCATTCATCTGTCTCTCCCTCCCTCCACCCATCTATTCATCCATCCCTCCCTCCCTCCACCCATCCATCCATCCATCCAGCCAGCCAGCCAGCCAGCCAGCCAACCAGCCATTCCTCCATCCCTACACCCACCTGTAGATGTAACCATCCATTCATTCGTCCCTCCACCCAGGCAGCCAGCCATCCACCCATCCCTCCATCCCTACACTCATCCATCTCTCCATTCATCCACCCATCTATCCATTCCTCCCTTCCTCCACCCACCCATCCATCCCTCCATCCATCCATTGTCCCTCCCTCCCTCCATCCGTCCCTTCATCCATCCATCCATCCATCCCTCCATCCCTCTCTCCATCCATCCCTCTATGCATATATAATATATAATACATGTGTATACACATTTCTCCATCTGTCTGTCCCTTCATCTTCTCTCTTTCCCTTCACCTCTCTATTATCCATCCGTCGTCCATAGCTCTATCTATCTGTCTACCTGCCCACCTACTCATTATGCATTTATTAAGTGACTTGGGGGAAAAAAGCCAGGCAATGCTGCCAGAGGGAGGTCTGGGCCCTGAACACTGACCTGGAGCTTCTAGACAGGAAGTTGGCAGCAGGGATGCTCATTTATGGAGAAGAAGCAGCAGAGGCCAGGAGGAGAGGGAGCCAGTGGCTCAATGAAGCTGAAACCCTAGGCAGGAAGGGTGGGCCTGTGCAGAGAGTCTTAAAGATGGGGAAGGAAGATAGGTCTGGTCAGGTAGGAGAGCTGACTTACTTGGGATTTAGAGGCAAAGAACTGCTATTGAGGAGCTTGGGGGACAGAATCCAATTAGTCCAGAGGCCTAGAAAATATGTCTGGTCCTCTTCAGAGCATGGACAAGAGTCTGAGGGTTGGAGAGAGGCTGGAATATGTGGAGAGTGGGAGAAAGAGTCAGAGCAGCTTGACTCCCGACAGAGTGACAACACAAAGATCCACGCTTCTTGCTCACATCACAGTTGGGTTGCGTCAAAAGGAAATTTCCAATGAAGAGCCCAGGAACTCTGATCCATGTGTGATCCTACCACCAGGAGGAACCCAAGACACGTGACCAGAAGAGAGGGTCATGGGAGGCTCTGTGGCCAGGTGACTGTTCCTGATGCCTGTCATCCATGGGTTATGCTCAGCCACTGTGTATGTCTGGGAAACAGAAAATGAGGTCCCAGTGTGAACAGGAGTTGATTTAATTGACTCCTAGCATTCTCTGTTGTAGTGACTGGAGGAAGAAAGGGGCCCAGGCAGTGGCCAAGGCAATGGAGAAGAGGGGACAGAACCATGTGTGTGGAAGAGTGGGGGTGGGGACAGTGAACAATGCAAGGATTCTGTACACAGTTACACTGTGGGGGATGTCATGGTGTGAGACATGCAAGAGCTTCATATGCTTAGGGCTTTACACAGCCTTCCCAACAATGCCTCGCCCACTTGCTATTACTCAATGTACATTTTAGTTAACTTTTAGTTGTATTGTGAGCTGATCAACAGTGTTCATGAAAATATGGAGTTCAGGAAAGTAGGTACCTAAGAGGTAAATGTGTCTGGGTAGCTTCTAACACCATTTGATATGGTCTGTCTACTGACTAACTTCCTGTAAAGATCCAGCCAGGAAATACTTTAGGACTTGTGGGGAAAGCCCAACATCATCTCTCTGCCACTGTATTGACTTGGAGACTTGGTTACATTGCAACAAAACTTCATTTCAACAGCTATTGGGCTGGGTTCATCCCCATTGTCATGTGTCAGCCTCTGTGATATGACCTTGAGGAACTCCAATGGAGAAGGTAGTTGGAGGGCAAGAGGAGGCACTCTCAGGGATGTTTAGTGTGAAGCTGTGTGTCTGGCCCTGTGGAGTGGCCCAGGGAAGGTGAAGTGGAGATTTTGGCTCTGGATGTGATGGCAAGGAATGTCCTAGACTGAAAGGTAATCACCCTTTACCTTTGTTAGGGAGTGGGTGACATTGTGGCTTATACATGCATGTGGGAAATCAGGATGTGGTGGGAGTGGACAGGATGATGTTTAAGGGCACAGTGAGTGGAGACCACCCTTTCTAGGAGATAGTGAAGGGTAGGCAGAAGTGAAGGACATTTGTGAGTTAGGAAAGGTCCCCAAACAAGAAACATGATAAGCACAAAAAAGAGAGGACACTAGCCCAAGTAAAGATACAGGTGGGTTATAAGTAGGAAGTGTCCAGGTATGGGAGGTTGAGGACTGTGCCAAGGATGAGTTCACCAGAGAGCAAGAATGGGTAATAAGTCCTTGGGAGAGCCCCTCTCAGTACCTGGGATGGTCACCATCATAGCTGCAACAGTAATAAAGAAGGAAGTATCTCCCACTTCAGCTTGGCCACCACAGCAGAGGCTGTAGGGCTGAGGCCTCCCCCCCCCCACCCCCAGTTCAGAGACTTTCCTCAAATCCAGCCTAGAGGACTGTCTGGGAGCCTGTAACAATGAATGTCTCCTTCCTGGGCTTTCTCCACAGAAGCTCCACAAAGTTGATATGCTGGAGGGCGACACTGGCTACCAGCCACATGTCTACAGAGAGGAGGGAGAGTATGGAGGAGCTGAGACCCTCAGCTCACTGACCCTCTTGGAGCAGGACCTCTCTCCTGAGTTGTTGGATTACTTGAGTTCAAAATCTACTCTATCTGAAGCAATGTGTTCTGCATCAAGAGTTCCTTCATAAAAGGTGGGCATGATCTGGGGAAATAGTCTCCCCTCATGGACCTCTCCTTTTGTCCTTTATTCTTAAGGACTTTCTAGTCCACAGTGGTTAGTGTTGCAAACTTGACAATCACTTGGGAAACATCTGGGAGATGTACCTCTGGCATGGCAGTGGGGGATTTGGGAAGTGATGTCCACTGTGGGTGGCATCATTCCTTATCTGGGATCCTGGACTATAGAAGTGGAGATATGGAGCTGAGCATCAGCTCTCATCACTCTCTGCTTCCTGATTGTGCATGTCATGTGACCTCAACTTCAGACGCCTGTCACCTTGACTTCCCGTCATGCTGGGCTGTACCCTTGAACTGGGAACAGAATAAACCCTTCTCCTTTAAGCTGCTCTTGTCAGTGTTTCTTCACAGTGACAGGAGAGAACGAACTAAGACATGGTTATAGATGAGGATCAGCTGTGAATCAAAACTCTGTCTTGAAGCAAAGCAGAATGATGGGCTGTACACTTTTCAGAAAATGTGACAAACCATATTTATAAAGACTTAAATCGAATCATGTATTCTTCGCTTCTGTTGGTGACCCAGCTCTGATGGTGAGTGAAAAATACAACCTATGGATCACCTGGCTGTTTGGTGAGCAGTGGGTAATTCTGAGAGAAAATGAAAATGGGCTTATAAAAGATTATTTACATTTCTGTAATTGTCACTCTGCTTCATTTTAAGTAGAGATAGCTAATAAATGGGAAAGTGTTTCCTAGAGTAGATGTAATAAGAGCTTTCTGTGATTTCTAAGAAGATAACAGTCCCTTTCCACGCTTTGATTAGCTAACCCAGCTATGCCATTCTGAGAAAAATAATTAAGCTTAAAATCATATAAACAGAACGTGCTTTGAAAATCTGAGACATACCACAATTTAACTTCCTCATATCAGTACAGTAAAGATATGGAGATAGGAATATGTTCTGATTAGATTTCTGTTTACACAAAACCACCACCTTTTACAGGATTGTGTTGTCCACTTAGTGTTCATGTAAATTGTACGGTAGAAGTGGGGTGGGGTGGGACAGGGTGGGGTAGGGTAGGAACATTATTTTAAAATGTATTCACAAGGGCATGTGCTCTTTTTAAAGTCTGAGTAGGTAGTAAGTATTGACTCATCAAAGTTGTCTTCTGACCTAAACATGTGTACCATGGCATGTGTATACATGCATGCAAATCAGGCATGTACACACAAAATCATTTTGTTAAAAAAAAATACTTTTGAGTCTGAGTTGTTGGCTAGGTGTTTTAGTTTGGGTTTTTAGTACTGTGAAAATACACTACGACCATGGCAACTCTTATAAAGAAAACATTTAATTGAGGGGGCTCACTTATAGTTTCAGAGGTATAGTCCCGTTATTGTCATGGTGGCGTGCAGACAGAGGTGGTGCTGGAGCTGAGGCTGCTACATCTTGCAGGCAATAGGAAATCAACTGACACACTGGGTGGTACCCTGAGCATAGGAAACCTCAAAGCCTGCACCCACAATGACACACTTCCTCCAACAAAGCCATACCTCCTAATAGTGCCACTCCCTGTGAGATTATGGGGTTATGGGATTATGAGAGCCACTTACATTCAAAATACCACACTAGGGTTGGTAAATGGTTGTCAGAGCTTTCTAGAGATAAGCCAAAAGAAAGAAAATGACCACCATCGGAGAATCTGGTCCCTTGTCTGTTCTTATAAATAAAGTGTTATTGACACTCAGCCACACTTGCAGCACTAGGCTGCCCCGGGCTCTGACAGCAAAGGTTTATAGCTACAACAGACACCTTCAGGGTCAGCAAGTCCTAATATGCAACACTGGCTTCCAGGCTCTTCTGAAGAACCCAAGCTTGGCACCTTCCATTAAGCATTCGTGGAATTCCCAGCTCACAGCAAACACATTATGCTGCCTCATGCCTTGTGCTAGGAGCACACAACCAGATGCTCCTGAGAGGTTTTCAGTAAGTGTGCTCTGGTGGTAGCTCACCTCACTTTCCCTTGGTCTTGTGGTACACATTTGCAAATCCATGCCTTGTAAGATGCTCTCCAGCACATTGTTTCCAAAACTAATAAAATACTCATGTGATATTCATGAGTGCAGATTCAGCAATTAACAAGGAGAGCCAAGCATTACATTGTGTAGATACTTAATTAGACATTTGTTAATACTGATCTTGCCAACCCTTTTAGATATTTGTTAGATAAGTCCCCATGTGCTCCATGCCACCAACTCATGGTCATTTTCCCAGGCCACAGACCTTGGGGTTCTGACATCCAGCCCTGTTTGTGTCTTCATGGAAATTTCAAAAGTATGACATGCCCCCTGTCTAGATGCCAGTTGGATACTGTCCTCTTCCTCTGCAGGGCCACACATCTGTTCACATCCTTGAGGTGGTTTACATGGGAGATGCCAGTGCCAGGTGGTTTTGTTGAAAAATTTTCACATCCGGTGTATTTCTGTCTCCTCCTGAAAGAAGCAGGGTTTTTTGTTTTTGTTTTTGTTTTGTTTTGTTTTTAGATTTATTTATTTATTATGTATACAGTGTTCTGTCTGCACATATCCCTGCAAGCCAGAAGAGGGCACCAGATGTCATTACAGAAGGTTGTGAGCCACCATGTGGTTGCTGGGAATTGAACTCAGGGCCTTTGGAAGAGTGAGCAGTGCTTTTAACCTCTGAGCCATCTCTCTAACCCAAGAAGCAGGTTCTTCCTGGTGGCAATGGAGTGTAAAATAAGACAACACTCTTGGGCATATACCCAAGGAATGTTCAATCATACCACAAGGGCATTTGCTCAGCTATGTTCATATCAGCATTGTTTGTAATAGCCAGAACCTGGAAACAACCTAGATGCCCTTCAACTGAAGAATGGATAAAGAAAATATGGTACATATACACAATGGAGTACTACTCAGCAGAGAAAAACAATGACATCATGAGGTTTGCAAGCAAATGGATGGATCTAGAAAAAAATCATCCTGAGTGAGGTAACCCAGACTCAGAAGGACAAGCATGGTATGTACTGACTCATAGGAGGATATTAGATGTAAAACAAAGATGACTAGACTGCTACACAACTCCAGGAAGGCTACCTAGAAAACGGGATCCTAGGAAAGACCCAGGGATCACCCCATGACAGAGAAATGGATGAGGTCTACATGAACAACCTGGATGACAGTGGGAGTAATGAAGGGCAAGATTTGAGGGAAAGAAAGCTTAGGGGAGCAGGAGATCCCAGCCGGATCAAGAACAGAAAGGGAGAACAAGGAATAACAGACCATGATAAATGAAGACCACAGGAGAACAGGAATAGGCAGAGTGCTCGAGAGGTCCCCAGAAACCCACAATGGTATATCCTCTTTAGACTGCTGGCAATGGTTGAGAGAAAGCCTGATCTGACCTAGTCTGGTGATCAGATGACTAAACATCCTAACAGTCGTCTTGGAACTCTCATCCAATAACTGATGGAAGTGGATGCAGAGATCCTCAGCCAGGCCCCAAGTGGAGCTCCAGGTGTCCAACTGTCGAGAAAGAGGAGGGACTGCAAGAGCATGAATTGTTGAATCCAAGATTGCAAAAAGCACAGGGCCAAATAGCCAATCGAAAGAAAGCACATGAATTATGAACCAATGGCTGTGGAGCCTCCAGCTAGATCAGGCCCTCTGGATAAGTGAGACAATTGAATAGCTTGATCTGTTTGGGAGGCACCCAGGCTGTGGGACCAGGACCTGTCCTTAGTGTATGAGCTGGCTGTTTGGAACCTTGGGCTTACACAGGGACACATGCTCAGCCTGGAAGGAAGGGACAGGACCTGCCTGTACTGAATCCACCAGGTTTAAATGAATCCCCAGGGGTGTCTTGGTCCTGGAGGACATGGGAATGGAGAGGAGGGGCTGGGGGAAGGTAGGGGTGGGGGCAGGAGGGGGTAGGACAGGGGAACCCATCGCTGATGTATAAAATTAAAACACATAATAAAAAAAAATAAGACAACAGTGGTAAATATTTTCAGGGAAATACACTTTTATTATGAACCTTGGCTTCCAAATGACTTGCTAATCCAAAGTGAGCTGCAGTCACTGAAGTTAAAAATTCATTCTGTGCTTCATTAAATTAAATTAATTAATTTATTTGCTCACACAGTAGCAGCCTGGGTTGTTGAACTCCCAGCTCAGTCATGTGCTCTGTTGGCCTTTAGGATTGTGGCAGGCAGAAGACCTTGCCTTTGGAAAGCTTCCCTTTTCCTACCAGGCACAGTGGGGAGCACACCTGCAATCCCAGCCCTGGGTGGGAGGACTGTGGGAGCAGGACTTCCAGCTAGCCTGGGCTGCAGCGTTAGAGCCTATCTGAGACACAGATGAGCAACTATGTAAGAAAACGTGCACAATATGCAAGCAAACACCCTCAGCAAACTTTCTTTATTGAGCAGGGAGACATCATTTATGTCCCTGTGAAGACTGGCGGTGGCCTTCAAGGATGACCCAGCCAGCTATCCAGGTTCCAGGGCAGCACTGGGTGGGGGATATTTGTGAGATTAGATCTATTCTCTATACCACTGTCCACAAACCAGCCTGGCCATGGTCTCTCAACCATAAAGAAGTGATTAGAATTCTGGAGGCTTAGCTCAAAAGCCCTCAGGCTTTTCTTCATCAAGCACACTAGAACTAAGATTCAGGTGCTGCAGGAGGCCAGATACCTCCAAATACACCAGCATAGGCTGTCTCTTCTTGCTCAGGGAAAGAACCCAGAATCCTGCCTGCAGGGGCCATCCATTCTGGCAGTGACATTCCCCATTCTCCAGCCAGATACAGACATGTGACTACATTATGGTCCAAGGAAGGCCACTTCTAGGACGTACCTTTGCAGGGTGGAGACAATCTGTCTAGTCCCTGTCTTCTTTTCCTGCATGGAGTGGGTGACTGATGGTTGGAGCTGGGGCAGCCATCCCATGCATAGGTTCCAATGGCTACAAGATGGATGGGGGAGACTCTTTGACCCTCATGAGTTCCTCTCCTTCCTCACTTCATCCCTGCACTACCTAGAGACTCGGAAAGAAGAATTAAACGCTCCTTGCTTAAGTGATTGCTGTTTTATAGTTCCCACTGCTTGGGGCCGAACTGAATCCTAGGTGACACAAAATACAGAACAGAGTGGAGTGAGTCATGAGTACCAGAACTTAATCATGTGATATTGGATTAATGGATGTGTCCAGGTGGCAGGGACTCAAATACAGTGAGAGAGAACTGGCGACCCTAGCTATACAGGAACATAGCCTCGGATAACACTGGTCCTTAGTTGTCTTTTGAAAAGCAGCCTGTGTTCTGGACAGGAGAGCAATAGGAAGCGGCAGGGGACATTCGTGATGTAGGGCATATTAGAAGCTGCTTTTAGCATCACGCTAAGAGAGGGATGGGGACTTTGGCTAATGCCAGCCAGGAGACAAGCAGGAATGAAACAGACACAGCTGTGCTAATGGGGCTGCTGTGGCCAGCTCTGCAATCTGTGTCTACCAAGAGCTGGGCAATTTGGAGATTGAAAGGGTTGAAAACAGGGACTGCTGTGTCTTTCAGAGGACATCTGCCATCAAAGTGGTGTCTGCAACTCAGTACACTTAGCAGAAAATAAAACCAGCGCCCATCCCAGCAGCTGGGGACTCACGTGAGAGTCACTGTAAGGATACTTCCTCCCAGCTGTGCCATTGGTCAGGCTGGCTCAAGGGAAGTGCCGTGGTGCAGGGCAGAGACAGGCTTGCTTATAATCCTCTTCATGGAGTTGTATCAGATAGTGCAAAGACCCTGTGGCTTGCACTCCATGCTCCTCTAAGGTAGTACCTCGACAAGGACACTGGTGTGGACGTTCCATCCTCTTGGTAGGACCTGTGTGTCTCTCATCCTCTGCCACCTCATCATCCACATCTTCACCCTCACAGACTGGGATGGGCTATGGCCCCAGTGGAGACCGCAACAAGCAGCCTCACCAGCCCTTTCCCACACACTACCACCCTCTCCCAGCCCCTTGGTGGCCGCTATTCAAGCCTGGGTTTCTAAAATTCCTTCATTTATAAGGTTATATACATGGGGCTTTGGGGGTTATAATGTTTGAAGACAGGTTCCCTTTGATCTGCTGGATTTTAATGCCTGTCTTGTCCATGGAGACCTCAGGAGCCCTGAAGGAGGAGCTGTGAGCTGTGTCCTCAGCGTTGGCATTGCATAGACACTCTAGTTTGCTGGATGAATGTGTCACATAAAGGAGCAGTGACAAGCTAGCACCCGTGTCTCAGAGGAGCAGGGAAGAGGGCAGAGGAGGGCATGGCCCCAAAGGAGGAGTTCACAGGCCAGGGTGGTATAGGAAAGGGCACAGTGCGGGTAAGCCTGGACACAGGACTCCAAGTGAGGCTGCCAGCCCGAGAGTGGTTTGTGTGAATAGTGTGCTCCAGGCTGTGCTGTGATGAGGTGGCAAAGGATGGGAGACACACAGGTGTCCTACCAAGAGGATGGAACGTCCACACCAGTGTCCTTGTAAAGGTACTACTACCTTAGAGGAGGATGGAGTGCAAGCCACAGGGTCTTGGCTAGCAAGGGAAAGGTTCTATATAGACAGCAGAGGGCAGGGGCAGTGGGGAGAGGATCCACCCCAGCTCCAAGCATCTTGCTTTTGCTTCCTTCCCCCCCGCCTCCCTCCCTCCCTCTTTCCCTTCCTCCCTCCCTCCTCCTCCCTCCCTCCCTCCCTCCCTCCCTCCCTCCCTCTTTCTTTCTTTCTTTCTTTCTTTCTTTCTTTCTTTCTTTCTTTCTTTCTTTCTTTCTTTCTTTCTTTCTTCCGTGCATCTGTATATCTGTATTCGCACTTGGAGAAATCACCCAGTCTATCATGTTACTTGTCAGTCAAAACTTCAGATGCTGTGGCCTCCATTGGACCTGATGGTGTTTGTGACATGGGTTATCTTTGTCTGGTGTCTCTAATGACTGCTAACATTGAGTTCCTCAGAAGCCAGGGCAGTAAGACTCTTGCAGGACAATCCAGAAACTGTAATTAATAGGCAGACAACCCTGAAGGTCTGATTGCTATGGAGAGAGTAGTAAGCACTTCTGAGTTCGATTGGTCAGGGCACTCACCACTTTGGCTGTAACAGACAAGTACACAGAGCCTCACTACTCAGGAAGCACTCACCTCTGACAGTGGGTTAGGATGTGTCCTCTGTAGACCCCTGTGTTCCCTGTGACATGGGCAAAATTGAAGAGGTCCCTTTATTTGTGGGAAGGCTGGGTGGGACCACCCGCATACTGAAGACTCTCAATGTGGCCACCTCACCACCAAAGATGGATTCTGCCCTTGTGGAATTAAACCCAAAACTCAGATTGTGACAGGGGACTGCAGATGTGGCTGTCACATGTGTTTTTAATCCTTGTGTTCTACAGATCATGATGCTCTATAGGGAAAGTGCCTGGCCTAAGTGCTTAAGGGCTAGCTTTGGAACCTGGGGCTTTAAATTGGTCCATTAAAAATAAATATATGTGGCCAGGGGTGGTGGCTCATGCCTTTAATTCCAGCACTCAGGAGGTAGAAGCAGGTAGATCTCTGTGAGTTTGAGGACAGCTTGGTTTAGAAGCAAGTTCTAGACCAGCAGGGTTTCACAACAAGAAACTTCTCTTTCTCTCTCTCTCCCCCTCTCTCCCTCCCTCCCCCCCTCCCTCCCCCTCCCTCCCTCCCCCCTCCCTCCCCCCTCCCTCCCCCCCCCTCTCTCTCTCCCCCCCTCCCTCCCTCCCTCTCTCCTTCGTCTTTACCCCTGCCCATACACTCTGCAGATGAGAAGAGATGGCCGCTCTTCCAGAAGACCCATGTTCAGTTCTCAGCATACATGGAAATTTACAACCATGTATAATTCCTGATCCAGGGGTGTCTGGCAGTTATTCATCATTGGCACACATAGTGCACATCCATCCATTTATCTATCCATCCATCCATCCATCCATCCAGGCAAACACACCCAAACTCACTAAATAATAAATAAACCATATTTTGCATGTGTGTGTGTGTGTGTGGTATATGAACACCATGTGTTTGTATGGGTATGTGCAGGTGAGGGCACGCATGTGCTTAAGTGACCTCCTCAGCCACCCTTCATCGTACGTTTTTGAGGCAGGATTTCACATTGAACCTGGGTTTTGTGGATTCATCTAGACCAGGTGGCCAGTGAGCCCCAGGGATCTGCCTGTCTCCACTGCTGCCCACCCACTCCTGCCACCTGGGACAGTTCTGGTGTCACAGATATGCCATGCTGCACCTGGCTTTTACACACATGCTGGGGAGCCAAACTTAGGTCTTCATGTTTGCAAAGCAAACACTTTGCACACTGAGCTGCTGTGGGATGTCTTTCTGTATGCTGTGAATATGTGTTTCTCTGACTAGTTGGTAAATAAAGCTGTTTAGCCAATGGTGAGGCAGAATAGGGATAGGCGATACATTCCAACTGGAGAGAGAGAGAGAGAGAGAGAAGGGAGGCGGAAGAGATTGCAAGCCGCTGCCAGGAGGGGCAAGGTGTGAAAGTACCTGTAAGCCATGAAGCCACGTGGTAACTTATAGATAAATTAGGATGGGTTAAGTGGTGAGAGCTAGCTAGTGAGAAGCTTGAGCCATAGACCATACAGTTTGTAAACAATATAAGCTTCTGTGTGTTTATTTGGGACTAAGCAGCTGTGGGACATGAGCGGATGAGACTTGTCCTGACCTTGGGCCAGGACACAGGAAAACTTCTGACTGCACTGAGCCATTTCCTCAGCCCCTATATTTTAAATTTAGCCCAAATGGGTAACAGTTAAATGTTACTAGAATGTGGTATTCATGACTATACATCTGATAACTTTCCCTAAGGAAATATGAACAAAGTTCTGCTCAGCCTGGACAGGGCAGAAACAACAGACCAAAGAACCCATTCAATCACAGCACAGTTTTGTGAATGGGTAATTTATTGGGGTAACTTACAAGAACACGGGTGAAGGGCTACTTATGGCAGTGTGGACAACTGCAGGTACCACTGGAGAAGAACCCCTTTTCCTCAGCAGCAGGCATTTTTGTTAAGTGGCTTCTTTCACTCTCTGTGGGAGCATTGCCTTCCCAGATGAGAATAGTTCATTTATGCTATATATGTATATTTATACACACAACTCTGTGCATTATAGACTATTTTTAGGTAAATAGTTAATAGTATGATTCCTAAGGCTTTGCCAGACATCCTTGGGGAGGGGCTTCTCCTGTAGCAGGCACTATTAGAGGGCTCAATGTCCCAAGGGTCTTGTTTGAGTAATCACAGTTTTTCTGATTTCAAGACCTCACTGGCTTTGCCATGCTCTGAGGGTGGAGAGCATTCCACAACAGAATTCCGCAAGGTGTAACCTGTATACACACAGATTCCAGAAAGACTCTGTGGAGGTAGAGGTGATGTAAGCCAGCAAGCATGGAAGAGCCCAGGACAGGAGCAGCCTGGGAACCCAGGCCAGAGGGTCTGCACTCCAGCCTGGACACTGTCGTCTTCCAGGCTGTGTGTGCCCTGCTCTCCAGGTCTATAAAGCCAGCATTCTTTGAGTGGAGGCAGCCTGTGCCCCTCCTGCTACAGATCAGTGCTGGAAGTATCAGCAGCTAAAAGGCCAGGCTCTGTCCCAGGACTGCTTGGGAGGAGCCCTGTGCTCTGGGGGAAAGGTCATGAGGCAAAGGGTCACAGTGGTGGCCAGGAAAGTTTTAAATTAGCCGTGGGAACAGATAAGGCCCAGATCAGGAAGCAGAGTGCAGGAATGTCCTGGCCCTTGACTGACGTCTGTGCCGAACCTCACAGCAGAGGCCAGGCTGATAGTGGCTAAAAATACCTGAGCTGGGCCTGGAGATCTCACATAGGAAGCTGCTATCCAGAGTGGTGTCCACAGAGCTGGTGGCAGCAGGAGCCTAGTTGGGCAGGATGCCTGAACAGTTGCAAAGCTTGGCCAGCTGGGGCTGTGTCCATAGGGCTGTCTCTGCCAGGATCTCTCCAGCACTTGGGCTCAGATGGGACTTAACCTGAGCCTTCAGACAGGGAGCTGTGGAACTCAGGCCCCTCTCTGCTCTACTGTCTCATCAGGAGGTGTGTCAGGCAAGCTCACAGTGGAACACCACAAAAGCATGGCAGCCAGGCTTTAATGAACACCTGAGCTGCAGAGCAATCTCACTGGAATCTGGGCATGATCTTGCTCTCTGTATCCCTGCTTATGAGGGGTGGGGGCAGACACAAGGGAAGTTACCTGGTACAGGAGGAGCAGGAGGAGGGTTGATGCTGGAGGTCTGAAGGAGGAAGTTCTGGACCCAGGATTCAGAATCAGGGTGGCTAGCCTGGCTGGTCCTGGAACTAATTCATATGCGGAAGTCAGCCCATCCCTTTGCAAAGCCTGGAAGTTGCTGGAGCACACAGCTTCTCTTTAGTGCCATCATGGCTGCTTTACTGAGCATTTAGCAAGCTCTGGACACTGTACACAGAGCTGCTCTGCACACTGCCCTGTGGTGGGCTCACCTGCACAGGCCACCCCTGCCTGTTCTGCTCAGAGAGATAGTGAGCTGAGAGACTGCAGAGGCTCCTGAGGGTGAGCTGTCCCTCCAGGATAAGCTGGGATGGAGCTGCCTAGTGTCCCTGATGTGCCCACCTGAGCTGCTTGCAGCTAACCTACTTCTTCTTCTTCTGAATCCCCCACTGAGGACATGCTCTTTTGGATATCACAGGCTGCATTTTAGGAACCCCAAGAGTGCCAGTGAGGAATCTTCTTAAAGCTCTGGTCACCTGGCTGCTGCCCTGACTTTTAGAGGCACAAACCATCTATCTGTCTGTCTTTCTACAAAATGGGATTTCAGAGCACATTGATCCCTGGCCAGAATCTGGTGCTGGAGAGATGCCATGGATTGATGCGGGGAGCCATTGGCGAAGTAAGGTGGTGTGTGTGTGTGTGTGTGTGTGTGTGTGTGTGTGTGTGTGTGTGTATCTGTCTGGCTCCATGTGGAGGTCAGAGGTCAACCTCAGGTATCTTTTCTTAGGAGCCATTACTTGGTTTTTCTGAGATAAGGTCTCTTCCTGGCTTAGAGCTTCCAAGAAGACCTGTCTTGCTGCCCACCGAGTCCCACAGACCCTCCTGTCTCTACCTCCCAAGTGATGGCACTATGAACATACAGTACCATGTCAGCTTTTACACGGGTGCCAGCACATCTTCCTGATGTTGAAGTTGACCTGAGACTGTGTCACTTTGTGCTACAGAAGAGCCCTGCCATAGGACGGCGTGTCCTGGGAGCCTGACTATCCACAGGGGAGCCTTCAGGCAGATGGGTGAACAGTGCAGAAGCAGCCTTGGGACCAGGTCACAGGCTGTGGCTTTCCCTGACATTGCCCTCCAATGGTCTTGAGGTTGAACCAGGTCCCAGGACAAGTGATAAAGTGAGTCCATCTCTCCCCTTTGGAGCTGTTGTGGTCTGAATGAGAATGGCCCCCATAGACTTATTTTTGGATGCTTTGTCCCCAGTGGGTGAAACTGTTTGGGAAGGATTAGGAGGTGTGGCCTTGTTGGAGGAGGTGTGTCACTGGGGATGGGCTTCGAGGTTTCAAAGGACTGGAGTTGTTCTCTCTCTCTCTCTCTCTCTCTCTCTCTCTCTCTCTCTCTCTCTTTCTCTCTCTCTCTGCCTCATGCTTGTGGATTAAGATGTGAGTTCTCAGCTACTGTTCCAGAATAATGCCTGTCTGCTTGATGCCCTGCTCCCCACTATGATGGTCATGAACTTACTCTGAAACTTAAAGCCCCAAATAAACATTTTTTTCTGTAAGTTGCCTTGGCTATGGTGTCTTATCACAGCAGTAGGAAGAAACTAAGACACAAGTCAATGCCATTTTCTCTCAAGTGAGTGAGCTGAGAAGTGGCAGAGCTGGGTCTCTGGGTAGTGGGAACTGTTGACCTTGCCAGTGTTTTGAGACAGTGCCCTGGTGACAGGTGACAGGGAGATAGGCATTGAAAGGGCCCCCTTCTCTCTTGAATGTGATCATCACAGAGACATCTCTGAGATTACAACATGTCCGGTTTGAGGGAGCCGTTTAGAACAGGTGAACTGGGGGCAAGAGTATTTGGGGAACCACACTGTGCCTTGGGCTCCTGTCTTCTTTTGTGTGTGCATATGTATGTGTAGGCATGTGAGTATATTTATGTGTGGATGCATGTAGATTTCACAGTCCAACATTGGGTGCCATTCCTCAAGGAGTAGTCCATCTAATTTTGTGAGATGATCTCTCACTAGGCTCTGGGGGTCACCAACAAGGCTAAGCTAGCTAATGAGCCCCAGCGATCCTTCTGACTCTACCTCCCCTGTACTGGGATTACAGGCATATACCACCATGCCTGGATTTTTATGTGGGTGCCAGTGATTGAACATGGGTCATCCAGTGCATTTTACTGAATGAGCCATCACTCAGCCTCAGACCCTCAACTGCACAGAGGTCTGAGATCAAAGCTAAAGAGTAACCCATTTTTCATTTCGTTTCCCATGTAGGACAGAGAGTGAAAATAATACACACTTTAGCTTCTGATGAGATAGAGATTCAGGAGCTGTGTTCACGTTCCGTTTACTCAGTGAAATCATTGCTGAGCAGAGATGTTGCTAACTAATAATTCAGGGTCTGTAACCTTCAATCAACCTCGATTAAGGAACTTTGCCGAGTGTCGTAAGGCTACCACGGCATTTTGAACACTGAAAGCACGACCTGCTTGTGCTATCCATCTCTCCTTTGGTACAGTGCCCTTAACTAATAATTCCAGATGGAAGGACTTCAAATCAAGCGTTGGGTGTGTGTATGTGGGGGGGATAGGACCAGGGCAAACTCTCAATGGCTATAAAAATGATTTTATTGCGAACTGTCTTCAGATGGATGTCATTGATTTAGCTTTAAAGTACGGGCACTATTCTGATGCTTCAAGGGCATCTCATCCCGTTCCAGGGCAGTTCATACCTGCTGTGCCAGAGACCCAGGCAGTTGTGAGTTTCATGGCTGTATCTCTTTTCCAGTGCCCCCAGGGATGGAAGGTCAGACTCCCAGCCTGCCAGTACCACTGGGTATCCTGCCTTGGTCTTCTGATGCCAGAGAACCTCATATGCCCCTTCATGGTGCCCAATGGAAGTACAGCTCAAATCAACAAAATTTGCCATTGCTGCTTTGGGGACAAACCAATTTGGCCTGTTGTATCTGGTAAGAAGCAGGATCTTCCCCAGAGGGTGCTGAGCTCCATTGGAAGGAAGATGGCCTCATCGGGGTTGCCTGGAACCCCCTCCACTGGGCCTAGGAGTAGGCACCAGCCATCAATGTTCCCACAACCTCCTCCATGTGGGACTTTGACATGGTCTGAAGATGGGGAGGCTTTGGTTCAGTCACAGAAGGGGCTTAGAAGATGCTCGGGGCTGATGGTTTTCCAGTCTATGTCTGGGCTGAGGGCAGCAGCATCAAGCAGGTGAGGACAGACTTCAGAGACTGGGAGAGCCTCTACCAGGCCCAGAGGAGTCCCGTGAGTCTGGGCTAGCAGGGAAGATGAGCAGTCAAGGCACTGAGTGTTCAGAACTGAAGGGAAGCTAGAATTTGCTCTGAGCCAGAGTTCTGGCTGAGGGGTTGTGGGAGGGCTGTTGGCGACACTGTTAGGAATGGCAACTGGGAAATGGGCTTCCTAACCAGACCTGTGATGGTGCTGTAATAAACTGCATACTCTACTCTGTAGCAGATGTCTGATGGAGAACAATGTCCATCTGACCTCATCCTGCAGAAGCCAAGGCCTGGGGCTCCCAGAAATTGTTTTGTGTGGTGGATGCCTGCTCTACATTGTAGGGAAACCGCACCCCAACCTCCAGAGCAGGCAGACTGGCTGCCCAATCCCAGAGTGAACATCTTTGAGCTTTTCCTTTTGAAGTGGAAGGTTGTAAGTCGCTGTGTTAGGAGGAAGGTGACACTACCGTTGTGGCCACTAGGCTCCCTGTGCAGTCAGGTGGAGGACATGGATATGAGCTCTGTCTGCATTCAGGGCACAGCTGTTTGAGTCAAATACAGATGGGGAAGAGAAAAGAAACAAACATGGGAGGAGCCTTGAATTTGCTGCGAAAACCAAGGCTTTCTATTTAAGAGCTTGGATTCTGAAGAGGCTCCACCACCCCCATGAGGCCCAACACAGCAGCGGAAAGTGGCTCCACAATTCTTGGTTGTCTGCCAAGAAGGAGGTGACACATTTGTGTCAAGGACCCAGTTGGATTAGCAGCTTTGCAGAAGACAGGCCAGCCCAGCCCGGGAGTCGCTACACTGCAGGAGACAGCCCAGGGCAGAGATCTGACCAACAGAGTTATCATGGAAACAGTTCCTATACGATAAGCCAGACTGCACCATGCACCAGTGTGTTAGGAAGTGACAGAGGGCCTTTTCATCTGCCCAGTAAACACGCTGTTGAGAAAACCCTCTAGATGTGTATAGGGTGCTGCCTGACAAGAGGCAGGCACATCTGGGAAAGGAAGTCACCTTGTCCTACCACCACAGATGGGTGGGGTCTTCTGTTTCTGCTCCTTGGGTTGGAGATGGATTGCACCCTCAAGCTACAAGCCAAGTATACCTCTCCCTTAAGTTGCTTCTGTCAAGGCTTTGGTGAGAGAAGAGAAAAGTGGCCAATACTACAGTTGTTCATAATGATAAAATATTTCCATAGTTTGGGTGACAGTATGATATTCCAAATCATGGACTCTGTATAATGAATCCTGTGTGACTGGATTCCAGTTGCTTCAGATGTTTAATATGCACCCATGACCTTGGGCTATATGCCCTGAAGGAGGTGATGCTTCTTGCCATCATATGTGACCTCTTAAAAGGAAAGGGAGAGGGGCCATGTGCTTCCTTCCTCCTTCTTCCTGGTGTGAGCAGACAGTCAGGTGCATATGCTCCTGGACAGAACAGAGGACAACTTCAGCTGTTTACTCAGTTCTGTATTCATGAGTGGATTTCCTCAATTTATATCTTAGTAAATCACTATTACCCATTAAATCACATGGATTGATCTTAACAAGGGAGAGAAGGAAAGAGGAAAATAATGGGTTAGTGATGTGGACTATTCTTTCACACTGTGTGAAGATGTGTCACTGTGATTGGTTTGATAAAGAGCTGAATGGCCATGCAGGACTATCAGGGACAGAGAGCTATGGGAAGAAGGAAAGGCTGAGTTGCCAGCTGGATGTAGAGAGAGAAAGACACGCAGGAAGAGAGGTAAAAGCCATGAATCATGTGATAACATGTAGATGAATCAAAATGGGCTAATTTAAGTTATAAGAGCTAGGGGATAAGCCAAGCTATAGGTCGAGCTTTCATAATTAATTATAAGTCTCCTTGTCATTATTGGCTAGCCAATGGTTCTGATGAAAAAGTCTGCCTACAGGTTAGGATCTGTCTTATTAATGACAAAAAACCTAAACTAAATTTGAAAGAATTAAAGGAATATCAGTGTGTGAAATGGAGAATTCAAAACAAAACAAAACAGAGGACTTGAATCAAAGCTGTAGGCAGGTGTCTGCATCAACACCTACCTCCTCCATCTCTCTGCCCCAATGTCCTGGCAGCTCAGGGGGATGTTCCCATACAGGAGACAAGGCTGGCCCACAGTTCCAGAGTTCTCCCACAGCCAGTGATTAGAAACAGGAAGGAAGGGTACACTTACTGAAGTCACGTGCTCACTCTTGGATCAATCACCAGATTGTGAAGCAATAGGACATCTGATTGCCTAATTTGGATCATGTGGCTAACAGTCAACTGGAGACCCCATAGAGAAGAGTAATTTCCCCTACACAGATATATCACCAGTGCTAGGCAAGAAGAAAAGACAGGATGGGAAGAAGAGGAAACAAATATGTATGTGATATTTATTAGAGAATAAATTTTATAAGTTATATTAGTTTTGTTCCTCTAGAGAACCCTGACTAACACAGTGTGTAACACTTACAGAGTTGTTAGGATGAACTTAAGGTACTGCAGAGGTGGCTCAGTGGTTAAGAACATTGGCTGCTCTTGCAGAGAACTCAAGTTCAGTTCTCAACACCCATCTTGGGCAGCTCACAACTGTCTGTAACTCCAGATCCAGGAGGTATGACTCCCTCTTCTGGCCTGTGTTGGTACGTACACACACATAGACACACATGGATACATATAAATAAATCCTGTAATCCACCGGCAAGGTCTCTCCTTACAGTGACAGCGATACAGCCTCTCCCAGCCACCCTGACCCACAGGGTCAGGGCTCTTTGGAAGAGCAAAGTACTAGATCAGACTGTCCTCATCAAAGCAAGCATCCCCTTAGCTGTTCTATGGCTGACTCCCTGGTCAGACTTCACCTGTAATCCTCCCTTGCAGTCCTCTAGCCCTGAACCAGCCTGTCCTTCAGAGTCCAGGCAAAGTAGCCCAGCCACGTAGACCTCTCTGGGATACCTTTTCCCTCCAGTATGTTACTGGGGATACTAAGTGGGGAAGATGGGTGGTTGTGCTCTCTGGTGTCCACAGACCCATGCTCCCACCTCTCTTGGTGCCTGCTGTCATGTCTCCCTCTGTCCACGCACTGTCTCATCTTTGCCTCATGTGAATGTGGCCCATGGTGGCTGGCATGGTTCCATCTGTGGTTGGGGGAGCATAAGGTGGCTGCTCATGTCTTGGGGGATCAAGAAGCAGAGGGTTCAGGGTCAGGCATGAAGCACATTTAACCTTCAGAGCCCATCCCTGGTGGCCCACTTCTAGCCAGGCTACAGTCCTGAAGGCTCTACAGCCCCCAGCCCCAACCCCAGCATCATCAGCTGAGGACCAAGCATTCAAACACATAAGCCAGGAGGGAGCATTTCACATCCGAACTATAACTACTAACAATAAAACGTTAGGGGAACATGAGAATATATTTTTATATGCTTCTAGTTTTGTCAAAGCCTAAAATGTCTGTATGAGTGTAAACGAGCAGAAAGAAGTATGGTAAGACATTTATGGTGCCCGCTGCTTAGTGCTGGGATTCCCCTTCAGTCTTTTATGCTTTCTTACGTTATGCCCAAGAGTATGTGCCATCTACAGTCAAAACCTTTGAGAAAGGTGTGTGAGACCCAGACTTGCTCAGGCATGCCAGGATCATTATACAAACACACACCACAGCACCCCACAGCCTTCACGTACTGGTCTGCAGGGCGTGGGCAGACTTAGCAGTGTGTCCTCTGTGGCTTCCCTGATTTCTTTCTGGGATAGACAGTGGCCAGTCTGGACAGTGTTCTATGGATGCTTGGTGTCTGTTCACCTCTTCGGAAATATTTTGCTAAAGAACCATTGTAAACAAGTTTCCTTGAAAGAAAGAAAGAAAGAAAGAAGGAAAGAAAGAAAGAAAGAAAGAAAGAAAGAAAGAAAGAAAGAAAGATAGATAGATAGATAGATAGAATGGTGGTGCAGGCCTGGCAGCCCAGCTACCTGGAGGGGGGTTGAGCAGCAAGAGAATCACAAGTTCAAGGTCAAGCTGAGCAACTTAGTGAGGCCTTAAGTCTCACTCTCTTAAAAAACAAAAACAAAAAAACAACAACATAAAAAACCCCACTACCTTTCATGCGTATGGATGCTTTGCCTGCCTATAAGTCCATGAACCACATATGTGCCTGGTTTCTGTAGAGGCCAGAAGAGGGCATCAGATCCCCTGAGACTGGAGTCACAAATGGTGGTGAGCCACGACGTGGATGCGGGGAACTGATGCTTGTGCAGGGTTCAAGAGACTCTCTGTTCAATGTAACTCCCTGAATCAAGTGTAGAAAGTGGGGGTGGTGCTCTGTCTGTACTCGGGGTCTTTCACTCAGCTACAAGCAGCTGCTGAGGCAGCTGACAGACCTGAGCATGGAGTCAGCATGGACCCTGGGAATCATGTCTAAGGTTACGTGAAAGCTATGTGTGCCTGTTTGACCCTCCAGGGTTTGTCCCTTATTGACAGGTTATGTGGCCAATAGGACAACCTCACTCCATCATCTTTGAGGTAGCTGCTTCTGGGTCACAGCCCTGGTCACGTGGTACAGCCCAGACTAACCTTTAACTTCTGTGTCCTCAGTCACCCAAGAGCAGGGACCTGTGTGTCCTGCTCCTGACTCTATCCCAGAGCTATTTCCCTGCTGTGTGGCTTTAAGCAAGTTGCCCAGCTTCTCTGTGTCCTGGGATCCCCATTTCAAGGTGGGAATGATACCTAAAGGGTGTGCTTCAGCCACTCTTGGGTCTCTCAGGAGTTTGTGTTTGCAGTGGGCTGATCACACTAAGCTGTTCACTGTCACTGTTGAGATTATCAGTGTTAGAGGCCAATGTCTCCACCTCCCATACGTGGACCCTGCACAGTCCTGGCTTCTCCACGGCTTTCCTGACTTAACCCCTCCTCCTGCCTGCTGACCCGGCTCTGTGGTGTGTCCTCTGCCGGCCCCGCCCCTCCACGGCTCACTTCCTCCCCACCAGTCTGTGGCCAGGTAGGCTGGCAGCTGCTCTCCTCACCAGGCTGACCCAGCAGGAAGCTGTGGCTTCTCTTCAGATCTGGCCCAACCATCAGCCACACATTGCTGCATGCTGTGTCTTGTGAAATGGAAGGGGACCTTAGCGCCCAGCACCCCCATGCCAGCTTAGAATTATCAGGGACCCTAGAATGACACGCTGGGGGAAAGGGGTCCTCCCTCTGGGGCTCAGGTCTCTTCAGGTGCTGCTAGGAGCACAAGTCTGCCCTGCAACAAAGGGACCGACCGTTGGCGACATTGCAGTGTGATGCACAAGCCATTTAATACCTTTAAAGAAACGGGAAATGAGGTTTTCGTGTCTGCTGGTGCTGAAAATGGAGGATAATGACAGAATTATTAAAAGCAGTCTTCTCTGCCTTGGACTAATTGCTTGTGGTCTGTGAGGCTGTCAGGAATCCAGATGGGAAGCACTCATCCCAGGCCCAGGAGATGGGTGCCCGAACACCTCAAAGTCAGAACCACAGACCAGTGGGACCTGCAGCAGACAGCCATGAGATCAGAGGCATGACACCTGGGGATCTAGCTGGACCTGCTCTGGTGGGTCTGAGGTCACGTTTGCAGGAAGCTTGGCTGGTGAAAGCCCTGCAATTTGCAGAAGAAGCTGTGAGGCCCGAGGTGACTCTACAGACACAGGGTTGGGAAGGCTGAGAAAGGAAAGTGGGTCTGTCTCCTGCAGGACTTCTCAGGGCCTTTAATAAGGTAGTGACAGACATCTGTATCAAAAAGTGTTGGAAGCTTTCCCTCAGTAGCACACATGAGAAGGGGCGTTGAGGCTTGGAGGTACAACTCAGGAGGCCCAGGTGGCTCCCGGCCTTCACCTTGGCCCTGTCTGTTCCAGCCACACTGTCCACTGGTGGCTCAGGAGGCCAAGGCAGAACCAAACCTCCAAACTCCCGGAAATCAAAGGTGGGACCTCTGAATGGCAGAGTGTTTTCCAATCCTGGGAGATGATTCGCTGAGGTGTCCTCTCTGTCTTAGGGTGACTGCGGCCTTGCACCAGTTAAGAGGTTATAGGTAAATTTGTAGCTCTGTAGCTGTGTGACTTTGGAAATTGTATTCAGACTTTCTGCGCCTGAGCATCATCCAGACTCACAGCCTAATATTGAGTACAGTTTCAGTTAATAGATACAAAGTTTGGGAAAATCTTAAGACTTTGGGCCAAGTTATAAATGGTTCCCTTACACATATGTAGAGTTTAGGGTGTGTTCCATTTGACTATCTTGAGGGACGGGTCAGATCGGTGACCCTGTGGTACACACAGAGAACCTGATATCTCTGTCTCTCTGTCTCTCTGTCTCTGTCTCTCTGTCTCTCTCTCTGTCTCTCTGTCTCTCTCTCTGTCTCTCTCTCTGTCTCTCTCTGTGTCTCTCTCTCTCTCTCTCTCACACACACACACACACACACACACACACACACACACACACACACACACACACACACAGAGCTGAGATGCCCATTTCTCCAGTGCACTTTAATCAGTGGCCAGCAGATGGCAGAAGCAAGCCAGGAACGAGCCGGCCCTGCCCAGCTGGTAGGAGAAATTGGGAGGTTTTCTGATTGTTAGCTTTATCAACTCGATACATCCTAAACACTCCTGGGAAGAGAGTCCCAGTGAAGAATGGATCGGGCTGGCCTGTGGCGAGTCTATGAGGGATTTCCTGATTGTATTAATTGATGTGGGAAGACCCCACTGCGTGGGCCGCACCATTTTCCAGGCAGGGCTCGAGGCAGGGAAGAGCACCACCAGCAAGCGTCCCTTTTGTTTCTCTCTAAGGGCGACTGTGGGCGCGATGTGAGCAGCTGCTTCACGTTTCCGCTCTGACTTCCCCACGACGATGGAATGTAACCTGAAATTGGGAGGGGAAATGAGCACTTTCCCCCTAGTTGGTTTTTAAAAGATTTACTTACTTTATGCGCACGGTTGCTTCTCCTGAATTGTGTCGGTGTGTCATGTTTGCCTGGTGCTGTGGGGGCCAGAAGAGGGCGCTGGATTCCCTGGGACCCGAGTCACCGGCAGGAACCTGCGAGTGTGAGCTGGGAATCAAACCCAAGTGCCCGGAAGAGCAGCCCGTGCTCCTAACCACTGAGCCATTTTTCTGAAGCCCCCCACCCCAGGTTGCTTTTGGGCCGCAGTCTTATCCCGGAAACAGAAATCCCACGAGAGCAGCTGTGTGGAGACCTCGCGTGGAAGAGCCAGGCCCCGGCCCCAAGGGCCCATGACCGGGTGTGTCCTCAGCCGGCACCGACGCGCGTGTCAGTCATGGCTCTGCGTGGGCCCGAGCGCAGACCTGTGCTTCTCACACTGATGAGCCTGGGTAGAGGAAGAGCCTGGAAATGTGACCGAGAAGGAACACAGGGGTGTGTGTGTGTGTGTGTGTCTGTATGTGTGTGTGTGTGTGTGTGTGTGTGTGTGTGTGTGTGTGTGTGTGTGTGTGCGCGCGCCAGGCTCACCCAAGGCAGAGCAGGTGAGAGAACCCTGTCTGGAGGGAAAAGGAAATCACTCGACAGTCACACAGAGCCTGTCACTGAGGGTTTGTTCCTGAGCCCGGAGGATTTCCCAGAGGCCTTTGCGGGGTGGATCGGCAGCTGGAGCACTGACGTCACGTTCCCTGCACATGCCCGGCCCTCGTGAAGTTGCACTCCTGCCTCCGCGTGTCCTGGCTCCTCCCAGGCAGACTTGACGTGTTCTCGACGTCCCAGCAAACAGTTGTGAGGACGATTCCTCCCAGGCTCAGGTTCAAGTCCTTGGTGAGTGGGGGGTGGGGGGAGATGTCACGTGAGCAGCTGTCATCGGTTCCATCTGAAGCCTTTTGGGGGTAGGTGGGGAGGCATGAAGAAGGCATGTGAGGGCAGAAGTGAGGTGGGGTGAGTCTGGTCGGAGTGGGGGTGGGGACGGGGACCAAGTGTCCAGACCAGGATTGCTATAGACCCTGGTTTCCTGCTTGAGTGACTCGGACCATTAGTGCATACACACAAACACATGCACACACAAAAGTGCACACATTTAGACACATAGACAGGTACATGAGCATATACACTGATATACATATGTATGTACACTCGTGCCTGCATATGTACACAACACATATATACACATAGATATGTGTACAGGCACACACCAATGTCATATATGGATACACATGCATACACATGCACAGGTACAAGCCTGGAGCTATTGCTCAGTAGTGAAGCACCTACTTGCCTATATCCGTGATACCTTAGGTTCCATCTCCAGCACAACAAACAAACCTATGTGTGTGATCATGTAGATCTAATATTTACAGATACGCCTGCCACATACATGTGTGTGCACACAGGTCTGTGTGTGTACGGATGTGCATACTTATATCACATGCTCTCATCTACTGCTGCACTGTGTCACATACACATATATAGTGCAGACTTGGCATTCCTGCAATGTGTATGCACATAGCTGTACATATCCACAAAGATACATGCATGCACGTGGGCATGTATGCTTTAGTACATACATTTTCATGCTTACACACGCTGCTACAGTTTGGATGTGTATGTCCCTCCACAATTGAACCCTGATATGATGGTGTTACAAAGTAAGGCCTGAGAAGGGGATTGAGTCAGAAGTCGGGAGGGCAGAGCCCACAATGATGGGGTCAATGATCCCACGTGAGCTGAAACATCTTGTGGCTACCTGACATGTGCGGACACGGCACTGGCCACTGAGGAGGAAGCAGAAGCAAAGGCCATCTTGGATGATGGCTGCTCTGGCTTCAGCGTCCAACACTCAGAACTGTGACATGTAGGTTTCTACATCCATTATGTGTCTATTGTGTTACAGCAGTGGGAAAATACCCCAGCGATCATATTGGGGTTCAGTTGCATACAAAAAAAGCATGATTCTCACCTAATTCTGTTCTACACACCCCGTCCCTGTGAATTTGCTCGATGCAGATGAAAGGCGTTTTAAAGGCCTGCATTTCACAGAACTTTTCTGTGTGTTACCAATGAGTGTTCCGGAATGCTTTGGTGACAGTTGGGAGTCTGGCGTGGCCTGGGAAAGTGTCATTGTTCTACCACACTGCAAAATGGAGCCGGCTGTCTGCTTTCTGAGAATTTGTTCTCTGAAGGGTTTCTAGGAACTGGAGCGCTTATGTAACAGAGGTATCTTGGCCTTGCTAGCAGCTAACTCTAAACTCTCCTACAAGCTAAATCTAGAAGAATTTGAAGCCACATAACTCTGCAGGCACTAACAAAAAAGACAGACAAGTCCCAGGATGCAGCCTAGTGAAAGGGTGGAGAAGACCCTGGCTGGGAGCTCTGGGCTGGAATGCAGCAGGCTGCCTCTTGTGTGACACTAGCCCTGGTGAGTACAACTTGTGATTAATTAAAACCACGGCTGATGGGCTTTCTCAGGGCTGGTGCTGGAGCAGTGGCTGGGAGGCCTGTGGATGTGTCTTGCCAGCGTGCTGGCTGGCCTGTGTGGATTTCTCTGCAGTCTTTCCTGAAGCAGGCAGAATGTGTGTATCACTCATCTGTCCAACTCCACAGAGCTGAACCTGCCAGCTTTAGCCCAAGTTCTGCCAGAGGATGGGAGGATGCTTCAGCGCTGCTGGCCGAAGCCGTGTGCATTCTCCACTGAGCGGCAGGCAGCTTCTGCTGGCAGAATCAAGGCAAACACAATCTGCTGGCTGCCTCCTCGGTGATCCTCCTTAGGCCTGCCCCGTGCGGCTGCCAGGAGAGGAGCTGGCGAGGCTGTTAATTAAAACTGTGGCACTCTGGGCAGGGAAAAAGTTTAAAAGTCTGAAATCATTTTCCCTAATAGAAATTGTGTTTGGGAGGGACTCAGGAAGGTTAGGCCAACCAGGAAAACCCGAGTGAGTCAGGTTTATTTAATTTGTTTAACTTTGTGCCTGTAGGCAGGGTGGAGAGCAGGATCTGCCATCAGCCTCAGGCTGCAGCTGCTGTCCTCATCTCCTGGGCCCAGGGGTTGGGGAGAGAGAACTGGACTTTTAGAGAAGCATCTGAACTGCTGAATAGATGCTCTGAGATTTGCTGAGCAGGCAAGGGTGAGCACAGCTCTGAAGGCAGTCACCTTATCTAGCGATCTACAGTCTCATGGCTATTTTGGGTTAGCAATACAGCGGGGTGTGTGTGTGTGTGTGTGTGTGTGTGTGTGTGTGTGTGTGTGTGTGTCCCTGAAATCCATCAGTACGGAGAGTCCCCTTCCTCTTGCTGGCTTTCCTGGCCAGAGCTGCTTCTCAGGCCACACCACACAGACTCCCAGAGAGAGGGTGTAGGAACTGAAAAAAGGCATCATGAACATCACCAGGGTGAGAGCAAGGCTGCAGCTGTGAAGCCCCATGCCAGCTTCCCTCAGATATCCAGGCTTTGCTGTGGTGGAGCTGATGCTCTTAGGGTCCTGGGATGATCTGTGAAATTATAGTTTCCCACAGGGCAGAGAGCAGAAGCAGGGTAGTTCCTTGGCTTGTGGATCGACTCTGTGTAACCCAAATTGCATCCTCTCTCCTTTCGTGGCCACTGGAAGCTTAAGGGGCGGGGGTGAGACATGAGAAGGGCCTGCAGTTGCTGTGCAGACATGCTACCTGGCCTCTGCTACAGTGCCCTGGTTGTTGGTATTCCTATTGACCTACAGGATCTGGAATCGTCTTGGAGATGAATCCCTCAGCATGTCTGTGATGGCGTGTCTGGATTGGGTCCATTTTAAATGTGGGCAGCACTGTCCCATGGGCTGAGATCCCAGATTGGGAAAAAAGGAGAAAAGAGTTGAATACCATTGTCTAGCTCTCTGCTTTCTGACTGGAGGCAACCAGCTGCCTCAGGCTCCTGCTGCCTGGACATCCCCAAACTGTTCCTTGTTTACATCGCTGTTTGCCAGGTAACAATCATAGACACCACAAGCAACCAACACTGGGTTTCCAGAGTTAGGGGTTTGGAGTAGACCCTACTCCCTATGCTGGTTCAAGGCCTTGTCCCACTCCTTTGCCTTTGAGCTCATGCCTGCCTTTGGTCCTGAAGTCAGGTCTGCCCCATAGAAACCCAGGAAGTATCTGGATACTTGGTTGTCATGTAAGCATGTCATGTAAGCATGAACTCATATATATCTCCTAGAATGTTCCCCAGTTCTGCAATTCAGCTTCCATCATGTCCATATTGACTTTGTTTTACTCCTGGAATCTTGGACCTCTGGCCCGGAGGGGGCTTCTCATATGCCTGGTATAGTTTGTACCTGGAGTGCCCCCAAATCTCAAGTGCTGAAGGCTTGCTTGGCCTCCAGCTGTGGTGCTGGCAGGGCATAGAAACTTCAGGAGGGGGCTGTGCTGAGGAAGGCGGGTTACAAGGGGTGTCCTTGGCTGGGGGTGTTAAGACCCCTGCCATTTTTCTTCTCTGGTTTTTGCTTGCTGGAACCATGAGATGTGCAACTCTGCTTTGCCACATACTTCTTGACATGATGTTCTGCCTTGATATAGACCCAAGGTGACAGGGCTAAGTGATCCTGGACGGGAGGCTCAGAAAAGCTGATGGACATGGTATTGATGGGCCGCCTGGAGTTGATCCTGCTGTAGCTCAGGGTCCATTGTTACCAGCATGGGTCTGCTTCCAAGTCTCCCAGGACCTGGCTGGTCTTTGCCCCTGGCTTCTGAAGCCTCTGTCCCCTAGATCTTCTCTGGGGACTAGAGTGTCATTGTTATTTCCAGTGGTTACTCAGAAACCACGCCTGCATGTATACCAATGGGTTAACTTCAGATGGGAGTGTGAGCTGAAGTTCCCACGCGTGCATCAAAGGTTCCCGAAGGCTGAGTGGCTGCTTAGTGCTGTGGCTGTGGAGAGTTGGAAAGTTGCAGGACAGGAGGCAGTGTCCTGGGGCTGTCTGTATCCTCCTTAATAGCCGTTTTTCCTCACAGCTGTGCTTTACCGCTTCACCTATCATCCCTGTGGTTATCACATAAACCCTAACAGATCTCCTGGTTCCCACGGACTCAGTGTCTAAGAACGGCATCACAGCACACGAATCTTAGGGCAGAAGTCCCCTGCTAGCTATAACTCATATCTCTGATGTGCCTTGATTTATAACTTTTCTTTGTTCTGTAACCATAAAAATTCCGAGAAACCATTACCTGTTGGAGCATGGCATGTAGGCGACCTGAATTTACGTTCCTGGGCCACTCATGTCTGGCTCCCTATGAGGTCAGAACTGCTTTTGTGTGAACCTGAACTGGTCAGGGCAAAAAGTCTCAAGCAGGCCACTAGGGGGTTGATGCTTTGATACGGGGTGGTAGGTGGTAGGAGAGGGAATGGAGGAGGGATTTTATCTCAATGGACAGCTCTGGGTTCCAGGCTCAGGAGTTTCAGGTTAGTGAGTGAGTGAACATACCAGAGGGGTGGTGGGGAAGAGAAGGCATGAAGATGATGTAGGGGTAGGCGCATTGGGTTGAGGTAGGGGTAGTGGGGTATGAGGGGGAGGTAGGGGTGGGATGTGAGGGTGGGAGCTTCTGACCCAGGAGCCGTGAAGCCCTGTGGTTGGCCCCATATAACCCCTTTCATGGTCCTCTTTACCAAGTAATCTGGCAGATTACTTAACCCAAGGGGATTGTGGGGCTTTAAGCCAGATGGCCTGGGAACCCTGAATTGAGGCATCTTGGGAAGACCATGCCCCAGCTGTGGCTACTGAGCCGATCACCTGGCTTCAAGCATGACAGGATAGCACCCTGAGCAGCATGTGATGGAGAGGCAGCTGGTATTTTTGCAGGCCTGCACCCTGACTCAGAAGTGTCCTCCATGTTGCAGGGTCAACTCGGGGGGGCCCTAGAAACAAGAGATGCTAGGACTCTTCTTGAGAAGCTCCAATGCCACGGGCCCCTTCTCTCCCCTCCTCACTTCTCTCCCTCCTCTCCCGTTCCCTCTTCCTTCTATCCATCCCCATCTCCTCTTCCCAGTTGCCCACCCTCTTCCCCCACCCTCCATTCCTTTCCTTCCCTCCTCTCCTCTTTCCTCCTCTGCCCTCCCCTTTCCTTATCTTGGTGGCACTGGAGATTGAATCTAGTACCTCCTGCACGCCAAGCAAGCACTCTACCCTGGAGCTACATCCCCAACCACCTTTTTAATTTTGAGATAGATTGACTCTGAATTGCCCAAGCTAGTCTTAAATTTACCCTGCAGCTCAGGCAAGCTTTGAGCTGGCAAGCCCCTGCCTCAGCCTCTCAAGTCGCTGTGATTCTAGGCTTGTGCCTCCCTGCTCAGTGGGCTTCTGTATCTACAAGAAGCAGATCTGAGGACGAATCATGTTTGAGACTCATTTTCTCATACACACATCCCAGGCAGAGAAAACAGGCGAGGAGGGAAGAGGCGGGGTATTGACAGTGTCCATAGAGCAGGGAGCAGGGAGCCAGCAGGAAGACCGCTGGGACCTGGGGAGATGTACCAATAAAGGAATTACGCGGCTTCCCCTCCCTTGCTGGGAGAGCCAGGAAACTAACTACTCTGAGGAGACATCAAGCATAAGCTGCTAATTACTCAGGCACCATGCTGCTGGTGGCTGTGTGTGTGTGGTGGTGGTGGTGGGGGCGGACTGTAGCCCCTAAAACACACCAGACACTAAACAGAATCTCTGCTCCTCCCATGTTGTCTTAGAAACCCAGATGTTATAGGCACAGCCACAACCACTCCACAAACAGTACCCAGCTGCAGGGACTGGCTTCCCTAATTGTCCCCTCAAGGGTTGTCCTGGACCGGGCTTCCACTGCTGCTGCTGCTCTTCTGGGTCAGCAGAGGGAGGTGACAGGCAGATCAGGCCAGCAGAACTTCCTGATGGGAACACACCTGACCACAGGTCTGTGGAAACCTTTGCCTGAGGACTTGTCCCGTCAAAGGTCTCTGGTCCTGCAGGGCTTGTGAGCAAGAGGTGAGGACACAAAAGGACTGAAGTGTTGAGCTCCCACACAGTGAGCTGCTGTGAGAGAATTCAGGCCAGTCAGCATGAAAAGTAAGCCGGCTACTGTCTGCTGCCCACACCCTGAACCAGCCCTGAGATGGGTCTTGGCATGGACTATGACTCAAAGAGGGGGGGGTTCCACTTTCCTCATGAAGCACATGCTACTGTGGTCCCCATTAGCTCATAGTGCTCAGCCCCCAGCTCCTGGTGTGGGTCTGAAGATGGTAGGGACTTTAGGGGACAGAAGTGGAACACAGGTGTGGTTATTCCTGTCTCTGCCTCTGCCTGTGGCCTCTGAGTCCTGCCTACTGCCCTATGCGAGTCTCCTCACGGGCACTCAGTCACCATGGCCGTGCCCTCCCCCTAGCCAGGCCTCCCTACCATGGTGGACTCAGATCTCTCTGAAACCCTGAGCCACACAAGCCTTCCCCTGTCTTAAACAGTTTCTTCGAGGTGGTCAGACACGGCACAGGCAGGATGTGAGTTTGGAAATGCCTGTCACTATTTCCTTCACACTTCAGGCTGGTCTTTCCTCTTCACCAACCCATTTAAACTCAGTTTTGGAAAACAAAGCCGTGTTTGCATTTCAACTACTACCAAGATTTTGGCGTTTATTCTTCTAACTTAGAAATGACTACAGGCTTATAAGTACCACTCACCCGCTGTAAGCATTTCAAGCAACACAAAGGATGGAACCATTCCACAGCTCACAGGGACTTCTTTGAATTCCATCCCAGGAGAGGGCATCTTAGTGATGCTTAGGAGTGGAGAACTTAGGAACTCTCAGAGAACGACTTAGTCACTTGTCTCCTTGGTGTAACAGAACTCCTGACAAAATCAAGTGGGTTTGTTTTGGCTTACAGCCATGGAGATGGAGGAGGGGGGCAGGAGGGCAGGACAGTGAGGCAGCTGGTCACACCCCATCAGGAAGCAGGGGGAGATAAGGCTGCAGCTCACTTTCTCCTTCTTATTCAGTTCAGGAACCTAGCCTTTGAGATGGTGTCACTAAAGATAAGGAGGGTCTTCCCACATCATCGAAGTAATCTAGACTCCTCTTGACATGCGTGCACAGTATTATTTCCATGGCGATTCTAGAGCCTATAGAAGTGACTGTGAAATGTGTGTGTGTGTGGGGGGGGGTGTTCTTAGCTCCCGGGGGCCCTGCAGCCCTTTGACAGGATGGGGACTCAAATTTCTCCAGTGGCCTGGCTTCTGTTACATTCCAGAACACCTCTTTCCATTTTTTCCCCAGAGTTCTGAGGGGTGCTGTTTTTTTAAGACTGCATTTTCCAAGTGGCATTTCCGAAGCATGAATTTTGAATTTGCTTGATCAAATACCCTGGAAGCTCAAAGGTGGAAATACTGGTGGTGGCCACCAAGAAAGAAGGGAGGCCTGTGTGGATACTTCCAGAGAAGGTCCTTGTGGTAGTGAATCTGAGCCATCCAGGTCAAGATGGAACCCCCTGACATACAGACACAGATCAAGGTGTCCATGTACAATTTTACATCTTCGAGGTCGTAGCCAAGGGAAGCTATATAAACCCTCCACCTTCATTTGCTCTGAGCTGACTCAAAGATCACCCATGTGGGGTCACAGTAACTTGTTAGCTGGAAGCCTGGAAGCCTCTGCCTCTGGCTTACAATAACAGTTGCCTGGGGTATTGGGGGGACTCTGACTCTTCCCTGGTGGCTTCAGGTGTGGCCTGGCATATCTGTCTTCACATCAGGTCCCCTTTGCTGCCTTGCTGGTCTGCATGTAGACATGTCCTCAGTTGGGGAACGTTTGTCCAAGGCCGCACACATGTTCTCACAGCCCACTGCTTGTAGAGCAGATGACTTCTCCTCACACCCTGCTCTGTCTCACTTCAGCAGCTTCCTCACACCCTTCAGCCTGTCATCGGGTCCAGACTACCCCCAAGCCCAGCATTTTGTGCAGGGTTACTCAGCAGTTTCCCGGACAGCCTGGCCGTCTGCCTCAATTGACCCACCTGTCACTCAGGAGGCAAAGCATCTTTTGAAACTGCTCTCAGCCAGTGGAAATAAGCAAACTTCAGCCCGTGCAAGTCAGTCAAGGCTTTTCTCTGCCGAGAGCGGCCAGATCTCTGACTGCTGCCTCCTTCCGGTTCTACCTGAAGATGGACCACTTGGGCCAAAGTCGCAGTAAACCCTTTCCTGAATTCACAGCTCTTGACTCTGTCTTGTTATTGTTCAGCCAATCAGTTAGGAAGAAAATACTTAATTTTGAGATATTCGTTGAATCTTTGGCTTAAAGATGGGCCACTGTCTTTCATATTCTGTCTTTTGGAAATGGCTGTTCAGAACCTTTACCAACTTCTTCATTGACATATTATTTTCTCATTGATTTACAAAAGCTCTTTTGTATATTGACAATACTAGCTATCTGCGATAGAACCATGAAACTGTTATTTTTTGACTCTGTGAATGGCATTTGAAAACATTCTAGTGGTGTATTTTGTATCATTCTATTTATAGCTCTGCCTTGTGTTTTCTGATTCCTGTGTGTTCAAAATGGCAAATGTATCTCACACTGTCAGGAGTGCAGATATTCTCCTGTTTTCTTTAGACTTTCACTATGTAGTGAAAGATGGATTTGCATCCAACTTTATATTTTAGACATCTCATTCCTGGTGCTTACACACTAGGAATGGTCACCGTATGGTACGCTAAATATCTCTGTTTGGGGGACCAATCCTAGCTGGTATGATTTCTTTTCCTCCGGCTATTTTTTGATTATTTTGTCAAACCATACTGCTTTACTGAACTGTCACCAACTAATACGTTTTTAACGTCTGGCAAAACAAGTTCCTCAAAATTACTAATCAAAGAACTTTCTTGACTGTGGTCAGTGGTTTATTTTTCACATAAATTAAATTGTATAAATTACATTGGTTTATGTGTGTGTGTGTGTGTGTGTGTGTGTGTATGTGTGTGTGTCTATGTGTGTATGTGTGTGTGTGTCTATGTGTGTCTATGTGTGTGTGTCTCTACGTGTGTGTGTGTGTGTCTATGTGTGTGTCTGTGTGTGTGAGTGCGTGTGTGTGTGTGTATGTGTGTGTGTGTGTGTGTGTGTGTGTACGTGTGTAGGTGCATGCGCGCACCATGGCATGCTTCCAGAGGTCAGAGAACAACTTGCAGAAGTCAATTTTCTCCTTCCATCATGTAGGTTCTCGAGTCAGGTCCTCAGCCTTTGAGGAAAGCACCGTTACCTGCTGAGCCATCTTTCCATCCCTCCACATATGTTTAGATTCTCTCCCTGTTTCCCCAAGTTAAAATATATTCCACAATAGGATTTTATTGAATTCATAGACCAATAAGAAAAATTATATTTTTATAATTTTAGTCTTTGGATACAATAAAGTAGACAGACATTTTTATTTATTGAAATACTTAAAATATTATTATTAATATTATTTATGTCGATGTGTGTGAGCGCGCTTTGTGTTCGTGAGCACACCCATGCATGTATGTGTGGAGGTTTGAGGTCAAATGTCTGCCCTCTCCACTTTATTTTTGAGACAGAGTCTCATTGACTCTGCAAAGTGGCTTTTGTAGAAAGACTGGCTGTCCAACAATGTCCCAGCCTGTCCCTGTCTCTGTGCAACCAGCCCTGGGCTACAGTTATGCACTACTGGCCAACTTGTACATGGCTTCTGGGAATTCAAATTCAGGTTCTCACTCCTGCATAACAAGTGCTTACTGTGGAATCCATTCAGACTTATCTTTGGCCTCATACATGTCCTGAGTTTTATTGTTACGTTTATTTCTAGGTGTTTTAGGGCTCGAGCTATTGCAACTGATTTTCAAAATAATGTTTTCCCCAACTTCTTATATTATGTATGAGAAAGCCATTGATTGTTGCAAATTACTTAAAACTGATTAGACTTCTGTGTATTTATTGTTTTAATATTTTCTGTTATTTTGGTTTTCTCTGGGAAAGCAGCCTTATTATATATAAATTACGATTGTCCCATCTCTTCTCATATCCTCAGCAGCTTTTACACTCCTGTCTAATTGCTTCCCACACTGCTCTATTTCACAATGGTGGCAAGACGCTCTCTTAAACTGTTTCTAATGGGATGCCGCTAGTATTTTTACAATTAATTATGAAGGTAATTTTTGGATGGAAATGTGTATTTTTTAAAAATCCTACAAGGAGGTAACCACCCATTTGCAAGCCTCAGAAGTGGATATTAAATTTTTATTAAATGTCTTTATGGCCCATAAAAGAGACTTAACGGCATGGCTCGCCTTCCCTCCTGTGCTTGCCGTGAAGGTGGTTTTTAGCTCCTAGACTGGAGCTCTTACAGCTTGTGAATTCGAACTCCTCATCATCCATCTCAGTGTGAATTGGCTTCTAGCTGCCAGCATTTCACTTGTGCATTTGCATAACCCTTTTCTCTAATTATTGTTTCCTAGGGCCTGTCAGGCGCTGGCACCTGGTTTGTGGTGACATCATAGAAACAGTCAAGAGCTTTTGTCTTTCTCCTGGCACCAGAGCTGTTTCCATTTCTGTGGTACAGGAGTGATCAGTGCCTCGAAGATTCCAAAAATTAAGACTCTGGGAGCCTGGCGCTCTGTACCTGGGGAGAGTAAATGCTCTTTATCGCGAGAGGACACAGCCCAGCTCCTCCCTCTCCTCACCATGCACAAGGAGGCCAGGGGTAGAATTTTCACTATCATGCTCATTTTACTGGTTAGCAATTCAGAATTGACCAGAATGTTCTTTAGTGGGGGAAGGGATGAGGTGATTTATGCACCTCCCTACTTTACAGCCTTTTTAATTAGTCCCATCCTACAGCACCTAGTCAGCTTCAGCTATCAACTGGACACAGCCTAGAGTTATCTGAGGGAGCTTTAACAGGGGGATTGCCTTGATTGGATTAGCTTGTTGACAACGTCTACGCAACATTTTCCTGATTTCCAGTTGACATAGGAGGGCCCAGAATAACATGATGATATATACCCAAACAGACGGTTCTGGACTATGTAAAAATGTGGAGCATGAGCCTGGGAATAAGCCAGTCAGCAGATCCGCCATTGTTCCTCCTTCAAGCTTCTGCCTTGGCTTCTCTTGTTGATAGACTGTGAATCAAGTAACTCTTTTCTACCCTGAATTCCTCTTGTTTATGGTGTTTATTACAGCACCAGATGGCAAGCTAGAACTCCCCATCAACCTGGAAAATTCCTAACAACTTAAACTAGGGGTGCTGATAAGAAAGTGAATGATTGACTTGACTGCATGCTGCCACGTGTGATGACCTGAGTTCAATTTCCAGAATCCACACGGTGGAAGGAATCCTGCAAGTTGTCCTCTGTTTTCCACACATGCTCTGTTCCAGGTATTCTGACTTCCAAGCACACAGAGATAAACAGACAAATGTAATAAATTTTTTTAGAATAATATGAATGAGAACATTTTTATCATGAAAGGATGAAAATTTTTATGAACCAACATGTCCCTCATCCATACACATACTTGAGCAGAAGCACACTAGGGAAGGTGCTTACCACCATCAAGGGTCAGCAATGAGGATCAGCATCCCACAAGCACCGAGGTGGGGAAGAGAGGGAGAAAGGGAAACAATTATAGTCACCGGATGTGGTGTCTTAAATGGCTCTGATAGGCTCATATATTTGAATACTTGGTCCCAGTTGGTGGACCTGTTTGAGAAGGATTAGGAGGTGTGGCATGTTGGAGGAGGTGTGTCACTTGGGGTGGGGCGTCTTTGAGGTTTCTAAAGCCTAGGCCATTCCCAGTTAGCACTCCATACCCCTACCCACCCACTATGGCTTCTACTTACAGATAAGAATGTAAGCTCTTCACTGGTGCTGTAGCACCATGGCTGCCTGCCTGCTGCCATGCTCCCCACCACAATGGGCATGGACTCATTCTCTCAAACTGGAAGCCCCAATAAACTCTTCTATTAGTTGCATTGGTCATGTATCTTTTCTCAGCAATTAGAAAGTAACTAAGGTCGGGCAGCGCAGTAAGTAACTCAGGAGGCAGAGGCAGGTGGATCTCTGTAAGTTTGAGGCCAGCCTAGTCTACAGAGCAAGTTCCAGGACATATGGGACTATAGAGAGAAACCCTGTCTAGAAAAAAGAAAGAGAAAGAAAGAAAGGGAGGAAGGAAGGAAGAGAAGAAAAATAAGTAAGTAGGACAGAAGGCAAAGGCCTGCTGTAAATGGAGGTAGGGTGTGGTGCTTTTAAAGACCTGGGTGCAGGCATTCCATTTCTTCAGCCAACCACTTGCCACACCCTCTGCAGCCTGTGCTAACTTTGATCTGGGTCCTCACTCAGGGACTCAGTGGCGGGTTCTCGAGTCTTTTACTTCTTTCTACCATGTCTGTTTATCTTGTGTAGTGGAGGTGGATGCTGGGTCTCTTGGCTCAGGCAGCACAGTGCCTGGCACACAGCAGGTGGTCAGTATTCTGGGGTGGCATCTGCAGGATTCCCATCTGAGTGGCACAATGGGCATGCTTGTCACCTGACTCAAGGAACCCACGTTTACCTGTAGATGTTTGGATTTCTTTAGCTGTGGTTCTGGACTAGGGATATTTGGGGACATTTTGCTGTCATACCTGGACCTGGACAGAGATAGAGTGGGAAGCTGCTCTTCAGTCTGCAGGACCCAGCACAACCTCCCTCCCCCAGTGGAGAATAATGCTGCTTTATCCTGTCATTCGTTAACATGTACTATAGAAACATTTTCTTGAAATCAAGAGATGGGCTTGGGTCTTTGTCCTGATATCTTCTGTGGTGGTTTGAAAGAAAATGGACCCCAAAGTGAGGGGTACTAGGGTGAAGAGTGGCCTTGTTAGAGTAGGTATGGTCTTGTCAGAGGAAGTGTGTCACTGTGGAGGTGGACATTGAGGTCTTATATATGCTCCAGCCATGTTCATGAGCCTGACCACTTCCTGTTGCCTGTGATGTAAGAACTCTCAGTTCCTTCTCTAGCACCATGGCTGCCTGCATGCTGCCATGTCCCGCCATGATGATAACGGACTAAACAAACCTCTGAGCTGTAAGCCACCCCAGTTAAATGTTTTCCTGTATAAGAATTGTCATGGTCATGTGTTCATGGTGTCTCTTCACAGCAATAGAAACACTAAGATGTCTTCCTTCATCTAAGCCTTCATATTTAGTCATTATTATAGAGAACCTGCTATGAGCCAGTGATGGTCCTCTTGGTCACAGGAACTCAGTAAGGAAACATGTAAGCACACGTGCCTCAGGGTTGCCACCTCAACTGTCTTACCTCTGTTTCTCTTTTCATTTTTCTTTTTGTCTAAAAGAGCAGTTGTGAAGCTGGAATGGCTTCAGAAACTTCACCCCAGCTGTAGGCTGACAGGAGCATTTGAGGAAGCCCCCCCCCACACACACACCATAGTGCTCACTCTGAGGGTCTGGAGGCCACAAGCTCAGTGTTTCTGGACCTTATTCCTGCTCCTGGAATGTCTCCTCAGCTTCCTCCTCAAGGCTGTGGCATTTACTGTAGAACTTTCTGTTTGGTGCAAACAGATGGTGCGTCCACCGTTTGATTTCCTAGAACCTAACAGGATGGCGCACATGAATGGTGCTTATCAGCTTTTGGAAGACTAGAAATGCCCAGGAAAGCCGTGGTTAAGGCTCCTTAATCCTACTAGTGTGTCTGGCCTCATCCCTCTCAGGAAGTGCAGCCTCCATGTGCTGAGGGTCTCAGTGGTATCTCTGCCCTCTGCTCAGTGGGTGATGGCAGCACTTTCCCCATGGTATTGCAGTGTCTCTGGAAGGCTAGATGACAGCTGGAGGTACACTTGCCTAGGAGAGACACTTTAGAAAGAGGATAGCCAGAGCAGGGTCTTCCCACAGCCTGTCTCTGTGTGGGGTGGTTAGCCTAGCAAGAACCAAGGTGAAGGTTGAGACCTTCTGAAGGCCATGATTACAGATGACCCAGAGCAGGACTCCTGCCCTGAGCTATTCCCTCAGTGATGGGTAGTCTAATTCAGGGCCTGTACACTTTCCTGATTGTAGATTGTCATAGCAGAAGGTTCTGAAGGTGGGTCACATGGGGCCAAGGGCCCTGATGGAGGGTCACCTGGGGCAGAGGGCCCTGATGGAGAGTCTCCTGGGGCTGAGGGCCCTGATGGAGGGTCACCTGGGGCAGAGGGCCCTGATGGTGGGTCCCCTGAGACAGAGGGCCCTGATGGAGGGTCACCTAAGACAGAGGGTCCTGATGGTGGGTCCCCTGAGACAGAGGGTCCTGATGGTGGGTCCCCTGAGACAGAGGGCCCTGATGGAGGGTCACCTGGGGCAGAGGGCCCTGATGGAGGGTCACCTGAGACAGAGGGCCCTGATGGAGGGTCACCTGGGGCAGAGGGCCCTGATGGAGGGTCACCTGGGGCAGAGGGCCCTGATGGAGGGTCACCTGGGGCAGAGGGCCCTGATGGAGGGTCACCTGGGGCAGAGGGTCCTGATGGTGGGTCACCTGGGGCAGAGGGTCCTGATGGTGGGTCACCTGAGACAGAGGGTCCTGATGGTGGGTCCCCTGAGACAGAGGGTCCTGATGGTGGGTCACCTGGGGCAAAGGGCCCTAATAGTGGGTCACTTGGGATAAGGGTCACCATTCATAGATGGCCATCCTCTGCCACATCATCATGCCCTGAGATCCTTGAGGCCCTGAACTCCTTTAAGGAAAGGGTGTGGCCTCAGCAGATGCTTCTCTCCTATTGACCAGAGGCTTCTGTATAATTTCCTTTTTATTGTCTTGTCTCTCTGGAGGCATTGATGGCATTGGGATGGTAAGATAAAGTCTTTGAAAGCCAGCTGCATGAGCAGCCCTCCCCTATGCAGGGGGCTGTACAGGTGACATGCTTTTGATCAGCACATGACAACGGTCTGACTCTTCCCCAGAATTATCATTTAGATCAGTTTAACTGATCTGTCCCCATTTGTTCCCCGTGCCTTCGGGTCGCTGTTTGCAGGGAGGAGAACACCCATGCCTAAGGTGCACAATCAATCAAGAACAAGCAATAATGACCCAAGGGACAGGTGGACTTGGCCTAGACAGCTAGCTGCCTCTGAAAGAGGCCCTCATTACGCAGTCACCTGTGAGCAGGCCCAGAGCCATAATTGGCACATTTGACTGAGTATTTCTGGGTCCTTTCTAATATCTCCTCTGATGTGATAAAATTAGCTTCAACCACAAAAGAGAAATGAATAGACTTTTTAAGCAAATGTGTAGAGAAGGCCCCTATTTGTCTGGATCAGTTGAAAGTGGCCCCATCTGAAGTCAAGGGTGCACACTGGGTGACCTTTCAAGGCGGCATCCAGACTTAAGATGTTACATTGTCTCCCTTTAGATTGGAGGGAAAGGAATAAAGACATTGCACATCAGAGTGAATTGAGCACAAAGGGATGGGTGGAGGAGGGGAACTGAGCTGAGCTCTGACCCATGGGGCTAAGGCGCCCAGGATGGGAAGGGGCAAGTAAATGGATTGTGGTACATAAGAGACCCCATTTTATCTAGTGAACCTCACCTTTCTCATCTCCACCTGGGCACCACCTGAGAGGCTCACCCTGGTTTCCCCTGAGAGTCTTTACTGCCTCATCACGGAGGAAGTGGCTGCCTGGGGTCCCTCAGGGTGCAAGGGAAAGAGACCCTGGCTTCCCCACAGCCATGTTCGCTAAGCTGTACCCAGACCATGAGGCCAAGGCAAGATGACTCTTGTTTTTCCTTCTCCATCAAAGCACACCCCAGAGACTACATGATCTGTTGGAGGCTACAGAAGTGAACTAAAGGAGGCGCTTCGGAGTGGACCTGGACTCAGTCACTGGTGGAAGTGTTGCCCTGTTTCACTTGCTGGGACAGGCCCTGCCCTGACAGACAGGTGTGACAAGACCACAGAGGACATGTTTATGGACTCCACTAATATTTCAGTGGTGAGCTCTGTGCTCAAAGCAGCACACAGAGAAGTGAGACAGTGGACAGCACTTGACTGTATCCTACTTGACTGTACCATGAGCCACCAGTGAAGGGGTCAACCATGTGGTGCTCACAGTTAATCAGGTCCAGTGAAAGACCTGCCCACTCCTGGGACAGTCCTTACCCCATTCTCAGGTTCAGCGGCTCACCAGTGAGGGAGCTGGCCTTCAGAGCCCTGACCAGATGCTGTGCTGTTTGCTATTACAGTGGGATGGCTGCTGGGTCATCTCAACTTCCAAGCTCCAGTTTCCTCATCCAGAAAACAATCGAAAATAAAAATCAAGCTCAGTAGGGTGAGGAACTTGCCACCACCTCACCACCAAGCCCAATGACCTGAGCTTGATCTGTGGGACCCAAAGTAGATGGAGAGAACTGGCTACCAAAGGAGCACCAAGGCATGTATGGGTGTGCACATACAAATAAATACTAAAAGTAGAACAGGCGAGGGCAGGATTCATTCTCGCTGTGAGGTTGGCAGGGACACAGAGGACCAACAGGTGACTCCTTCAAGCAGGCCAGTGAGCTCGGCTCCTGATGGCTGAGCTTCCTCAGACTGAGCCTCCTCAGGCTCCCTCCACGCCGGCCCTCCAGCTGTAGGAAGGCGTTGTCACAGTGATCACCTTCTGCTCCCCAAGGCTCTAGGACAGAGTTGTGACAGTAAAGATAAATAAACGAAACCAGTCAGTGAGGGAGGCATGCTAACAGGCGGCCTACAGAGCAGTTTAATTAACTGTTTCCATGCCGTTGGCTCGTTCAATCATAATCTAATGTGTATGCGATCCAGACTCCTTTAGAGTTAAGCAAAAGTCATCTGTGGTTCCCCTCCAATGAGAGGTCAGCTGGAAATAGAAATTAGTCTGACAGAAGCTAGCCCTGGCAAGTCGCATACAGGGGCTGTGGAAAGGGGCTGTCTTCCCCAGCCTGGTGGCCTCTTGCCCTGCAGTCTATGGTCCCAGTCTGCCACTCACACCATGAAGGGTGTGTATAGAGGGACCCTTGGAGGACTGAGCATTATGCAAAGTTGATCTTCCTGTCTGGCTGTTGGTATCGGCAGCCATCTTGAGTTGCAGTTTGGGACTGAGTGTGGTGGGTAGCACTTGGGATTTGGGCTAAGACTCCTCTTTCACATTTGCAGGGAGTAAGTGAGGTGGGGGTAGGGGGTCAGAACCTTGGAATATGTCACAGTCAGGAAGTGGGGAGTATTCTCTGGGGTCTGCAGCAAACTCACTTGGACCCTGCCTTTATCAACGAAGAAAGGTTCTGTAGCATAAAGGTCATCGAGAATGACCACAGGGTCAATGATACTGAGACTTTCTGGGGCAGCAGCTATCCATGTCCACTCATCTCTGGAGCCCTCATGTCCTGTACAGAGCTCAGCACTAAGCAGGTGCTGACTCTACTAGAACTCTCTCAGGATTTCCATGGCTGATGTGTTGTGTCAGCCATGCCCAAGACTTGAAATTCCAGTATCCGGAGCCATCAAAATGGCCCAGAGGGTAAAGGAGCTTGCCACTAAGCCTTACCACCTGAATTCAATCCCTTGCGACCCCCATGGTAGAAGGAGAGAACTGATTCTCAGACTCCCACACTCTAAGTAATAAATCCATGAGCAGATGTAATTTTTATTTTATATATTCTATTCTTTTAAAGTGTGAGTATGTGTGTCTGTGGGGACCAGAGGAGGTTGTTGGATTACTTGGGATGGCACATGGTTGTGAGCCGCTGGTGGGGTGTTGTTCCAAACTCAGCAAACTATGAATCCGTTCACATTAAAAGAAGAGTGAACAGGCTCAGGGACCCCCAAGCCAGTCTTTGAGGTTCTGAAGAACGTTTAGGTTTAAAGGGCAAGAGGCCTGCACAGCTAAGGCATCCTGGTCTAGGTGTGGTCCTGCCCATCCCTGACCCATTATTGTCTGAGCTCCACTCTCTCCTGCAAGGGGATCTGACAAGATGTCAGACTGTGTGGATTCTTTCCAGGAGGCAAGTTCCCTCTCTGGCTGACACAGGCTCCAGCCTTTTCCTTCTCCCAGCATGAGGCACCTAGAGGGATTTTAATTTCTTTGGGATCCCTTGTCTCAGTGGGTGGACACAAGTGTCTGTAGAATATCTTCACTCCTGCTGGGACAGTGGCAGGTTGTCCATCCCTTGGCTGGCCTGGTGCTGGCCCGAGGCTGCAGTTTTGGTTTGCTGGACCCACAAAGCTTTTACTGTCATGTGACTCCTGTTTTCCAGGCCCCCTCATGACCACAGTGAAATCTGAAACCCTCTTGCCAAGGTTCATATTTTCTCTGCCCACCTCCAGCTCCATATGGCTCCTCATCGCATCCTCCCCTGGGTCCTGCCGCAGGCTCTTGGCACATGTCACTTCTTCCATCTGAGATGCTCACATCAGGTAGTTGTGAGGATCTTCATTTCCTTGGGGTCCAGCTGAGGGTAGCTCTTGGTCAAGACCCTCACCATCCTGGTGGATCACTAGGGAAGCTTAGGGAGGCATGTGGGGGGGGGGGGTTCCTGCCTACTCTTCTCTGGCCCTCAAGTTTGGAGGCTGACAGAGGGCACTGGCTTCTCCTCCTCGAGGGCATCTCCCTGGTACCATTGGCATCTGTCCCTGGTGTCAACATCTCTGTGACCTTCACTATGGCTGGGACGGACACTTACTGCTTTTGGGTCACTTGCTCTAAGAAGAAAGTCAGATGGCACGTGTGCCCTACGCCAGGCCAGTATAGGGAGGCTGCTTGGTGACATGGAGGAGGAAGGGTGAAGATCCAACACTGATGGCACGCACGAGCTATCTTTGTAATAGAGAAGTTATCCTGTATTTATAGGCTTATAGTTACAGCCCAGAATTTTGTTAGTAATGAAGTTATATAGAATTCTGAAACCTGCTTATAAAGCCACTGTGTGTTTATAATTCTTCTGATGCTAAAAAGGTGGCTTTTATGGAAAATTTAGAAAATACATTTTGTGTAATGAAAATAAGAATCACCTGTAATATTTTTTAAACATTTTCATTTACCTCATTTAAGTGAGGCAGGTTTCTGACCTCTGGTGTGTTTTTTATAACACAGAACATGATCTGCACCATCTCCACTCACTTGAACTGGGGCTAGACGGCAGGCAGGAGGAACAGCCCCACTGCTGTTTCATAGATTTCTCACCCTTTCATGTTTCCATCTCATTGGAGCACAGCGCAGCCTCCATAGAGAGAGGGGGTACATAGACTCCTAGCTGACTTGAGCCTGGCCACAGCAAGATGAGACACAAAGTGGGACTGGGCCAGCAGGCATGACTGGGGGGGTCTTCTAGAGGCTACTGGTGTGGAAGAGGCTGCCTCCCTTTGATCTCTCCATGCTCCAAAGGCCTGGCCTCAGGGCTAGCTTCTGTTTGTCTGTTTTTTGCAACCTGTCTTCCCAGCAAAGCAGACAGCCCCTGTGGTGTCAACCATGAGAGCAGGCTGGGAGTCTGATCTGGTTAAACACAAGGGTCAGGTTGGTGCTGTGAACTTACCTGAATAGTGAGTCAGTGGGGACAGTGCAGGAAGAATAGGGGTCCTGTCCATCTTACTTCAGCTATCCATGTCTGAGTTGAGGAGTAGGCATGAAACACTAGCTTTTCCGGCGACTGGCTGTGGTGTTCTAAAGAAAAAAAAAAAAACCAAAGGGAGTGGCATTATTAAGAGGTGTGGCTTTGTGGAGTAGGTGTGGTTTTGGAGGAAGTGTGTTACTGTGGAAGTGGGCTTTAAGGTCTTGTATGCACTCAAGATACTGCCTAGTGTCTCAGTTCACTTCCTGTTGCCTGCTCCAGCACCATGTCTGTCTGCATGCCTCCGTGTCCCACCATCATGATAATGGACTGAACCTCTGAACTGTTAAGGGAGCCACCCCAATTAAATGTTTTCCTTTATAAGAGTTGCTGTGGTCTTGGTGTCTCTTCACAGCAGTAGAAACCCTAACTAGGATAGTAATCCTCCTTGTGTTCACAAAGTCATGTGACACCTCTCCTCATCCTTGTTCTTCCCTCCAGGGAAGACTGAGAAAGAATTCTGGTCTCAGTGATGTCACCTTGCACCACTGACATCAAATCCCTTGCTGAGGAGGTGGCACTCATACCGTGAGAACAAGAAGGGGGCAGCAGGGTGAAAGCCGGAGCAAGACCCAGCTAGGACAGACATGTGATGGAGAATGACGAGAACAAATGCCGGTGTTGGGGCCAGGGTCCAGTGTCACCTACTGGAACATGCCCCTGGGGTACCAGGCTGCATTTTCATCTAGAATGGCCCAAAGCAGATGAGCAAGAGGATGTGCTGATCAGGCAGTGATGTCTCTGGAGGCTGGCCTGGCCCCAGGTCACCTTGGTGCTCTGACCAGGGTGGTTCCTCTGGTGTAGGTGGAGTCATGTTTGCCCTGCTGCTACCACCTTGCTCAGCAGAGGGGTAGGAGCCCTTGGCCCCTTCACACGAGAGGACACATGCTCGATGTCTCCTTTTGAATCTCCCTTCTCTTGTTTTATATGATGCCATCCAGTACTGTCTATTTTCTGCAAATGGCATGATTTAATTTCTCTCTCTCTCTGAATTATACTCCATTGTGTACACTTAACACATTTGCTTTATGTAGATGAATTTCTAAATGTTCTTATTAAATAACAAACACACAGAAATTTGGGTTAAAGTCTGAGAGAAAGATCAGAGGACTAGCACAAACCACACCAGCTCCACAGTTTCCAAAGAGCGTGACTTCCTGTCTACTCAGGCTCATATGCCTGGCTGTTCTGCCATCTGATTTGCTCTGTGTCTAACTACATTATTTCCTCTTCCTGGCCAGCTCTGTCACTTCCTGTCTGTACAGGCCTCCAGGACTCTATGGTTGGTACTGGGATTAAAGGCGTGTGTCACCACACTTGGCTCTGTTCCTTAGTGTGGTCTTGAACACACAGAAATCTTGCCTGCTAAGTGGTAGGATTAAGGGCAAGTGCTACCACTACTTGAATTCTCTGTGTACTTAAAAAAGCTTGCTATGTCCTCTGATCTCCAGGCAAACTTTATTTATCAAAACACAAATAAAATATCATCACATTTCAGCACAAATAAAATATCACCATAGCTCCACCCATTCTTCTGTACTTGGGCATCTCAGCTGACTCTATGACTTGGTTCCTGTGGGTGTTGCTGAGATGAACAGGATGTACATTGTCTCCACTAGATGTCCATTATAGACCACGGGCACAGGCCACAGGCAGAGGCAAGCCAAGCAGGACCTCTGAACCCACAGGCCGCACACACAGACACAGCAGGCTTCCCAGCATTGTCTTGAAATGAAGAAACTGATGTAACAATCTCTGTCTTTTGTCCATGTAATTCTTTAAGTCATACTCTTCCACTCTGTTCCATCCAGAGCCTAAGAGAGGCACTAGCCACAGGGGTGGGGCATGGAGGAAACGGCATGGTGCCAGGACTGACCACCTCACAAGGCAGGGTGAGTGGGTATCACATTGCTGCAGGACAAATGCCAAATCTCAGGGGTGAATCTGTTCCTTGATAGACAGTTTTTTTTTTTCTTTCTCAGTTATTTTCCTAGGATGTCAATGCCTATCACCATTCCGTTTATTTTTTGCTTCTGTCTGGATCCTCAGAGGGGCTGATGCTCTGGCCAGTGGTGGCTTTTGTATTTCAATTCACCAGTTTCTCCTTGCAAGATAGTCAGGTGGCAAGTGGAAAATGCTCTCAGAAGGCTGAGGCCAGTATCTACCCTCACAACTACCTCAAAAGCCTTCCAGCCTGCAAACTCCTGCCCTTGGTGCCAGGGAACTAACTTGATCTCATGAAGAACAGGGTTGGAGGGAGCTTGCTGAGTCTCAGGAAGTCAACTGGATCTATGGGCTCCCTGGAGACCATAGGTTACCCTGGTTCCCAAGCCCTTTGCAACACTGAGCATGTGATGTGAAAGGAAACGAGGCACTCCCAAGGATTTAGAAGCCCTTCACAAATCCTTCCCTGCTGAGGTGGCCATGGTGGGACCAAGAGTGTCACTTCACTTTCTTATGACAGAAACCATCACAATCATGATTGCAAGTTTCTTCACCTTGTCATGCCTCCTTGGTGTGAGGCTCAAGGGTCCTGGAGCATGGCCATGGCTAGCAGATGGACCATGAGTGGCACAGCAGGTGCAGTCCATGCTGCTGGAATTGCTGCTGCAGCAGCCAAGGGTTATTTATAGAAGCTGGACCCTATCAGCAACAAGGTATATAATGGGATTTGAAGCTCTCGTTGCTATCAGTCTTTCAGTTATCCCCAGGAGATTAGTGAGGGAGTTGTGCTGTGGCATATTAGTTTAAGATACGTTACATGTATTTATGCTGTGGAATAATTAATGATGCAAAGATGTGTTGCTTTCTTTTATATTGCATTTGTTTAACTCTGTAAAGGTGTGTTACTTTGCCTGTCTAAAACACCTGATTGGCCTAATAAAAAGCTGCCAATAGCAAGGCAGGAGAGAGAAATGGGTGGGGCTGGCAGGCAGAGAGAATAAATAGGAGGAGAAATCTAGAAAAGGGGGGGGGGGGGAGAGGAAGGGAGAAGAAGGGGAGGAGAGAGAAAAGGAGTCAAGGAGAGAAGGACACCTGGGGCCAGCCACACAGCCACATAGCCACAGAGTAAGAAGGAAAGAAAGATATATAGAATAAATAGAGGTAAAAGCTCAGAGGCAAAACATAGAAAGGGAAATGGGATAATTTAATTTAAGTTAGAAAAACTGGCTAGAAACAAGTCAAGCTAAGGCTGGGCATTCATAAGTAAGAATAAGTCTCTGTGTATTTATTTGGGTACTGGGTGGTGGGCCTCCAAAGAGTGGAAAAAAAAAAAAAAACTACAGAGGTGTGGAATTCTAATCGGGGCAAGTACAGCCACTGTGAAGAGATGCAAGGCTGGCAGTGTGCTTCAGGAATGGGGTTCAAGGCTCTTCCTCCCCAGAAGCCCCTTAGGGAGGAATTTCCCAGAAGCCTTTTAGAAAGGAATTTCCCAGAAGTCCCTTAGGAAGAAATTTCCCAGAATCCTCTTGGGTCTAGAGTAACAGTGCCAGTTCCCCTGATCCTGGTTGTGGAGAGTGTCAGTAGCTCAGTTCCCTTTAATGGTAATTTTGGCATGAGCTTTGGTAGTGTTCTGGAACTTTCTGACCTATGCTTGGTTTCCATGAGATACAGAAAAGCTGTGCCTACTGCTATGTGTCTTCTCTCCTCAGCTGGGTCTCCAGAGCGCTCAGGACCCATCCGCATGTCATTCTGTCCTCCTGGCTGTTTGTAGACTGGTTCTCAGGACCGTTCTTCCTCCTTCCTTCCTGCTGGCACCTGTGTCGTGGAACTACATTTGCCAGCCTCCTTTGCAGCTAGCTGCAACCACAGGGCTGCAGCAGTGGAAGGAGGAGAGAGAAAGAACAGAAGACTGGTGTTTCACTCTTCTTCACGTGTCCTTGAAAGGGGATCTTCTGCCCAAGGTGTGTTTCCATGATGGTGCAGGTTCTCTGTTTCTTCTCAGTTGCAGCTGGCATATCCTGGCCATGGGTCGTGCTGCAGGAGCATAGTCTTATCCACTTACCTCCCCTAGTACTGCCTGATGATGGGAGGACAAAGAGGAGACCAGAACAGTGGGATAGTGGAGCAGCTCAGAGTTTACAAGTGCAGGTGATGGGTCTGTCTTCAGGACTGACCTGACCCTCTCCGTGGCAGTGGTAGGAGGGTGACAGTTCCTCACTGTCCCTATGGACCAAACACCTAGGTGTACTAGGTATCTAGTTACATATTAACAGGCTTGGAGATTGCTGTTGATGGACCCTTCCTCATTATCAGCAGCTAATAGAGCTGAGAACCACAAACCACAGAACTCTGGCATCTGATCAAAAGAAAGGAACCTCAGTTATGTCTTTGTCCCTGGGTAGAGACACAGCATTCTGAGACTCCCCGAAGATCATCAGTAGACAACTATCTAACCCTACAAGATCACTACCTTGCTGGGCTTTCTAGTGAAAAGCAGAGACAGAGCACCATCTTCTCCCAAAGAGTCAGTTCAAATGGGCCTGTCAATCATCTGGACAGGAAACTGCCCTTCAGTAAGGCTGTTCTAGAGAGGCAGGTTAAAGTAGGGGCCCCTCCAGCCACCGTCCAGCCTCAGCCCTTGGAGAATGTTCCGCTTAGCTCTGTCACAAGCCCTGCTTATATAGTATATGATTCTCTGTGTATCTCATCTCAAAAGATCCAGGAAGCAAGAGTGAGATTCCCAAGGAGCACAACAGCTGACTAGCACCACAGCCCTGGTGTGGTGATATATTGTACACCCCAATATATTGTGAACCCTAATAAACGTATTTGGAGATCAGAGGACAGAGACAGCCACTAAATTAGACATAGAGGTCAAACAGTGGTGGCACACACGCCTTCAATCCTGGCTTTGGGAGTCAGAGATCTGGATCTCTGTGAGTTCAAGGCCACACTGGGAACAGAACCAGGTATGCATTTAATTCCAGAATTTGAGATCTCATGTCTTTGCCTGGGAAGGACACAGGTCTTTAATCCCAGGAAGTGATGGCAGGAAAGCAGAAAGGTATATAAGGCCTGAGGACCAGGAACTAGAGGCTTTTAAGCAGTTCAGCTGAGACCCTCAGGGGTGAGGACTCAGAGGCTTTCAGTCTGAGGAAACAAGATCAGCTGAGGAGTTGGCAAGATGAGGTTGACTGTGGCTGTTTCTCTGGTCTTTCAGCGTTCACCCCAATATCTGGCTTTTTTTTTTTAATGAGACCATTTAGCAATTTGTGTGTTACACCCTGGGATCTGGAGACAGGCTAAAAGCTGTTAAAATGATCACCAGGTTGACCAGCAGCAAAACCTGAACAAAGAAAAAAACACAAAACAACAAAAAGTCATTAACAGAAGATGAAGTACCCAGGACCTGTGGGCTGCCTCTTTAGTGAGAGCATGGGCACGTGTGCGGAGCATCTTATGTATGTTTTTTTGTTTTCTCTTGCCGGCATCCCATGTTTATTACTATTTACAGTTTTAAGAGCCACATGACAAAGCATGCATAAATTTCAATGTGAGGCAGGTAACCAGCCTTTCACTGGGGTAGGGGCCCTGGTTCCAAGTTGCCTCACTTCTCTGTTACAGAGACAAGGTTTCAGCCAAGCTTCAGCTGTGGAAAATGGGTCCTCCCATAGTTCCCATTTGGGAAGAGTAAAGAATCAAGTTTCGTGGGATTTAAGGTTTTCCCCTGGGCCTGGTAGAGTTCTTATTTGTAAGTCCATTTCTTTGATAGGTAGAACACAGCCTGTTGTGTCTTCTCTTTGAAGGTCAGCTCCAGCTTCAGTCCCCTTAAGCGCACAGAATTTTCTTAAGGGAAGAGTTATACCGACTCACACTCGAGAATTCAGCCCATCATGGTGGGAGGATGTGGCAGTGTGAGGCTGCTGGTCACTCAGAGTCCTGAGGATGTGGAGAGATGAATGCTGGAGTCCACCTGCCTTCCCTCTTGTCTTTTTTTATCCAGTCCAGGCTCCATCACCGTGAGTGCCCGCCATCCCTCCTCAGTTAACCCTCTCTAGAAACACCCTCACAGACATGTACAGGCATGAAGCATATTAATTTTGAAAGTGTAAATAATTAAATCATTTTGGTGGGGTGAGACACAGGTACTCCTCTTTAGAATTCCTCTCCTGTCAGAGCTCCAGTGTGAGGTGGGGAAAGCAGGGGATTCAGGTCAGGGTCTGATTCTCGGGCCCCGAAAAAGTGAGTGTCGCCTTGGGGCATGCCCATTGTCCTGTCAGAGGTGGCCTTGGGGCATGCCCATTGTCCTGTCTGAGGGGTTATCTTCGTTACCTTGATATGGGAAGATTCATCTTAGTGGTGAGTGGGACCATTCCTGGGCAGGGATCTTGCAGGACAGAGATGAGAAGTGGAACTGAGGCATGCACCCGCCCCTCTGTCTCCTGAGGGTGGCTGGCTATGACGTGACTAATCTTCATGCTCCCATTTCCTTGACTTCTCTTCTGTAGCGGATGGTGCCTCGAACTAATACATTGTGTTTATCACAGTAAAGGAAAAGACATGAAGACCATATTCCAGACCCATGCTTGCTGCTGGAATGTGACCCCACTGGACCTCTCTGGCAATGTTGAGCCAAGAATCAGGAGGTGGGTTCTGGTGACTGCCCTTGGTTCTGAATGCAGAGGGGGCAAGACAATTCTGAGTCTGGCAGGGACAGGTTTACTTCCTGCCTCCCTGGCTGATGAGTTGAGACTTTCCTGAGAGTCTTATGTTGCCCCTTTGTCTCCCAGGAACAACAAAGCCGTGGGCTGATGGCCTTCAGCAGAGCCCAGTGCCTCAAGTGCTCTGTGAACAGCATGGATATTGTTTCTGTTATTCTTACTGTTGTTACTTTTATTAAGAATTTGCTGTTCTGCCAATGTCCTCTTCTGTCCCCCTGGCCTACAAGCAGCCCTTCAGCAAGCACTATTCAAGGGATGCAGACTTCGAGGCAGGCCCCATTCTCCTCTGTTCCCTTTCAATTGCCTTTTAATGGGCAAGAGATAAAATGAAATTACAGCCTTGGGTAGCAGCTTGCCTGGGCGGTTGGAACGATCTGGCCCTTTGTATCATATACTATGGCTGCATTTATGGTCCCCAGAGCAAAGACAGAGCACAAATCAGACCCTTTATTGTTTCTGCTAACTCAGCGAGGAAAACAGTCCCATGGGGAAAGAGGTGGAGGCCCTGGCTGTAGCGTAGCACTTTGCTCCCAGGACTGCAAGACTCAGACCCAGCTCTCCAGTGACAATCGGCTCACACAAGCAATAAATGATGACCAACATGTACACTATTGGTCTCTCTCTGCTATATCTCTATTCGTTCTGCCTAATCAATTAGCCTGTGTGTAAGTTTGGAAGGGTCTTTAACCAATAATCTATAAAAATAAAATTCATCTTGCAAATCAAACAAGCAAACAAAACTGGTTGGAAACACAGGGAGAAAACTAGGGCCTTGCTCATTGTCTGCAATGCAGAGGGTTTCCTCATTTGCTTTTTAGGGACACTTTAAAGTCTTTGTCATAAAACAACAGCTACACCACACCAACATTGGCCTCTGTGAGTGACTCCCCTAGGTGACTGCATACTGGTCATCAGCCTCTGAGTCCTGTTTCCATCTTATGGGGAATAATGATATTTGAACTGATGAGATTTAGGCCACTGCTGTTATGGCACTTTTTCTTGTGAGGCTCTTGATACCAGACAGAGGGGGGCACCTACAGACCAAAGGAAGGCTTCTGTCCATGTCCAGCTCAGGTTTACTGGGCTTAGCTGCAGGTGTGTAGAAGGCTCAAAGGCAGCTACACCTCCCAGGAGACTTCCACTATGGAAGAGTTCTAGAGCATGGATGATCAGAAACACCCCACACTGAAGAGACTCCTGGGTGGCATACCAGCACCCATGCTACTGAAGTCCACCTGAGTCTACTGTTCACTCCTTATACAGCTTTGGCTAGGAGAGGTGGCCCATGATCATTTCATCCCCTCCACAAGGGAAAGTTAATAGGCCAGGTCTCATGAGGGGCTCCAGTGAGTCCAGTGAGTGATCACAGCTTTGCTGCTGAGATGGTCTTATCCAACTGGAAGGAAACAGCTGCATAACATAGAGACCCACAACAATTGTGGCCTAAATCTCATAGGTTCAATTGTCAATACCCATTACACATAATACCATATTATATTTCATATATCCTATAACATATATCTTATTAGCATTATGTGTGTATATTCATTAAATGTGTAATGTGTGTAGCATGAATCTTAAAGGTACTTATTAATAAAATCAAACCTGAGGTCAGTAATTGGGGTGAATGCTAAAGATCAGAGAAGCAGAACAAGCCACAGCTTCCTCACCTCGCCAGTTCCTCAGCTGATCCTGTGTCCTCAGACTGCAAGCTTCTGAGTCCTCATCCAAATGAATCTCAGCTGAACTGTGCTGCTCAAAGCCTAAAAGCTTAACCAGCCAAATGCTGCTAATTCCTGGTCCTTTATATATCTTTCTCTTTCTTCTGTCACTCCCTGGGATTAAAGGCTCACTTCTTGGGATTAAAGTCGTGTGTCACCACGCCTGGATGTTTCCAATGTGGCCTTGAACTCAGAGATCCAGAGGGATTTCTGCCTCTGGAATGCTAGGATTGAAGGCATGTGCTACCACTGCCTATCCTCTATGTTTAATATTGTGGCTGTTCTGTCTCTGACCCCAGATAAGTTTATTAGGGTGCACAATATTTTGGGGAACACAATACCACCACAAATGTGCATGTAATATTTTATATATATATATACACACACATACCATAACCTGTGGCTCCTAACACCTGTGAACAAGAAAACATGATTCTGAATCAGGCCCAATAACAGTAATTCCATCAAGACACCTCATAAGCACGAGTTACCTGAGGCTACCACGCATGTAACATGGCTGGATGTTTTATAGTAAACTTCTTTTTATATAGGTACAAGAAAAGTCCTCTAAAATGATGGCAAGGTACAAATAATAACAGGCGTTTATGGTCACTATCAGTATTACACTTTCTGTGCCTCATAGGGCAGTCACTGGACCAGCTTCACAGCAGGTATATTAACCAGGACCACCACAGACACTGAAGGTGTGTGCAGGGCTGCAATGCTGAACTGGATACAGGGTCACTGGGTCACGGGACTTCTTCAGATGTTTGAGCATAGTCTCATGTGACCAGTGTCTCGTGTGTTCCCTCATCTGCTCAAATGTTGTAGGTGTGGTTGCAAATAAGACCTTTTGATGCTGTGGTGTGATGCTGTCATCGGCAAAGTTCATGGTACAGAATCATGCAGTTGAGGGCTGGCAAGATGCAGGATAACCACAAAAGCCTGACCCTGTAAGTTCCATCCTCAGAACCCACATGGTAGAAGGAGAGAACAGACTCCTGAAAGTTGCCCTTCAACCTCCTCAGGTGCAACATAGAAGTATGAGCACTCGCATGCCTCTGCGCATGCACACACACATACACTAAATAAATAAAAATTTTAAAAATGTTTAAAGAGAATCATTCAATCAAATTACAAAATATCTAATGTTTTAAGTTTATGGTTTTTAAGTTTTTAAATGATTTTTATGTGACTGTGTTGGGCCACATTTAAGCTATCCAGGACACATGTGACTTTTGGCCACATTTTAGATGGACCTGGATATCACTCAGTGTGGCAGAGCTGCAGATGCCTGCTTCTCTCGTATATTGCTGTGGCCATCTCTCATGGTTGCTGTGGAAATCTCTCATGGTTGCTGTGGTCATCTCTCATGATTGCTGTGGCCATCTCTCGTGGTTGCTGTGGCCATCTCTCGTGGTTGCTGTGGCCATCTCTCGTGGTTGCTGTGGCCATCTCTCGTGGTTGCTGTGGCCATCTCTCGTGGTTGCTGTGGCCATCTCTCATGATTGCTGTGGCCATCTCTCGTGGTTGCTGTGGCCATCTCTCGTGGTTGCTGTGGCCATCTCTCATGGTTGCTGTGGCCATCTCTCATGGTAGCTGTGGCCATTTCTCATGATTGCTGTGGCCCACCTCTCATGATTGCTGTGGTCGTCTCTCATGATTGCTGTGGTCATCTCTCATGATTGCTGTGGTCGTCTCTCATGATTGCTGTGGTCGTCTCTCATGATTGCTGTGGTCATCTCTCATGATTGCTGTGGTCGTCTCTCATGATTGCTGTGGTCGTCTCTCATGATTGCTGTGGTCATCTCTCATGATTGCTGTGGCCATCTCTCATGATTGCTGTGGACATCTCTCATGATAACTGTGGACATCTCTCGTGGTTGCTGTGCCATCTCTCGTGGTTGCTGTGGCCATCTCTCGGTTGCTGTGGCCATCTCTCATGATAACTGTGGACATCTCTCATGGTAGCAGACTCTGCTCTCCTTTACTTTTTGGCTCAGTTCCACAGCTGAGCAGTAACTTCAGAAACCACCTACCTCAAGACCATGCTCCATGTGACAGGAGAGCAGTCCCCACACTGTGTCACATGCTCCATAAACAGTGGCCAATCCTGACGGAACTGCAGGAGACTACAGTCCCAGCACCTCCCGAGAGGGGATCTGCCACCTTCTGTTCTAATCCGTCCTGCTTAGATGAGGGACTCATTAATGAGCATATTAAGCACTCCAAGATTTGTGTGCTACATAAACAGCAGGGCAGGTATCGATCTTCCTGTTTCCAGAAGGGTGGCCCTTCGCCTTTCCTGATGGATGAGAAATGGCTCCCTTAGAACTGTTCTTGCTCATTCCAAAAAGTGGAGCCTCCCTTGCCGCCCTGTCTGAGGGTCACTGGAAGTGTCGCTTGTGCAGACACTGAGCCTTGCTCTTAGGTCTGCCCAGGCTTGAGCACCTAGAGTCTCACTCTGGTGCCAACACCTCTTCCAGACCTGTTTAGTCTGGATGGCTTCTCCTTGAACAGGAAGTTCAGACCGGAGGACCAGGGTCTTTGGCAAGCCATGGTATTCAGGATGAATTTACTGATTTCTTTTTATTTTCTTAGTATTCATTTGAAAGGATTGCTATTTGTGAGTTGTGTTTTTTAAGTTTAACTCTGAGAAGTGAAATAAGTTGAAGGAAAATATGGCTAAGCTTTGTGGTGCAGATGGGGTGTGGTGTCCAGACAGTACACTTGAGAGACACTGAACTCTGCATGACAAGAGTGTGGGTTTCCTGTTAGGCAGAGAGCAGGGCTGGGAGTAAGCTTTAGGGCAAGAGACTGTGCTGGGTGCCAGATGTCCAGAGCTGGGTGAAGTATGGCTGTCAGGGATTGCCTGAGCCTCAATCTCCCCATAGTCTAGGCTCCCTGATAATTCGGGATGTGGAAGGCAGCAGGCCAGGAAAGGAGGAGGAGTGGTCCATAGGCTGTGGTCTTCTGAAAGGAAGAGGAAGTTGGGCTTCCCCGGGCAGACCAAACCCCTTGTGCCTGACTTCTACTATTTGATTTCCTCCTTTCTGGACAACGAGCCTCCATCTTATCTTGTGGAAATATCTCCACTGGTGTCACATGGACACACTGAGCCAGGCTAAGTGTTCTGTTGTTCCCATGTCTGGGTCAAGGCTGGGCTCTGAATCCAAGGCAGTTCAACAGGGAAGTCAAAATGCAGGCACTGGCTTCCTGCCTGCCAAGTTTGTGGGGCTGGCAAGGAGCTTGCTCTGGGCTCTTTCTGAGAAGAGAGGACCTGACATGGACATCATCTAGGACTGTGAAACTGAGGGGCTGGGGAAGGGGTAATCATACCCAGGGACCAGGTGTGAACCCAGGTCTAGCCAAGACTGAATCTTTCACCTGTGGGACCCTGTGAACCCTCTTCTCTTACTCTCTTTTTTGGAGCCCATTTGAGTTGAGCCTTTATTCTCTGCAGCTCAGAGTCCTAATGTAACTAACTACTCACCTACATGCAAATCTCCTGGGCTCTGGATTTCCGGACTCAGAGAGTCTTAGGCACCTAGGCCTAAACCTGTGGTCTAGTTCCATGTGAGCTGCAGGGCTCTGAGCAAGTCATTGTTCTAGTTAACTGGCATAAGGCAGTAGAATTACATACACTAAGGCCTTAGCTAAATGCTGGCACAGAGGTCCTGTGTCAACAGGACCTGCTGCTAATGGCAAGGGTGGCTGAAGTCAACTTATCTCCAGTGGCAGCTGCAGCGTTGTTCTGGGTGGAAAGATGACCTTGACTGTCTCTGTCTGGGGGGTCCCAAGGCTAGAGTGGCAGCTGAAAAACAAAGATTTAGTCCGTATCTACACCACAGAGCATGCCTTAATACTATGAGCTCCCAAGCCTGCAACCAATCCTGTTCCAAACAGAGGCCAGCACACAGGTTACAGAGACCCACAGAATCACTAGTGCCAGAAGACTGAGGGATCAAAGTGCCTCGAGGCCATCTTGCCTTCTCTACACTGCTGGGTAAGTTTAGTAGATCAAACTTGGAGAAAGAATTCACCTATCAGCCATTCTTCTCACTCAGCTGCCCCGCGGCCTGGCAGCCTAGCTGTAAAATGTCTGCTGAATATTCCATTTTTGGAGGATGCGCAGCCCAGATTCATGCGCACCAAGCCACCTGTCAAGAGCAACCTGGAGGGAATAACAAAGGAAGCCAGCAAGAGCCACCAATCAAATGTCCCACACTGTCACCTGCCAGAAGTCACTTGGCAGAGAGCATCCTCACGCTGCACCCCATGCAGGGCTTTCTGAGCTGCTAAGATGCCCAAGTAGTCTACACTCTGATCCAGAGAGCCCCAGGGCTCCTCTGCCCTGTTAAGTTTGGTGATTTTGTTAATTCTTAGCCCCAGGACTGAAGCCAGACATGGAGGGGCAGCTGTCTGTGAATACCAGGCAGACATATCTGATCACACGGACTGCTAACCTCGGCTGAAGAGTAAGATGAAAACAACTTACCTGTGACCACTGAGACACCATCAAAAACAAGTTGTGGAAGCCCGTTCTGCTCACCTGGAAGAGGTTCTGAAGGAAGAGTGGACTGTGACACCCCTCGTAGGCTTCTGTGTGTTGCTTGTTACCCAGCTCAAGAGCCGTGACTGACTGCTACAGTGTTTGCTAATGATCAGTAACCACAAGCCCATGTCATGCAGCAGCTCACTGTGGCAGGAGCCATCCATTGTTGGCTGTTCAGTGTGGGTCCCATGTGGGTGATGCACAGGTGGATATAAATGACATGGAGGTCCCTTTTCATCTCATCCCCAGACACTGGCGATGACCTTGTATGACATCTCCCTGGGCACTGGGCTTCACTTCCAAACAGCAAGGCTCAGAGGCAATGTCTCTGGTGATTGACCCAAGACCTGAGTGACACTGACCATAGAGCTCCATCTACTTTAAAAATAGTGTTAGAACACCCCTAGGGGTGGAAACCGCAGAATGTTTCCTTCCTTTGTTTCCACTGTCTCCACCAGAACGGTGTGTTTGTTACATGGATGGACCTAGGCCAAGTCATCCCCAGGACTAGAAGTGTGGAGTTTGTACATGACACTGTCAGTTTCTAACCCTAGAGGCTGGAACAAAAGCACCACAATATGTGGTCCCGGTGTCACACAGGGACCCTCTATTGTCACGAATGCCCTCTGCTCTCCCCTCCCCACGCCCACCCCTGCCAGGCTGGACACCTTTGCTGTCTCCCCTGCTTAGCCTTTTCTGGGCTGTGGCAGAGCTGGAAGAGATGGCCACAGCCCTCCAACTGGCCTTGATCGTTCAGTCACATGTCCCTTTGTCCTTTTGGAATCTCTTTTCTTCGATTTATCTACATGTTTGAAGGACATGATAGCCCACTTCGTGTTGTCTTTTCAAGTGTGGTTTCCTCGGCTCCTGTGTTTCAGGATGTGTGGCAGTCCTGTAGCAAATGCTACAGGAGTTGAAGCATTCTTTAAATCCCACTAAGTTCGGAAGGGAGGAGCCTTAAGACCAGGAAGTAAACCAGCCTCTAAGAAACAGATCATATACATAGCCCCTTCTTTCCCCAGGTGACATACCTGCAATTCCTATGCCCTCCACCTCTGCTGGTCACAGTTGTAAAAATTAAAGTCTCAAACTTGTCTTTGTTCCCTTTTTAGAGAAACATCTGGGCACAGGGTCCATGTGTGTGTGTGTGTGTGTGTGTGTGTGTGTGTGTGTGTGTGTGTGTGTGGTGTGTAAGCATATTTGAATGTGTATGGGTACACACGTGTATGCAGGTACATGTGGGGATCCAAGGTTAGTGCTCCAAATCTCTCCCATATCTCTCACCTTATTCATTAAGGCAGGATCTCTCTATTGAACCCAGAGTTCATTGATGTGGCTGTCTCCCTAGGAGGTTGCTCTGCCTTCTGAGGCTGGAATTACAGGCAGGCCACCACATCCACCTGGCAGTTACAAGGGTCCTGAGGATCTGAACTCTGTCCCCTCTCTGTGTGATCACAACTTTCACTGCTGGGCAGAGCCAACTTTCTAGTCCCAGGGTGTACTTTTTGTGGCCTCCTTTATGACATTTCTGATGTCGAGGGTTAAGAATTTCTCATGGGGGGGCAGGGGAATTCATGGCTGATATGTAATTATAAAATAAAAAAAGAATTTCTCATGAGCAGACAGGGGAAAGGACTTTTACAAACAGGTTTCTGGTGGAGATAAGGAAGGCTCAGCTGGTGCAAGTGGCGTCCAGTCAGCCTTTCATCCAGCTAGACCACCACAGCAAGGGCGTGGGTCCCCTGGGAGCCTCACGCCAGCAATTCATTTTCCACAAAAGATGCAAAGCCCATCTTCCTTTTCTGTTTTTCTTTTAGTAAAGAAAGGGTATGATTAGTTGGCCAGAGCTTAGCAAAGGATTAGGAGCTGGTTGACTTTAGAAAATCCCTAGGAGCTTCCTGTGCATACACTTGAATTAACAATGGTAAATAGTTAGAAGGGCACCCTGGGTCTATCTTTGTGTGGTCCCGGTGCTCCGTGGCTTCCTTGGAACCCGTGATTTGGGTCTAGCTTCCAGGAAGCAAGGATTCTTGGCTCTGGAATTTGCCTAGGTGCTATGCAGACAGCTAGAATTTGGGGTAATTTTCCCTAATGACAGAGTTGAATAAGGGCCCCGTTCATTTTAACTGCTACACTGTTATCTCCAGCTACACAGTCATGGGCAAGACAGACTGAAAGAACACAAAGGTTGGAGGACAGGGAGGAAGCAAGCCCTCTGCCATCAGGTGCACCTGTCAGAAGGGGCCACTCACAGGGAACAGCGCCACTACTGTGGCTTTTCACCTGCGTAGTTAAATCTAACTCATAAAGGCTGGGAGGACTTTGAGGTTGATTCTGCATCACAGCAGAAGTCTGAGCTCCTTAGAAGGTCAAGGCCTTAGAATTCTCCCAGGGGACATGGCGCAGCAGCCCAGCTCACAGAAATGCCTGTGTGTCAAGTGAGCACCAAAACTTTCGCTCTTGAGGTTGTTTACAAGTGTTCGCAGGTTGTTGAAAATAATTAGTCTGAAATTGTTTCCTAAACTGTGGGCTGCAGTGGTTTGTGCCTTGTCAAGATCAAAGGACATCTACTGGCTTCTTGTAAATCCAAACAAAGTTCCTCTGAAAGGAATTCTTAAGTAAACTCTGGGAATTATCTGTGGCTTTGTGGAGCACCTGGAGCACTGATAGCAGGGTAAGGGAGCACCAATGGCGGGGTAAGGGAGCACCGATGGCGGGGGTAAGGGAGCACCGATGGCGGGGGTAAGGGAGCACTGATGGTGGGGTAAGAAAGCAGAAGGGATATAAGGCGTGAAATCCAGAAACTAGAAGCTTTTGGCTGGTTAAGCTTTTAGGCTTTTGACCAGCAGTTCAGCTGAGATCCATTTGGATGAGGACTCAGAAGCTTCCAGTCTGAGGAAACAGCATCAACTGAGGAATTGGCAAGGTGAGGTAGCTGTGGCTTGTTCTGCTTCTCTGATCTTCCAGCATTCACCCCAATACCTGGCTCCAGGTTTGTTTTTTATTAATAAGACCTAAGATCCCTGCTACACACACAAATAACTCTTTCCTTTGGTGACATACCAATTCTCTTCCCCGTGTTTACTGCTGCCATCTTGGCCAGAGCAGTGAAACCTGAAGACTCAGCCTGCCCTTCTCTTTGGAGTCTCCTTCTCCTCCTCACCGCCTTCCATCCCTTTCCTTGAGTTCCTCCCATGCTAGCACCGGGAGAGGGAGTGGACCCTTCATCAGCCTCTCTTCCTGCCTCCTGTCACTGGCCCTCACCTTCTTTCCTCACTGTGTGCAGCCCTGGTGTGTGCAGACAGAGGCACGGGCAGCCTTTGGCCTGGACAGGAGAGCCAGGCACAGACAGGTCTTCAGGGGGCCCAGCTAAGCCTCACCCTTCCTGGTGCTCCACAGAGGACATTCTCCCTCCTCTCCCACACTTTTGGGGGCTGGGTCTTTGAGAAGCTTGAGTGTTCAGGTGATGGGATGGGCCAGCCCTCCTGCTCTCCTAGCAACATGCTCCAGACTCCCTTTATGTGACATGGTTGCTCAAGATGGGAAGCTAAGGTCTCCAAGAAGAGGAGAGTCAGCTGGAGACCGCCAGGGCAGGCGGGCCGAAGATGTGGACCCCAGGCCTGGCTGAGGGGTGTCCATGTGCATGCCTGAGACCTCCAACTCCTAGAAGCTGGAGCTAGGGCTCAGTGAGGGGTGGACATACTTGACTCTTGATGCAATCCAGAACAGTAAGATTTAGATAAAACCTGTACTGTCATTCACTAAAAGCCAGCCCAACACTCAGACGATGCCATCATGACTCAGGCCCCTAGAGAGCTACCTGGGACAGTGTTGTGTGCCTTTTCCTGGGGAGGCAAGAAGTGTGTGTTCACCCCAGATAGAACAGGACCCAACAGCGCACAGAAGAGATCCCATGCACATCCAGTCTGGTGACCAAGTGAGTTAACTGAGGCTGCTTACGGGAACATGGGCTTCTCATAGCAGCTCCACTACTCAAAAGTCCTAGTCCTAGCAGTGTGGCCCAGGAAAAAGCCTTACCATCTAAAAATCCCCATCCCCAGGAACTTTCCACTTCCTGTGTATGCTAGCACCCCAGAAGACCACATCCACAGACAGGAGGGAGTGATGGTGGGAATCTCAGGACTTCCCCTTGCTCTGCAGCACCCTGCTTCTTCCATGAGAAAATGTTAGCAGCTTTCTGATTGTTGCTATAGACTCAACCATATCATTCTGCTCACTTCATTTCCATTACTGGGGCCAGAATCTCCATCACTAGCCTTGCTATAAAACGTGGATTTGGGATAGGCTGTCCCCAAGGGCATAGTCACCCAATTTTTCTCTGATTCACGATGGCTACCTTGCCCTGCACCAAGCTTGCAAGACATGGGGATGTTCTTGCATGTACACTTCTTCATTTGTACTGGCATTAAGAAGGGATCTTGTGAACTGAGAGAAAAGAACTCGGCTACAAGAATGGGAAAACTGCACTGATGGGCCTGGCTTTGTTAGTCACGTAGCAATCACCAAGCTTCCCCAACAGTTCCAGCAAGAAAATCCCAAGTTTACGGCAAGCCTCTGAGCAATATTGAAACTGCTCACAGTTTGGCACGGGGGACTTAATATCTTTCTATAGTGTGTTTTCTTTCTTCAAGTGGCCTGATTCTTTTCATCTCATCCAGGAGCAAGCAGACATGCCCTGTCTGGATATTTCTAATGGGCTGTCTTCCTTCTTCCTTCAGAATGGTCCATTCATGAGATTAAGAAATTATACCATAAGGGCCTTGTTTCAAGTATAGAGATTAATATTTAATTTAGCTATCAGTATGTGAATAATCCTTGTGAAAGGAACGGATGCCTTATAGAGGTCAAGTCTGTTGGTCAAGCCTTTCCCTCTGCCGTCTCCAGTCTTTGGGTCTCTTTGTAGTTTTTCTGTGTTTACATTTGGAATCATCTAGACAGACAAGCAGACACCTGCAGAAAAGGTGTAAAGTTGGGTTATTTTCATATGAAAGGATGCTTCAATAACATGGCTCTTCTTTCTAAAATTAAAGATGCATTTTGTTTTAAAATTATGATTATTCATGTATGTCTGTGTGGGGGTATGTATGCAGTTGCCTGTAGACACAGGAAGATGACATTGGATGCTTTGGAGCTGGAGTTACAGCCATCTGTCCTGCATGCTGGGAACTGAGTTCAGGTTCTGCAGCACTCTTAACTGCTGAGCCATCTTTTAACCCTTGATTTTTCTTTCCTCCCACCTCATTGCCTGGTTATCCACATAATCATTTCTGTTCACAACCTTCCAGCCATTGTCTGTGAGGAAGAGTTGATGCTATATAAACTGTACAGGTATTTTGCAGCATCCATGGGTCCTAAGGATGGTTGGTGGCATTTACAAGTTCACAATAAGTGTGGTGGTGACCCTCCTAGTGTGGTGGTGGCCCTGCTTGTGTGGTGGTGGCCCTGCTTGTGTGGTGGTGACCCTGCTTGTGTGGTGGTGGCCCTGCTTGTGTGGTGGTGACCCTCCTAGTGTGGTGGTGACCCTCCTAGTGTGGTGGTGGCCCTGCTTGTGTGGTGGTGGCCCTGCTTGTATGGTGGTGGCCCTCCTAGTGTGGGTGGTGACCCTCCTAGTGTGGTGGTGGCCCTGCTTGTGTGGTGGTGGCCCTCCTAGTGTGGGTGATGACCCTCCTAGTGTGGTGGTGGCCCTGCTTGTGTGGTGGTGACCCTGCTTGTGTGGTGGTGACCCTTCTAGTGTGGTGGTGACCCTTCTAGTGTGGGTGATGACCCTCCTAGTGTGGTGGTGGCCCTTCTAGTGTGGTGATGACCCTCCTAGTGTGGTGGTGGCCCTGCTTGTGTGGTGGTGACCCTCCTAGTGTGGTGGTGGCCCTCCTAATGTGGTGATGACCCTGCTAGTTTTTAGTGACCTTCCTTTTATGTGCTTTCAAGAGTACAGGCCACTTGCTCAGGTCCTGGGAGATACTAGGGGCCTAGAAATACCATGGAAAGTAAAAATTCTTCACCCACATTCCGGTTCAGCCATATCAATGGGCTGCATGAACTACAAGGGGTGAGCCAGGGCCTGTCTATCCAGACACACCTGCCGGGTTGACCCACCTCTAAAACCAGCCTCTAGGCAACAGCTGATAGTCTGCCTCTAGCTCCGGGGAGGTCATGGGGAGTTTCTACATATATTTTTGCATCTTTAAAGTGAAGGATTTTTAAGGCAGTCACTCAGGGAAGGCCACCCTCTCAATGCCTCTGACCAGGGCTTTTCTGAGCCTGTGGAAACAGCTACACACAAGTTGCCACCCATTAACACATGCTGGGCTCTGCTTGGGGTTGGTCACATCAGTCAGCAGAATTCACATAAATTGGGATTTGATAACTTATTTTTACACAATAAATTTTATTAAACCTAAATGGGAATCATTAGTTGAAACACTTAATTAAAACTATGGCCAAATTAGATGAGCGCTAAGGAGAGTTCTCTAAATTTATTGCTCAATGATCTATAGGCCTGTTCAGTAATATACTTTCAGACCCGCCTTAATGAAGCTATTAAGTGCATAAATATCATGCGTGCCAAATGGTGAGATTTACTGGGGATCTAACACAATTTATTTGCTAAGTAAATAAACCCTGTTCACAGAAGCCACTAATTTACACCAGTGAAGAAGATACAGTGAAGAGAACCTCACCTGCCCGGAAACAAACCTTTCATAATAGCGATTTATTTCATCAAAGCCTGGGGGTGGGGAGACTGGACTTTCTTCGATCTGTTTCTGGAATAATCTGTGTGTGTGTGTGTGTGTGTGTGTGTGTGTGTGTGTGTGTACACATGCATGCTTGCACAAGTATGTACGTACCAGAGGACAACCTAGGGTTTATCTTGTGTTTTTGAGACAGTGGTCTGAAACTTGCCAATTCAGCTAAGCTGAAGCTGGCCAGCAAGTCCCAGTACCAACCTGGCTCTGCCCCCGAGAGTTGAGATTAGAAGGGTGTGCCATGTTGCCTGGTCTCTTACATGGGTTCTTGGGATCACACTGAGGTCCTCACAATTGCTGAGCAAGCACTTCATGGACAGCTTGCAGAACAAATCCGTGGGGGGCGGCGAGGGGGGCGGAGCCTTCTTTGTTGGTGAAGAGGAGGTTCTGTTAGCTGATTCCACACTTGCACTGGCTGTGTTTCAGAGGCCTGGGAGGGCTGCAGATGTGGGTTTGGAAGCATTGGTCTCCCCACTGCTTCTACCTTCAGATCTCACTTGTTTCAGCTGCCACAACTTCCTTGCAGATAGGTGGACCTCAAGCACTGCTGTCAGCAGGCATTTTGGGATGGGAAGGTAGTAACCTCAGGGTGGCGGGCTGTAACTGGACACTATGGGATCAGAACTCCCCTTCCCTTCTATCCACTTCTGCTCCTGTCCCTGCCACTGCTCAACACTCCAGCTGTACCAGCTTCTGATGCCCCCTTCCATGGCAGAGGCCTGGCCCTCAGTAATCACATGATGTGCCCTCTCCCACCAATGCCTGGCATCAGCTCAGCTCTCACCATTGTTCAGACAGGATCCATATCCTACATGCTCTCACCCTGGCCTTGCTGCCCATCACCCTTGACAAGTCTCATATTTATCCCTCTAGTGCCCATGGAGCCAAAGGAGGTCCTATTTTGTACGCTGTCCCTCCAGGGCTAACAGTGCCTGGCACATGGTAGACACTCATGATGTAATTCTATGGGTCAGTGAACAAGTGACTTAGCAGTGGCCACTTGGATCCACACTGGGCACCAGACTCTGCACTAGCAGGAGACCTGCACCTGCCTATTGACTTTGGAGATGAGGTCAAAAGGGGTCACAGCAAATGATGTTGAACCTTGTGAGTGTGGGATGTTAAATCTGAACATAGCACATGGAAATGTGTCTGCAACATGGGCACTTGGGCCTCCAGAAAAGAGAACGGAGCCTGAGTCTGTATCCTAATGTTTCACACATGGGGAGCACAGTGTGGTTAGTTTGGAGACTGCATGGTGGGCAAAGAAGGGGAGAGAGAGAGTGGCCTTGGCCAGGGCCTGGGCCACTGGGTCCCTGTGTGATATCACTCCTCTTTCAACCAAGAGAGCTGATGCTTTGGGTCCCGCTGTGGCACCAGGGCTGCCTAGCCTTGAAGCCCAATTACTGTGCGCCCCAAAATACAGGCACCTTGAGGAGCTGGTTGGTGCCAAGGAACAGTGAGGTGCTTGGCCAGGGTGTCCCTGAATTTGCAAATCTCTGTCACCCTGAGAGCAGAATGAGGGGAGAGGCTTCCCTTAAGGTCACAGAGGCGTGGCTCTCACACTTGAGTGAGAAGCCCTGGTGGGTGTCAGTGCTTCCCTCAATGCATGAGTCACTGGCTTTCCTGAGACTATTGTGTGATGCTACAGGCTGATGGTCTCCATGTCTCCACTGGGCTGGCTACCATCCCCCCAAATGTGGCCATATTTGGAAAGAAAGTCTTTGTGGGTGTAGTCAGTGAAGAAGCTGTGCTTGGCTAGGGCTGATCCTGGGATAGTGACTTGTCTTTACACGCACACATACACATACACACTTACTAATGTTTTTAAGAGTAGACAGAGACCAAGTCTAGCACCCTCTACCCTGATAAGAGTCTGTCTGACACACAGAGAATGTCATGTGAACAGGTAGTAATGATCCACCCTCGGAGGAACCAGGACGATGGCCAGAAAACACCTGAGCAGGGAGAACTGGGCCTTTCCTAGCACCTCAGAAGGATGTATGGTCCTGCCAACACCTTCAGCAGAAATGTGTGGGGATAAATCCAGTTGTAAAGCTACCTTGCCATAGTTATAATCTCTCTCTCTCTCTCTCTCTCTCTCTCTCTCTCTCTCTCTCTTCCTCCTCCTCCTCCTCTCATCTAGCTTCAGAATCACTGTGTGTATCAAGGATGACCTTGAACTACTGATCCTCCTGCCTCCACCACTGAAGCTGGAATTCCAAAGGTGTACCACCACACCTGGTTTATGTGGACCTGGGATTGGAGCCCTGGGCTCTGTGCATGCTCAGTGAGTCACAGCTACAGCACTGTGATGGTATGTGGAAAAAATGCATGCAGTCACTTTGAAAACTAATCAGTTGGTAATTGAGAAGATTTTCCCCAATCTGGGAAACTACGAATATTTTGCCCATTTTCATGATTTTGTCCACTTCTGAAACCACATGGTAAAAATATGAGATCCTAACAGCATTGGCTCATTCAATATTAATCATAATTAATCTTTTTTAAAAGCAAATGACCAGTCCTTGGATACACAGAAAATAGAATATTTTGTTTGAAAAAGGTGTAGTGAAAGCAAGCAGCAGGACAGGTCGCTAACTCTAGATGTATCCGAGGGCAGGGGCCTGGCTGGGTAACACCCCTTGGTGCATCCTCATCTCTGTTCACTACAGCCATAGAGGCATGCAAGCATATTTTCAGCAAACCAGCCCCGCTCCACCACGAAGGCAGATTTATCATTCAGATCCATCATTAATTTCCCGGTGATGTTCTCCCTCGCCATAAAACAGACTTAGACCTCTTTATGAAAATTTTATTCCAGAGAAAACGGCCTTGGAACATGGTTTGTGCTGACCTCTTTTAACCTTTGGTTCCTTGTGTTATTATTATTAAGTAATAACGCCGCTTCCTGCCAACATAATTCTTCCCTCTTTGTACTTCAGAAATCCCTCAGTGCTTTCTGACATAGAGGACAACTGTCACTTAAGTCACTGCCGTGCGCCCCTGGCTAGTCCCTGGACACAGCTTCGATGGCAGTCTTACATCATGTTTTATGAGTACGTCAACTTCTTTGCAATTAAGTTTAGATTGTCTAATAAAATCTGGTGACATTTTAGCTTACAGTTTATGTCCCAGTAAAAGGCTCCAAATGTTATTGCCATAAGACTCCGTGGCGCAGCCTCACATAAAGCTTTTATTTCTGGCTGGACAGCTGCTGGTGCATTCAGACATGGGTCAGGGGTGTGGCCACCCCCCAGGGGTTTTATTTTGTGTCAGGTTCTCCTTCTAAAACTCAGAAACTTTGAGCACTTTCCCATGCTGAGAACTTGGGAATCCTCAGAGTTGCCAACAGGGGTGGGGGGGGGGGGGGGTGGGGCAGCTTGGATGTTGGGTCTGAGATGTGGATTCTGATTAACATCCTCTCCGGAGACACAGAAATGATCTTGTTTCTTGAGAAATTATGCATCCAACTCTGATGACCTCTGTGACAGTCATGGTGTGACATGTGGCCACTAACTAAGCTTTAGCTCAGAGTTTTCCTTGGTGGGGAAGCTGGTGGTGACTGGAGACATGCTGTTTATCAGCCTCCAGGAGGAAGCTACTGTCATCAAATGGGTGCTGTTACCATGACAACCATGGCTAGGTGGTCCCACAGCAGGAAACAATCAAGTATCAACAGCCCAAGGTTTAGGAATCCTGCTGACCTGAAATCTTACCAGGGGCAGGCAGCCTGAGCACTGAGCTGGAGCAGCCTGTGTCCTAAGCTTTTATCTCAGGAAGGTGGGTCTGCCGAGTCTTTGAAAGTGGCAGGCCTGCTCTACACACAAGCTCTGGCTGGAGTAGAGAGGACAGACCTGCCAGCTTCCAACCTTGGCCTGATGGTGGCACATGGTGACAGGCCAGCTCAGGGAAAGCACCATGTGGTTTTTGGAGATAAGAGATGCAGAAGCAGAATCTGGGTCCGGATTTTTGGAAAGAGGAAAATGAGCCCCAAGGACTTGTGTCAGCCTCCTCTTGAAAGACATGCAAAATAGAAGCTTCATTTTTAAACAGAAAGTGTGTCCTCTGAGAAAAAGAAAAGCCCAGTGTATTGTGGGAAATGGCCTTCCAGAAGCCTCAGGGTTGATGACCTCAGAGTACACAGCTGGGTGCTCCCATTGTCTCTCGAGGCACAGCATGGATGAAGTGTGGAATAGTTCATGACTCTTAACTCTGGAAACCTTACACATTCCAGAAATGAAACTGGCACATGCATACCAAACAGCCTCTCTAAGCACAGCCGTTTGTGTGCTCCCCTGAGTGGGTGTCAGGCATGGAAAGCACATGGTTACACTAGGAAGACGTCAGCACGGGAGGGACACCTTCTCCTCAGCGCCTGCCGAGCATGGCTTGCAGACTCTGTGAGTCTTCTCACAGGTTCTGAGTCCCCAGCTGCCCAGGGAGATGAGCCAAGCTCTTCCACTGGCGTTCTTCCAGACAGGTCTAAAGGCACTGCAGTCCTCAACGTGAGGTAACAGTTCTCAGTTAAGGAACGTGGATCAGATAGAAGCTTGAAGCTGAATATCTGAGCCGACAGAAGACGAAATCCAGTGAGTGGCCTCAGAGTACTTGCCAGACACCTAAACTCCCCCAGACCCTGGTTAGGAGACGCTGAGTTCTGCCCACTTTGAATTAATGAGAAAGGCAGAATACTCTGAGGGCTGAGCTCCCCATGGTGTCAGAGCTCTGAGGAATTTGGGGGAGTTGCTTTGCAGAGGTTGGGGAGCACCTGTGTTCTGCCCCCTTCCCTCCACTCTGTTTTATGTTTTGAAATTCTAAATAGTTTTATGGAGGGAAAAAAAGACTTGTTTATTTAAAGGGGGCACTAATTCAAACCCTGGCCTGAATTATCTCATCTATCTATCTATCTATCTATCTATCTATCTATCTATCTATCTAATCTATTTTTGAGACAGAGTCAGTCTGTGTATCTTGGGCTGGCTTTGAACTCGGGATCCATCCTTCTGCCTCAGCTTCCCCATTGCTCGAGTTCCCAGCCTTGCACCAGGGCTCTCTGCTCTGAACCTACTTCAAAGGTTAAGATGATTGCTCTGGAGTGTGGAAGAGGCTTGTAGAGTGAGAAGAAAAGGGCCTTTAAAGCCGGGCGGTGGTGGTGGCACATGCCTTTAATCCCAGCACTCCAGAGGCAGAGCCAGACGGATCTATGTGAGTTCGAGGCCAGCCTGGGCTATAGAGTGAGTTCCAAGAAAGGCGCAAAGCTACACAGAGAAACCCTGTCTCGAAAAACAAACAAAAAATATTTGAAAATTTTGGTTGAGGATTTAGCTCAGTGGTAGAGCAATTGCCTTGCAAGCACAAGGCCCTGGGTTTGATCCTTAGCTCGAAACCAAAACGCAACAAAAACAAAGTAAAAAAGAAGAGGGTCTTTGTAGTTGCACAGCCCTCGGTGAAATCTCTTAACAGGAGCTGGCTGTCAGTTTCAACTTTAAGGAGACAAGGATCCAGTTTTCCAGGGGCATCATGAGAGTTGGGGACAACACTCTGTCCTGAAATCCTTTGAAAGAGAAAGCTACAGGGAGTCTCGGCAATGGGCCTATTTGAAGGACCAAGTGGGTGAGTGATGGGTAGCAGCCAGTTGGCCAGTCAGAGTCTGTCTTTCTCTACTCCCTGCGGACCTTCCTGAGCCCAGAATCCTGCCACTGATGGGAAGGAGAGCCCCCTGCTTTAAGCAGCAATGGCTTGTGTCTGAAGTTGACAGGGTGGCTGCTCCACGGAGTCAGCAGGAATTCTGGGGAATGGAAGGAGGTGGGAGCTTCACAGAGCTAAGCAGTTCCACTGGACTCCAGCAGGCATCTCCAGACAGGAATCTCTCTAGTTTGTTTGAGCTGAAAGCCTGACCCTTGGGGGTGGGATGGAGGATCAGAGCACTTGAGGAGAGACAGGCACTGACACCCAGAGGAGCACGGTGTGGCTCCTGGCTGCTGCTAGGAAAGGAAGGGAAGCTGGCATCTTGTCTGTAAGTGTGCAGAGCAGCTTGTCTGCCCCCAGCTCCCTGCACCCTGCAGCCCCACAGCCAAGCCTCTCTCAGGTTTTCTTTCTTAAACCACCATCTTCTGCCAGCTGGGGAGAAAATTATTGTCAGTTCCAAGTCAGCCGCCCCGGCTTGTTTATCTGAAGTGAGGATTCTGCAGAAGTGTTGCAGCCACTGAGAAGGTCCCTATCAACAGGCAGACAGACGAGTGGCATATGCTGCCTGCCGGCTTAGGGAGTCTGAGAAGCTTGCTAATGATGTGCTCCAAAAACTTGGTCTTAGATCTCATAAGTTTCCAACTTAACTAATAACCAGGGTCCCGGAAGCACCAAGAACAAACACAGCTTCATTTGCCTTCGGTGGGCAGGCAGGCTCTCCATGTTTGGGTCTCATGAGAACGGAAGAGATGAGTGGCCATTTGATACCCAGCACCTAACCCATGTCACCGCCTCTTTGATATTGTGGAAAAATGCTTAGCTTTGTTCCAAGGTTCTCATTCTGTAAGCTGATGTGACGGGGGGAAAGAAAACACCCAGCTAGTACATGCATGTCAGCCAATTTGGAAAGAAAGGAAGGAAGGAAGAGAGAGAGAGAGAGAGAGAGAGAGAGAGAGAGAGAGGGAGGGAGGGAGGGAGGGAGGGAGGGAGGGAGGGAGGGAGGGAGGGAGGGAGGGAGGAAGGAAGGAAGGAAGGAAGGAAGGAAGGAAGGAAGGAAGGAATGAATTTGCAAAAGGGAGAACAAGAAACAGCCCCAGCCTCACTCTGGTGAAATACTTATTCGGTGGCAAGGAAGACACTGGAAGCTGGACATGAATTTAAGGAAGTAATCACTTTTAACCCTGGCCAGCTCCATCCAAAGGCCTGAGGTAAAGATCTCAAATGGGTTAGAGCCACACATGCTCTTCGAGGAAACGAAGGATGGATCAGGGAGGCAGGCTGGTCGAGGCCCTGCAGAAGAGCTCCCATGTGGAATTTTCTAGAAGATGCTCCTTCAAGGTGGGGCAGGGCTGTGACAGGGAGGAAGCAGGGCTGCAATCAGATGGTGAAGGAGGAAAGCCGTGAGTGGCTCTGTGGAGAGAGGAGATGCAGCCTTCCTGAAGAGATGGGTATACAATGCGCACATGTGCAAGAAGAAGGGGCATGTCACTGATGTTGATAAAGATCTTTAGAATGACATTAAAATGGAAACAGACTCAGACGAGGCACCTCCTGGGAATATCTGTAGTCTTGTTACATTTGTTCTTCGTCCTGTGAAAATGGCTTTATCTTCTACGCTCCCCGAGTACAAAAAATAAGGTTTACCGGAGAAGGGAGTGATTCTGGTTTTAAATGAATTCTCTAGAGGCGCTCTATGCATGTCATACATGCCATCCTTTCAGAGCCATGTGAGTGCTGGTCCCCCGGGGATATGTTTGTGTTCCTACAGCTTCAGATTTTTAAGCCTTTCCTTGAAAAGCCCAGGGTCTGTTTCAAGCTTCTGAACCAGCGTCCAAAGAGCCCCAAGAAAATCTACTCAGTTCTGTGGCGATGTGTGGCTCATACCCTGAGAGCTCGCCTCTCTGGGCCCTGCTCAGGCCTGGGTGAAGATAGCCTGTTGGCTTCAGAGGGTATGGCAGGGACTGGTGCTCTCTTGCTCCTTCCTCCCTGCAACTCCCTCTTTTATTTATTTATGTTGTTAGGAGTCAACCCAGGGTCTCATGCATACTAGTCAACATCTGTAGTACTGAGCTGGACACTTCCCGGCTCCAAGTGTGTGAATGTGTGCATGTGTGCGTGCATGTGTGCGTGCATGTGTGCATAGCCAGAGCACAACTAACTTCAGGTGTTGTTCTTCAGGCACAATCCACTCTTCTATCCAAGACAGGGTCTCTCATTAGCCTTGACTCAGCAGTCAAATGGTGAATGAGAAAAGTCACAGGCAGCTCTGAAGAGAGAGGAGATGCAACCTTCCTGAAGAGATATGTCTATAAGGCACATGTATGTAAGAAGAGGGAATATTCACTGATTTTGATAACATAGATTCATAGGTTTGATTCCCCTGTCTCTGCCTCCCCAGCTCTGAGTTTATGAGCATGCAAAACCACTGTCTTAAAAACAAACAAAAACAAACAAACATTGTTTCTGGGACCAAAGACAACTTCTTGAACTTTCAGGGCACATACTCCACTGTCCTGAGCTATCTCAGGACAGATGCTTCCTGACTTGAGCTACTCCCTGGCCTATTGCAGGGTCTTACTCTGCTGTCCAGGCTGACCTTGGACCTGTGATCCTCCTGCTTCAGCCTTTCCAGTGCCGGGACTGCAGGCTCTACAGGAGTATAAGCTGACACACCTGGCTTTTGGAAATTTTATACTTTTCATTAATTGGTGAATATGAATTATAAATATTGGTAGTGTACAAAATAGTGCTTTGAAATCTGCATACTTGTGCAGCCTACACTGCTCAGCACCTTCATTCCTCATGAGTCTGTCTTTGTCTGTGGCAAGAACCTATGATCTGTGCTGAGCAACTTCTAGGCTGTGACCATGGTCACCAAACTGAGACCGAACGGCTCTCAGCTCTGTCAAGGAACTGGCCTCTCCTTCACTGTTTCAACCCTGGGCATGTTAGGTTGAGGGCCCCAGGGCAGGTTCCCTTCCTTGAGAGCTGTTCTCGGGGGAGAATATTCTATAAATTCCCCTTCTCTCTCTCTCTCTCTCTCTCTCTCTCTCTCTCTCTCTCTCTCACACACACACACACACACACACACACACACACACAGTAGAAAAATGTAATCCCATCTCTTCCTTTCGTAAAATCCCTAAAATACTTTCTTACAACTCAAATGGCATTTCTAGAACACCATTCTTGGAGGTTTTTTTTTGCTAAAATCCTTGAAGAAAAAGAGAAAATGGGAAACAAACACACAAAAAATGAAACAAACAAAAACAAAACCAAACAAACCAAAATGCCAAATCCCCTTCACCTCCCTGGCTCAGAGGGAAAAGAAAGTCTCTATGCCAGTTACAGGCTCCAAACCAGAACAGTGGCCAAGGCATCACCCGAAGGGGGCGGAGACTAGCCTTGGCCTTTGCAAGTGCAGCAATTTTGGATACCTAGAGTGTGCTTTGGATATGTGAAAATTGTAGTGGACAGTTCTTTGAGGCTGTCTTCTGGAACTGCTCCCCCTTCAGCTGGCAGAGAGCGGTAATGTAGAGTATTCTGAGTATGAATGCTGGGCAGGTGCCAGGTACCGCGAGACACAGAGCGGTCTCTGTGCTGCAAAAGTCAAGGCAGTTCCCACCCAGTGGCTCCTGGTACAGCAGCTGCAGACTCCAAGCAAGAAGGAGCTCAAGATAACTGGGCAGTGCAAGGTGGTGACTGAAGGTCAGGGGACCGGAGTCGGATGCAGTGCCCACCATGGGAAACGTGGAAGACACAGGACAAGCCCCGGTAGGGTTCTCTCATCTGTCAGAAGTCCTGCTGTGTCAGACACCCTTGGTATATGGGCACCTTCCACACTGCTTGCTTAGGTCCTGGTCTACCATGTTGCCAGGCAGCTCTGAGAACCTTTCACAACAACAATATTTCCAATGACTGGAATGACTTCCCCAAAACCTGGGTACCCAATTCACCTTTCTGGAAAGCTCCCACCCTCCTGTCCCATTTCCTGTCCTGACAACCTCAGCCATTGTCCTCAGGGGCATTTTACTCTGAGACCTTGGGCACACTGCCCCAGCTGACTGCTCTGTATGTGTTGTGCAAGTCTGGTTTGTTTGTTCACCTCCATCCTCTTTACAAAGAAGATGGGAGAAGACCCCTATTCTCCCCTAGTGGATGTGACAGCTCTGCTAACTGACAGTGAGATGTAATTAGCAGCTGAGTCCCACTGCCTGCAACCTTTCTGCACAGTTCCCACGTTCCCTGTCAAGCTGGGCTCCGAGGCACATAGATAATTCATGGGTATGTTCTGCAGGCAGGCAGAGACTGTTTGGGCTGCATAGAGGAGGGGCTCAAGCTGGAGGGTGGGCAGCTTTCTTTCAAAAAATGAACTTTGTCCCTGGCATAGCTGACTGGTGACCAGTCAGACAGACACTCAGAACCCCCAGAGATGGTCCACTGATAGCCTGTACCATTCCCCCAAGAAGAGCTACTGTGTTTGTGAGGCCTTATCATCTGTAATACTGGGGTAGCTTTTTAGGCACTGGAGACAGGACAACAATAAATGGTGGGCTCCACGATCACCTGCAGTGACAGGGTCCCTGTGCAGATAATATTTAGAACAGAGATATTTCCTGATTTCAGTCATTTCCCTTCTAACATGCAGGGCACAAACATTTGACAACATGTCTCAGAAAAGTGTCCCATCTCTCTTTCTCTGTGTGTGTGTGTGTGTGTGTGTGTGTGTGTGTGTGTGTGTGTTGCTCTGTGTCTGTGAATATATACATACCATCCCCATGTGTCTGTGCAGATTCATCTGGGAAATCACACTTTAGTGTGTAAGCATGAATGTGTGTACACATTTGAGCATGTTAATGTGGGTGTGAGCACACACGAATGAGTGTGAGTGCTTAAGTATATGTGTGTTTGTGATGCATGTCTGACTACATGTGTGTGAACATGAGTGGGTACTCTGTGTGTGTGTGTGTGTGTGTGTGTGTGTGTGTGTGTGTGTGTGTATACACATCAGTATGTGAAGTTGTGTGGGTAAATGGATGCCTATGATTATGTGTATGTACCCGGGTATGAGTGGACACAAGCCTCGGTGTGTGTGTGTGTGTGTGTGTGTGTGTGTGTGTGTGTGTATGATCTTTTTGACTGTGAGTGTGTGCATGGAGCTTTGCATCAGTATCTACTATGAGCCTTAAGCCCTTGTATCCTGTCACACAGCAGGAGGCTAACTGGTGACTTTATTTCCAGCTCAGCTCTTGTTCTCTCCCTCCTCACTCCCTGCTCTAGAATCTACACGCTTCCCAGGACCTTCTGACCATCCACTCCAACATCATCTCTTCTTTAATTCCTAGTTACTGGGCCTCCCATTCCTTGTGAGGCAACTGGCAACCTGTGACCTGACCCCTGCAGTGGTCTGCTCTAATACAGTGGTGACCATCAAACAGCAAAGATGCCTTTGGGAACCTCCTTTCCTGTGGTCTCTTGAAGAAGGCTCCTCGTTTTCTTCAGGGTTTAGAAGATGGAGGCCATGTAGTTTGGGATCACAGTGCCATTGCAGCATGAAACTAGGACTGGAATATGGGGTGTCAGCTCCATAGCCAATGGCATTCCTGATAGTCTTTGGAGCCTCCTACAGGTGCACGGCAGTCATTCAGACATCTACTGTGCAGAAATGGATCTGAGATGCTGGTCACATTTCTTGTAGGAATTGATGAGTTTCCCAACAAAGAAAATAATGGTAGAAATGAAGTGATTCCTATGAAAATTTACTTGAGATAAACCACATAAAGCATTGCTTTCAGGTTCAACTGGGACCCAATTGCTGGTCCTGCAAAAGCACTGGCTCTGTGCTGGGCACTGATGGGACCTGACACTCCGCCACTCAGCCCAAGAGGGGCTGTTGCTCTGTGCTTGACACACAAAGACACCAAGACTGTGTGAGCTGACATTGTCCAGGTCTACAACTGACCCTTCAAGTACCAATGGCAGGGCTGGTAACCGACCCTTAGTCTCCTCCAGCTTGTCCCTCGATGCAGCAAAGTGATGTGCTGCAAAGGTAACTTCAGAGCACAGCACCTTCACCCTCTCTGAGGCCAGGCACACTCCAGATGCTCACCTGGTGTGACCTGACAGTGACCCCTCCCAGGTCAGCACTCTGTGTGGAGGCCAGCTCTCTTCAGGAAGGTCCTTGCTGTGTGCTATAACCACAGGCTACAGGTCCCAGTGGTTATATTCTGCATTCCAAACCCGTGAGTAGATAGAACAATTCAGAAATGGTTTGTGAGTTTACCACCCACCCACCCAGATGAAAGCCAGGTTTTGAGAGCTGGGAAGACAGAACTATAGGCAGAGTGCTTTGCTGGGCAACCATGAGGACATGAGTTTGCATCCATAGCACCCACATTAAAACCAGATACAGTGGTGCATAGACATGCACCATAACCCCAGCCCTGGGAGGGTCAAGACAGGAGAACCCTGGAGCCCACTGGCCAGCTGTTCCATCCAATCTGTGAGCTCGGTGAGAGATCCTGACTCAAACAATAAGATAGAGAGTGACTAAGGAAGACACCCAGTATTGTTAACTCACACACACACACACACACACACACACACACACACACCCCAAATACACATGTACACACATATACATGCACTCATACACATAAACACACACATGCACTCACACACACAAAACCAAACATACATGTACACACATCATACACACACACTCACTCACACACATACATACACACAATGCACTCACACACACAAAACCAAACATGCATGCGCACACATATACACATACATACACACACTCACACACATACATACTCACATGCACACAGATGCACTCATACACAAAACCAAACACACGTGCACACACATATACACACACATGCACTCACACACATACACACATGCACACACACCCACACCCACCCACCCACACACACACACACACACACACACACACACGTTGTGGCAGGTTCAAATGCCTTTCTTTCTCATCTCACCACCTCCCGATTGATTGCTGCTGAGATTTTGAGGGTTGCGGGCAACTGTATCCTTTATTCCTCTTTTTTATTTAAGCACAGAGTCTAAGGTAAATTTCTCTGAAAGATCTGCAGCATTGTTGTCTCACCGTGGGAAGGGTTTATCTTCTTATTCTCTCCTAGACAAGCACCCGTGAGGGAAAATGTGCAGAAACACATTTCTCCTAAAAATTTTGTAGAGTCATGTCAGCTCATTCCCAATGAGCTCAAATGAAACTTTGTCCACAGAATGTTCCTGCTCATTGCTTGTTATTTGGAAGAATAATGATGAGAATTTGAGGAGCCTTTCAAATGGAACTCAGGAGTTCATGTTTAATATTTATGGTGTAGAAAGGTCTAAATTGGAATCTCCAAAGTCGGGGAAGAGGGGAATACGGAAGCAGGTTCTGGGCATCGCTTAACCTCATGCGAATCCAACAGGCTGCTTGGCTTTAATTGCACATTATATAAAAGTGGAGGCAACTCCCAGAAAATCAAGAATGCTCACCTCCCTGGCTGATTTGAACAATGCATTTCATTTATTTTGAATATTACAGGAATTTGATGCATGGAATGGCTCACATTAAGCTTGTGCCTTGTATCGCCTGGTATACATTTGTATTAGTTACTTTCTGTTGCTGTGATAAAATATCACGACCTAGGGAACTTGTAGAAGAAATGATTTATTTGGGAGTAAGCTTCCACAGAGATAGGAGTCCATCCTGATGGGCAGCAGGCAGCAGGTAGCAGCAGGAAGGTGAGGGCTTGCATCTTCAAAGGCAAGCATGAAGCAGAGAGTGGGAGGGAAGTGGTGCCAAGCCTTAGACTCTTGACACCTGCCCCCAGTGACTACTCCCTCCAGCAAGGCCACACCTCCTATCCTGCCTCAAGCAGTACCACCAACCAGGAACTAATCATGAAAATAAGTGAGCCTGGGGGACATTTCTCATCCAACTACCACAGCGTTGTGTGCTCCAGTTGATGTCATGGAGTCCATTGCTGAAGTGATGGGCAGAAGCTAGGCTTCAGTTCCTCACAGCTACCACACAGGGCCTCACTGTGCTGTGGTTTGGATGGAAATGCTTCCACACGCTCATGGGTTCAAACACTTGCTCCCAGGTCAGAGTGCAGTTTGAGGAAGTTGTGGAACCTTTGGGGGATGACGCCTAGTTTGAGAAAGTGTATCTCCAGGGAGGCCAGCTGAGATGTTATATCCTTATCCTGCTTCCTTCCTCATCTTTGACCTGTCTGGATGTGAACAAACAGCTTCATGCTCTCACTTGCTATGGTACCCACCCCACCACGACAGACCATACACCCCCAAACTGTGAGCCAGTATAAGGCCTTTCTCCCTAGTTGGGCATTTTATTTGGTCTTAACAATGAGGAAAGTAACCAATACAGTCATCTAGTCCCTCAGTGTCTTCCACCACCTGGTGAGGTGTGTCTAACCACATCACACCCATAGGGGTGCACGTGCATCATGCCCAACCCCAAACTGGGCCTGAATCTAATTGTTGTTATTATTGATATCATCATGCTGATGAGCTGTTGAGTTCAGACAGTAAAGACGTGGGTCACAAAAAGTCAGTGTGAAGGGGTCACCTGTGTGAAGATGTAAAAAGAGACTTCCCTAGAGGCGAGTGTTTGCAGAAGCATTTGAAGATCAGATGACATTTAGCCGATCAGTCAGGGTGGGGTGGGGGTGAGGGGTGGGGGTGGAAGCAGTGGTGTGTTGGGAGACAGAGCAAGCTGGAGGTTGGGGAAGACTGAATGTCTGTGGGACAGCATGGCTCATTTGTGTGTGTGTGTTTTCAGTGAGGTGCACGGTCCCTGTCAGACCTGCACTTGGAACACATCCTCACTCTCTTATGTTTTATCCATGCTCCAACTCCGGAGGACTGTGCTGTGTACCAGTGTCCCACGAGAGCTTGCCTGGCACCTGCCTGTGAGGTCAGTCAGAAGCACAGGGGACAGTGGCCTCCATGGATGGAGAAAGCATAGGCCATTGGCTGCAGCTGGAGCAGGGGCAGGGAGAAGAGAGGCAGGGTTGGGTGGGTCCTCTGCTCGGAGACTGTTTGTTATTCATAGAGGAAGGCAAAATTTTGAAGAAACAGGATAAACGTTCCATGTAATTGCACAAGTTTTCTTGTCAAATTAAAAACATGAACGGCATGGCAGCAGTTTCAGCGTTTTTCTGCTTCATGGTTCTACCTCCATCAAAAGTGGGGAAGAAGAAAGCGGAACTGTGGAACTCACGTGAGGCTAAGTGTGTGGCTTCCCAAATCAACAGACTACTCATGGGCATGAGGTGTGAGGGGGTGAAGGAGCTCGTGAAATCTTTGGATACCCCAATAACAGTCGTCACTAATTTTTTTGTTTTGTTTTAGGAACACTGGAGGTTGAACCCAGGGCTTTGCTCATGCTAAGTAGTCATTACAGCCCTACCACTCTTTGTATTTCAAGTAAGAGTGCATTAAGTTGTCCAGCCTGACCTTGAACTCACTCTGATGCACAAGCTGTCCCTGCACTTAGGATCTTCCCACCTCACCTCAAGAGTAGTTGGGATTACAAGCCTGTGCCACCAAGACCAGATCTCTGATCTTGTCATTCAACCCATGGAGCAAGAAAAATGGAACAGGGCCTGGTGGTGTGGTTCAGTGGCTAAGAGTGCTTGCTTCAAAATCATGAGGACTGACCGGAGTAGATCCTAGCACTCACATAGCAAGCCAAGCTTCCCTCGAATGCCTGTGACCTTGGCCAGCTCAAGAGGCCCTCTCTTTGCCTTTGGCGGAGTGCAAAGTGTCTAAATGCAGACCACAGCCCAGATTTCTGGTGTTATTCTTCTGGACATCCTAAGTCTTCACCCCATAGAGCTGAGTTCATCACATGAGACCCTGCTACCTGTGAATGGGGTGTTGTGTAGGGGGGGGGGCGTTGACATTTGCACCTGAGTTCCTCAGAAGCTGCTTGTCAGGAAGGGGAAGCAGCAGCAGCTTCTCCCATAATTGGTTCTGCGCCACATCTTACAGTCACAGGTCTGAGCGTGACCAGGTGCAGTCAGTCTCACATTGGCCTCGGACAGAGTGCAGCAGCAGAGCTGGCACTCTGAGACCCAGACCCACGGTGGCACGATGCTGTCAGTTAGGGCAGTGTTGGCGGGGAGACCTGACGGCTGTCTGAGGGAGCAGTGAAGTCACAGTGGCACCTGGTGGCCTTTGACAGGGATACAAAAGTGCCTTAAAGGACAAAGGCTATTTTTCAGGAAATGACAGCCATTTCTGGAGGAACATGCTTGTCATTCCAGCTCCTCTGGAGGCTGAGGCAAGAGGATTGCAAGTTCAAGGCCAGCCTGGGAGATGGAGTGAATTCAAGTCCAGTTTGAACAACTTAGTGAAACCCTGACTCAAAATAAAACAATAAAATGCAAACAGGGCTGAGGGTACATATAGCTTAGGGGCAGAGCACTGGCTGGCATGCACTAGGCTAGCTCCGATGAAAAAACTGAAAAGTGCCAGAACAATTTCACAGAAAAAAAAAAAAAAAAAAGGAAGAGAAAAAAGCCTTGATCTTAGCCTCCGTCCTTACATGAAAACCATTTCAGCTCAGCTTTTCCAGAAAAACGGATGAGGTAACTGGTCCTCAAGAGGCGCCAGGCCACGGCAGCACTTGAGGCTAGGGATGCAGAGACCCAGAAGACATGCTGAGGACATAGAACAGGTCCTCATCACAGAGCTGCATGGCCAGCTGAGGGCATGAAGACATACCCCAGGAGACAGACCCCTGAGCCCTTGATTGTGAACTTGATGGGATTTGGAATTAACATGGAAGCACACTCTGGGGTATACCTGTGAAGATGTTTCCAGAATGATTTAACTGGAGAGAGAAGAACCATCTGAATGTGGGCAGCACTTTCCCACTAGCTGTGTCCTAAACTGAATGAAGAGGAGTCTGACCTGAGCATCAGCATGCTTCTCTGGCTGCTGCCTGACTGGTGCAATGTAAGCAGCTGCTTCTGCAGCCATCCCTGCTACACCTTGCTGGGCAACAGGCCACTGTGCCGGTGGCCTCATCCATGCCCCCAGGCACTGGATACTGTCTTGGACCCGAAGTCCAAGAAGCTGCTGCTGTTGGCTAGTACTAATGACTGGCCCACCACAGCCAGAGGCTGCACAGTTACATGGGCAACTTTCCCACAGACACTTCGATGTCATGACTGAAGCCCACTGCTGTCTGAACCCCAACTTCCAAGGAAAGGCCACATTCTGTCTCCCCATTGGGATTTCATTGACCAGTTCATGATGACCCCCCCACACACTGCGGCCCTTGCAAAGACCTGGGGTTCATGCTGCAGCCTCTAATTGGAGTTTCCATATGAGAAAAATAAAATGAATTAGGCCTATTTAAAAAATTAACTCAACATAGGTTATAGGACCAGACCGTTCATTTAAAGCCATCAAAATTCTACAAAAACATAAAAATAAAATTAAAAAAGAAGATTATGGGAAGGGTAGGAAGACAAAATATTTTTTCTCTCATGTAGAATTGTAGAATCTAGATTTAATTATATATACATATACATAATGCACAATGTGTGTGTGTGTGTGTGTGTGTGTGTGTGTGTGAGAGAGAGAGAGAGAGAGAGAGAGAGAGAGAGAGAGAGAGACAGACAGACAGACAGACAGAATGGAGAGATCTGATAGGATAAGGAGTCCAAGCATATGAGCAGGAGGGACAAGAGCTGGTAATAGGAGATGAATATGAACAAGGTACAATGATAAAATGAACACTTCATAGTCAAACCTAGTCTTTTCACACTAAAATTTTAATTAGAAAATAAAGAACCCCCTCAAACCATTATTTTCCATGGCGCCGTACAAAACTCTTGGAGCTAACATAAGAAGTGCTGAGATGCCTGTCCTGAGAAAGGAGAGGACAAAGACAGGTACATGGCCAGTGAAGGATCAGTGCTTGGAAACTTTAAAGAATTCTCAAAACTCAAGGTTAAAATAACCAAACTATTTTTTTAGCTCAGTGGTAGAGCACTTGCCTAGCAAGCACAAGGCCCTGGGTTCGGTCCTCAGCTCTGGAAAAAAAAAAGAAAAAGAAAAAGAAAAAAAAATCAAACTATCAAAAAGATGTGCTACATTTGTTTATGTTGTGGAATATTACTTTAACTAGGCAAAGATGTGTTGCATTTGTTTATGCTGCATTTGATTATGTAAAGATGTGTTGCATTTGTTTAATGGTGTAAAGATGTGTTGCTGTTTTCCCCTGCCAAAGGCACCTGATTGATCTAATAAAAAGGTGAATGGCCAATAGCCTGTCAGTAGAAGGGTAGGCATGGCTGGCGGGCCGAGAGAATAAATAGGAAGAGCAATCTAGGCTTGAGAGAAGAGAGGGAGAACGGAAGGAGAATGAGAAGGAGACACCCAGAGCCAGCCAGGCAGCCGCCAGACAGACAGACACAAAAGCAGGGAGGTAGGACACACAGAATGGAAGAAAGATAAAAAGCCCCGAGGAGAAATGTAGATGAGGAGAATCAGGCTAATTTAGGTTGTAAGAGCTGGTGGGACAAGCCTAAGAGAGGCCGAACATTCATAGTAATATTAAGACTCTGTGTTGAGGACACACAAATGGTAAATAAGCAAATAGTGAGAAATATGATGTCGTTAGCTGTAACACCGAAGTGCAAACCCTCAGGAGCAGTCTCCATGTACCATCACCACAGCGGAAAGAAGAAGCTGAGGATACAGAGGTGTTGGGCCACTCAGTGTTGCTTGTGGGCATCAAATATCACAACCACTCTGAATAGTTTGTCAGCGCCTCATAAAATTGGATATTGCAATCGGCAGGCAACCTAGCAATTGTTATCTTGGGCACATCTTCCAGAGTAGTGATAACTTATGTTCACACAGAAACCTGTACATGAGTGTTTATCACAGCTTGATTCATAACGATCCCAAGCTGGGAACAACCCATGTGTCCTGTGGTGGGTGGGTGTTTGAGCAAGCTGAACCATAACATGGAGTAGTACTTAGCAGTTAAAAGTAACATATATATATATATATGTATGTGTGTGTGTGTGTGTGTGTGTGTGTGTGTGTGTGTGTGTGCGTGCGCGCGCACGCGCGCATGCAGGTGCCTGTGGAGGCCAGAGGAGGCTGTTGGGGCTTCTGGATCTGGAGTTACAGGCAGTTGTGTCTGCAAGAACAGTATGCAAGCTCAACCACTGAGCCATACTTCTGTGCTCTTGTTCACCATTTCTGTAATTTTAACACTTGAAAAGTTGATGTAAATGGGATCACTGAAGTGAATGGCCTGTGAATTTGCCATTTTCACTCATAATTCCCTTGAGATTCATTCAAGATTACATGTGCTTGTTCCTTTTAATCTCAATAAACTGTGAAAAACTTGATTGTTTTTCAGTACTAGGGCAATCCAGGGCTTTGCACATGCAAGGCAGGTGACCAGCCAAAAAGCTTCTTCTCAAGGTGTTCAGGGTGTGGGTGAGAGATGGAGTTGGTTGCTGAAGGGAAGGTGTAGTTGTGAGGGAGTTGTTTTCTATGGTGACTGCTAGTAGACACATGAGTCTACATACACATGTGCTGGAATGACTGAGAGCTAAACATGGCATCATACAGGTCTAACAACCACATGCGAAGTGAGCTCTGAACAGAATGGGCCTTGGGTTCCTCATTTTTCTGGCTGCATCATTGACTTCATTTTGTCGAGACCATGGGAGAGATGAGTAAAGGCTGCCTGGGATTCCTTTGCATGGTTCCTGTAATTATCCCCCAAATTAAAAAAAAAAATCTTTAAAAGGGCATTGAGACTTAGGGAGAGTAGCCACCTCCGGGGTATGTCTTGGTAGATATGTCTGATTACGAGAGGACAGAGTAGTCTTGGGTGCTCTCATGCCCACCTGCTTAGTGTCCCCTAAACAGGGACCTTGATCTTGTTAAGTTTAAATGCAATAAGAGAAAATATTTACAGAAGATAAAAAGTAAATAATTAACTTGTATAGAGGAAGACTGATACTGTTATTCAAACATTTTGTATCCTGATACCTTAAAGCAAACCTTATTGTTGACATTTATTTCTTAGTATTTTTGTGTTGAAAAGATTTATGTGACAATAATGTGGGTGAAAGATACACATTCATGGAACTTTCTTGGGATGCGCTATTTACTTATTTAGTCAGGGTCTCACTATGTAGTTCTGGATGGCCTGGAACTTGCTATATAAACCAGGCTGGCTTTAAATTCAAAGACCAACCCACCTGCCTCTGTCTCCCAATTGCTGGGACTAAAAATCTATGTCACACTCCTAGTTTGCACTTCCAGCTTGATGGTTAGTTTTTAATTGTCAACTTGTCATAGCCTATAATCTCTTGAGAAAAATTCACTTGAGAAACTGTTTAGATTGGACTGCCTGTGGGCATATCTATGAAGTATTGTCTTGGTTATTAATTGACCCAGCCTGCTGTGGGCAGCACCATTCCCTAGGTTAGGTCTTGAGCTGTGTCAGAGAGAAGAAAGCTGGCTGATCCAGCAAGCAGGAAGCATGGGTGCATTGATTTCTCTCTGCTTTAGACTGTGGATGTGGTGTGACCAAATGCCTAACTCCTGCAGTTATGGGTTGTCACCTGGGATTGTAGGCTGAACAAACCCTTCCCTCCCTGTGTTGCATTTGGTGAGGATGGTTTATCACCGCAACAGAAATGAAACGCAAACAGGAAATAACCTGACAGCGTGAATAAAAAAAAAAAAAAAAAAAAAAAATCTGAAAATAACCACAACAGAAAATCCCTTAGCCCAGCAATCCACCTCTAGGAATTTATCCTAAGAAAATAATTGGACAAGCGTGAAAAGATGCATGTGTGTGCTTACTAATGAGTACTGTGTACAGTAGTGAAAATGGAGGAGGAAGCAAAACGTCTGAGACAGAAAATTGGCTAAACAAGTTGTGGAAACAATTGAGACAGATATGGCCATTAACACTGCTATGGCCGCCCTGCTAGAAGACGGTCATTCTGAAACTGTAGGCTTGTGCTTTGGCACTTGAATGAGCAGTGTTTCTTTGAAAAACATCAAGGCTGTGTGTGCATACATACAGCAGGATGGAGAGAGGCTCAAACTCTAACTGGCTTAAGTGTGAGTATTTCAGCTTATTATGCAGTAAGAGCTGTACCCCTTTGGGTATTTGTAATTATTTTCCATAATGATTACTTATGAACATAAAGATAATAAAGTCTCTTGAGTTATTGGCATGAGAGAATCTTATTCTGTTATCATCTAAATTTTCCAATTTTTTTTTTTTTGCATGAGAAACAGGAATGAAAGGAGAAGCATTGAGATATAATGATGATAGATAACTCAGTTCCAAGCACCAAATGAGATTACCCTACATTCAGCTCCTGTGTCTGCTCCTGGCAGAAACTCAGGGTGTATGGGAGGGCTACACATAAAAGAGGCCATTGGACCCTGTTCCAGGAGGTAGACATTGAGTTAGGCAGAAGGAGGGCATTACCGTGTTGAGTTAGGTCAAGGGCTGGGCATTGCTGTGTGCTCTCAGCGGACAGGGAACACGCCCACTCCAGCCTGTTGTATTAGTTATTGTTCATTTGCTGTGATAAAATGCCATGACCAAGGCAACTTATAGAAGGGACCATTTGGGGTTCAGGTATCAGAGAGTTAGGATCCACAATGGCAGGGACATTATGGCAATAGGTGGCAAGCATGGTAGATAGAGACGGGAGCCGAGGGGTAAGGGCTCACATACTGAACTGCAAGTAGGAAGTAAAGAGCCAGAGCTGTGGGTGGTATGAGGCTTTGAAAACCAGCCAAAATTGTGTTTGCCAGAGTGAGAAGCCAGCTCTCCCCTCTCTCAGAGGTGACTTGGGGGTTCCCCCTGGAGAAGAGGTGGATAACTGTTCTTAGCCTTCAAGCCCAATGTGATCTCTGGTCTTGAACTCTCAGAACCATCAAGAAGGGGGCTCCAGGGTGCAAGGGGTGCCATAGGGGGAGATTCAGTGTGGTTGAGCTTGGCCATTGATAAGCTGGAATGTCCTGAACCTGAACTTGAGGAACTATCCCATGCTTCTTGTTTGTGCCAGGATTTCTGTGAATTGATGGCAGACACAGCAGGATAATGGCCACAAATGATTGCCCAAGAGGAAATCCTGCTTAATATTTAATAATTTAATATCTGTGCTGTTGCCTTATGGGCCACGTGGGCTTCATTGTAGGAGCTCCAGTTTGGTAAGGAGATCACTGCAGCCCTGAGCCCCTCTAAAGGCTCCTTATCCCCAGCAAGGCTCCTGTCCGGTCCTCTCCATCTCTTCCTGGCAGGAGTGTGCTTACACAGCCCAGTCAAGAGCACAGCACTGTGCATCCTGCTCCCAGCCCCAGGGTTCTCAATGATGGAATCTTTGCTTCAGGCTCCAGGTCAAAGCCACTGGACACCGGCTGCATTTCCCTCAGTGCTCTGTCCCACCACAGAAGGATTTGAGCTTGGCTTTGTTCAGGAGGAGCTGGCCTTCCTGAGTTAGAAATGGCCCAGCTTACCAATGTCCTGTTCCCACCCCCAATGACCTCAACAGAAAGCCGGATGCTCAGCTGCACACTCCCTTAATCCAGGATCCCAGCCAGGAGAGTTGAAGACCTGAGCTTCTGGCTGCTTTGCCATTGGGCCCTCTGTAAGGATTTGTGTTTGGTCAGGTTCTTCCTGGGGACTCTGTGGCTAGGGCCACACTTCCCCTGAGACTACACTGCAGATCCTTGATCTCAATAAGAAGAGATGCCTCTCCAAGTGAGTGGCACTGTCCACACAGAGCAGAGGCAGCATGAGGGGGAGACACACCTGTGCCCCCACCTCTACATCCCCTTTCCCTCCTGCATGAGCTGGAGCACTGCATCTGAGCCTCGCATGCTCAGACCAGCACATACAACAGGGGCTCCTGTGCTTCTCGGGCCTGAACTTTGAGTGAATCAAACACCAGCTTTCCTTGGTCTCCAGCTGCAGGGGGCACATTGTGGGTTTCATCAGCCTCCCAGACTACAAGAGCCAATTTCTCCTTTTTTGTGTGTCTGAAGCATTAATCTCATTAGTTAACCATAGAGGTCTGGAAGTCTGTATAGACAGGAGACAGGAAGTGATATGTCTGGGTGGAGAGAGGAATATAAGGTGGGTGGAGACATGAGCTCGGCCCTTTTCCATCTAAGAAGTGTGGAGGTGAGAGGTGACTGTGCCTGTTCCTTACTTCACTCATCGTTCAGCATTCACCCCAATATCTGACTCCACGTTGTTGTTAATATAAAGACCAATTAGCGTTCGCGCTCCATCTGCCCCCTCTTTCTCCTCAGTTATCTCTCTGCTTCCCTCTTTCCTTCTCCCCCACCTCCTTCTCCTAATTCCCAATCATCTCTTTCTCTGCTCCCCTCTTTCCTTCTCCCCCACCTCCTTCTCCTAATTCCCAATCATCTCTTTCTCTGCTCCCCCCTTCTCCCCCACCTCCTTCTCCTAATTCCCAATCGCTTTCTCTGCTCCCCCTTCTCCCCCACCTCCTTCTCCTAATTCCCAATCATCTCTCTCTCTGCTCCCTCCCCTTCTCCCCCACCTCCTTCTCCTAATTCCCAATCTCTTTCTCTGCTTCCCTCCCCCTTCTCCCCCACCTCCTTCTCCTAATTCCCAATCTCTTTCTCTGCTTCCCTCCCCCTTCTCCCCCACCTCCTTCTCCTAATTCCCAATCTCTTTCTCTGCTTCCCTCCCCCTTCTCCCCACCTCCTTCTCCTAATTCCCAATCATCTCTCTGCTTCCCCCCTTCTCCCCCACCTCCTTCTCCTAATTCCCAATCATCTCTTTCTCTGCTCCCCCTTCTCCCCCACCTCCTTCTCCTAATTCCCAATCATCTCTTTCTCTGCTCCCCCCTTCTCCCCCACCTCCTTCTCCTAATTCCCAATCATCTCTTTCTCTGCTCCCCCCTTCTCCCCCACCTCCTTCTCCTAATTCCCAATCTCTTTCTCTGCTTCCCTCCCCTTCTCCCCCACCTCCTTCTCCTAATTCCCAATCATCTCTTTCTCTGCTCCCCCCTTCTCCCCCACCTCCTTCTCCTAATTCCCAATCATCTCTTTCTCTGCTCCCCACTTCTCCCCCACCTCCTTCTCCTAATTCCCAATCTCTTTCTCTGCTTCCCTCCCCCTTCTCCCCCACCTCCTTCTCCTAATTCCCAATCATCTCTTTCTCTGTTCCCCCCTTCTCCCCCACCTCCTTCTCCTAATTCCCAATCATCTCTCTCTGCTCCCCCTTCTCCCCCACCTCCTTCTCCTAATTCCCAATCTCTTTCTCTGCTTCCCTCCCCCTTCTCCCCCACCTCCTTCTCCTAATTCCCAATCATCTCTTTCTCTGCTCCCCCCTTCTCCCCCACCTCCTTCTCCTAATTCCCAATCATCTCTTTCTCTGCTCCCCCCTTCTCCCCCACCTCCTTCTCCTAATTCCCAATCTCTTTCTCTGCTTCCCTCCCCCTTCTCCCCCACCTCCTTCTCCTAATTCCCAATCATCTCTTTCTCTGTTCCCCCCTTCTCCCCCACCTCCTTCTCCTAATTCCCAATCATCTCTCTCTGCTCCCCCCTTCTCCCCCACCTCCTTCTCCTAATTCCCAATCTCTTTCTCTGCTTCCCTCCCCTTCTCCCCCACCTCCTTCTCCTAATTCCCAATCATCTCTCTCTGCTCCCCCCTTCTCCCCCACCTCCTTCTCCTAATTCCCAATCATCTCTTTCTCTGCTCCCTCCCCTTCTCCCCCACCTCCTTCTCCCAATTCCCAATCATCTCTTTCTCTGCTTCCCTCCCCCTTCTCCCCACCTCCTTCTCCTAATTCCCAATCATCTCTCTCTCTGCTCCCTCCCCTTCTCCCCCACCTCCTTCTCCTAATTCCCAATCATCTCTCTCTCTGCTCCCCTCCCCCTTCTCCCCCACCTCTTTCTCCTAATTCCCAATCTCTTTCTCTGCTCCCCCCTTCTCCCCACCTCCTTCTCCTAATTCCCAATCATCTCTTTCTCTGCTCCCCCTTCTCCCCCACCTCCTTCTCCTAATTCCCAATCTCTTTCTCTGCTCCCCCCCTTCTCCCCCACCTCCTTCTCCTAATTCCCAATCATCTCTCTCTCTGCTCCCCCTTCTCCCCCACCTCCTTCTCCTAATTCCCAATCTCTTTCTCTGCTCCCTCCCCTTCTCCCCCACCTCCTTCTCCTAATTCCCAATCATCTCTCTCTCTGCTTCCTTCCCCTTCTCCCCCACCTCCTTCTCCTAATTCCCAATCATCTCTCTCTCTGCTCCCTCCCCTTCTCCCCCACCTCCTTCTCCTAATTCCCAATCATCTCTTTCTCTGCTCCCTCTCCCCTTCTCCCCCACCTCCTTCTCCTGATTCCCAATCATCTCTCTCTGCTCCCTCCCCCTTTTCCCCCACCTCCTTCTCCTAATTCCCAATCATCTCTCTCTGCTCCCCCCTTCTCCCCCACCTCCTTCTCCTGATTCCCAATCATCTCTCTCTGCTCTCCCCCTTCTCCCCCACCTCCTTCTCCTGATTCTCAATCATCTCTCTCTGCTCCCCCCTTCTCCCCCACCTCCTTCTCCTAATTCCCAATCTCTCTCTCTCTCTGCTCCCCCCTTCTCCCCCACCTCCTTCTCCTAATTCCCAATCTCTCTCTCTGCTCCCTCCCCTTCTCCCCCACCTCCTTCTCCTAATTCCCAATCTCTCTCTCTCTGCTCCCCCCTTCTCCCCCACCTCCTCCTAATTCCCAATCTCTCTCTCTCTGCTCCCCCCTTCTCCCCCACCTCCTTCTCCTAATTCCCAATCATCTCTCTCTGCTCCCCCTTTCATAGCTCTACCTCTCCCAGCCTTTCAGTCCGATCAACTTCCCCCCATCTCTTTCTTCCTCTCTCCCAGCCCCTGCCCCTCTGTTCACATCTGTCTTACTCTTCCCTCCCCTTCCCCTCCCCATTGTCATCTACCTCTCCCTCTTTCTATCCCTCCCCCTTCTCTTTCTCCAGTACGTGTGTGCTTCTCTCTCCCTCTTTTTATTCCTTTTTTTTTTCCTGAAAATTCTGAATAAGGTCACTCCCAGCAGGAATTGATAGCAAACTTCCTGCCCGTGTGACTTCCCTGACAAGCATGCTTGTGCCCGGAGAGAATTCAGCCTGCAGTGCTAACAGGATTAGTGCATGGTGGTGGTTAGCCTTTCCCATTCAGAGTGCAGGTCTCTCTGAGGGAAAGAACTTAAAGAAGAGTAGGTTCCCAAGTACATGGGAAATCCTGGTCCACAGAGAAGGCACTATGCAGCAAGCCTCTGCCCTGCATATTAATATGAAACAAGAGTCCTCTTGAGTATCTCAGTACTCAATAACCCGTTTGATGGAAGCCTGTGGACCAGCTCTCGGAGCAGACATCTTCCTGGGAATCTGTATCTAGGTGTGACAGAGTTCTGGCTCTCTGCCAGGATAGATCAGTGACCAGGACACAGCCCTGCCTGAGTGACTGCTTTATGCCTGATGCTGACACACGTGACTTCCAGCCTGGAGAATCAAACTGAGCTATTCCAGGAGAGTTTACTGGCCTAGGAACCAGAGCATATAGAGAAGTACTAATGGCCATGGTGGCTAGCCTAGAGGAAGGGTTGGGACACAGGGGATCTTGGTGCTCTTCGAGGCAAAGAGTGCCTCTCAGGGACAGAGAATCCTTGTAATTACACAAATACATTCAGATGGCATCATGCTACCAATCAGAGGACAATAGCATCACTGGCCTGGTGATGCCTGAGAGTCTAAGTCACCGTCCTTGTTGCTTTGTCTTAAATGATTTAAAACTGCTCTCTTCTCCTCAAGCAAACAGCTATCTCTGGGTTCAATACTACTCCTTCCAGCCAGTTCTGAGCTAAGTAAATGAGCTTGCCTTGGGTGTGTGGCAGTGTGACAGGGACATGGGGGGCTTGCTGCCTTGTGAGCCCAGGTGAGGCCAGGGCTTGCTGATCAGTGTTAGGGTTAGGACAAGACCAGCCCCAGCTTCTTGTGAAGACGCCCTGCCACCCCATGCAACATCAGCACCTGAAAGCCAGGATGACAGAGGCAAGCAGATGTGAGGAGTGAACCCAAGGGCTTTCAACCTGTGATGGGCAGTGGAACAAAGGGAGCAAAATAAAGACTATGAAATGACTGTCCCCAATCTCCTAAGAATTGCTTTGTCATCAAAGCTCTAGGAATTAAATTTGGGTATACCGCCACCAGGTGGCATCATGCTCTCTCTTAAAAATATGCTCTGTTCAAATCTATACTGAGTGTGTGGTACTCTGGGCAGAAAAGAGACTGAGGGTCCCAGGCATTGTGGAGTTGTGGAGCTCAGAGGCTCACTGAGTGACAGGAGTTTACAATCTGTCACAAGGAATAGGTCGCTTCAAATGATGGAGAGATAACTAACAGAGAAAAACCACCTTATCTGACACAAACCTCTAATTCTCTATTATTATAGTTATTAAAATTAATGAAAATAAATGATAAAATGACTGTTAAATAAGCAAGAAATAATTTTATGTTTAGCTATGAAATGAAGCAAAGGTTTTCAAATACCTTTTAGCTTGTGTGACCAAAATTGCAGGAAGATGCAAGGGCCCTGTACCCAGAAAATGAAAGAGCTTCTCCGTTTGCCATGGAAATAGGGAACTGTGAAGGCTGGAGCAGGGCTCCACCAGTACCTCCCCACATTCCAAAGGCTTCAGCTGTTGCTTGCCATGAGGGAACCTCATACACAACACTCTCTCCAGGTTTCTCAGGCACCAGGGACTCCTCTCTTGTATTCACACCCTCCCACTCTGTGTGCTCTGAGTTTGAGGACCATAACTACCCAAACTGCAACCTGAGGCTGCCTGGCAACCTTGGCATTAAGGGCTGGAGAAGGGAGAGTGTGGACTCAGCCTCTCACTCTACACATGGCCTCTGGCCAAGCAGACCTGGGGCCATGACATCTAGGGATGTTCAGTTTCCTGCAAAAGCAAAGTCAGAGGGAGAAGCAGTTGGTATGGTGATGAGCGAGGGAGACCCTGCGACCTGGGTGTCTGCCCTCAGCACAGCCAGCTCAGCCTCACCCTCTCTCAACACTTACCCATCACACAACATGGAATCAACTTCTCAGCATTTGATATTCGGAGAACAGGGAGAGAAACACAGCCAGGCTATCTTGACGACACTGCTGCTGCACTGTCTTGGGTCTGAGTATTTTCCCCAGCTCTCTCTCCTCTTGCTGCGTCTGCTGTTGTACCCATTCCAAGTGCTGCTATTTAACCAACACATTTTTAAGACATTTTTGTCTTCAGGTGGCTGATATTTGCCAGAAAATTCATGTTAATGACTTCTAACTCCTGAGCAGTAACGTCCATTTCCATACCCACACTCTGACATCTTTATTGCGTTCATTGGCAACAAACCCAACCCAGAATGTCACCCCCTTCTGCTGGAAGTATCATTGGCAAGGACAGCTTTCCACAGCCCTGACTGCCGGGCCCAGCAGCACAAATGTTTATAATGGCTCATGTGTTGACGGATGCTTTCCAACTGCACATTATCCCCATTTGCTAGTTTGCCAGATGCTTCCAGAAGTGTATGAGAATGCCAGTTTCATTAGGGTGCCGCTTGCACTAGGTATTTCCACTAAACGCATTTTAATGCTACTTTAATAGGCAAAGGGGACCTGCTGCATGACTTAACTTCCATCCATCAGGTGGAGTGGCCCAGTCTCCAGAAACAGCAGGAACGCCATGTCTCATGGAGATACCCAACAGCTGTCTCCTCTAGGGAACACCAGGTGCGGCTCTGCTTTCTCCACTGGAAAACAGACTTCTTATCCCTTCACCTCCACAAAGGAGACTGCCTGCTATTGGCCTGTCTCCCAGGGCAAGCTCAGCTGGTGACAGTGGCAGCCCCTCCCACTCCCTACCTGCTATGATGCAACCTTGTGCATGCTTCAGAGGCTTAGAAAGCCTGAAACCTAATAGAAGTACTCCACAATGAGACCCAACAGTTTCAAAGCCAGGTGATGAACTAAGAACAAAACTGTGTGACACCTCAGCTCTTCCTCATTTTTTTCATGTTCCCAAGTCAAGCATGAAGTGAGCCCATTCAGCTGGAGTTGCTCAGAGGTCCTGCAGATCCCCAGGGAGGAGTTAGTCACAGGATCTGTCCCTTGGCACATCATCAGACTCAGAGAAGGGAGACACCACACAGTGGAGGATGAAACAGGACCCCTGTGCATTCCCAGTGCCAGTAACCCTTTCTAAAGAGTAGGAAGAAATGGAGAGAGCACCCTGGGGTACCTATTAAAATATATCTCTGAATGACCTTGAAAACATATCTAACATGACTACAAGTTTGCTTCTTATAGATGACTAAATACTAACCTATATTTCTTTGCCATACCTTAAACAAGAGTAGAAACATATATACAATATAACAAAATTAACTTTAAATTTGTATCAATATACACAAATCCATACCAATGTAAAATATTTGAGACTACTGGTTGTTCAAAGTTTGATTCAACAATCTACCCTTTTATTCCATCATTTCTACGTTATATCCCTCCCTTCCCCTTTAGAAAGAGATCTCTGAATCTAATCTTTGTTTAGCTTTTTCCCTGACCATGACCAGTAGCAATTTGTAACCAATCCCCCTAAATAAGGACAAATATCCACAACCCACCCCACCTCTTGGGAATGTGAGCATGTGTTCTCTAGACTGCTTCCTGTTGTCTGGGGGCGACGGCATCTTTAGAGACCCTGAGAAAACTGAGACAATGGTCAGGTCCTGGGAAGACTAGCCATAGCATTTGTTGTCCAGTCTCTGTGCAAAGAGAAAACACACAACTTACCTACAGCCCTGGCTGGAATAGTCTGTGAGGCTGGACCATCTCAGCCAGCAGCCTTGAAGCTGTTCTGGATGCAGAACTCTGAGAAAACTACAACAGAGGCACTCTGAGAGGCTGGATCACCTGGACCACCTACTTTCATTGGTGCTTGTATCCCTTGCTCTGAAAATACACAGACTTTCAAAGATAACATACTTGTCTGCATTAACACAGATATGGAATATGGCACTGCAAGATAGCCAAAGATGAGTTTTTGTTTTATCATTGAACAGGTAAAATATACATCACCTGTCTTGCAGTTTTTCTAGGTTTATTTCTTTATATCTGTAGTCAAACTTTTTAGGTCTCCCCCAGTCAAATATGATCCTCTTTAATCTTGAACGAATGAATAATTAGCCTTTCAATTCCCATGGAAACAAAAGCATGACTTCTTCCCCAATG